>NW_017728920.1:6876840-7034248 GCF_001723895.1 Crocodylus porosus | reverse complement strand
CTGTCTTCTGGTGTGGATGCTTTGCCCCAAAGTTTGGTGTCATCGGCGAACTTGGCCAGTCCACTTCTGACTCCAGTGTCCACATCATTAATGAAGATGTTGAACAATATGGATCCAAGGACAGAGCCTTGGGGGACCCCACTGGTCACAGGACACCATGAGTGACTGCCATCAATTACAACCCTCTGGGTCTGACCACGGAGCCAATTTCCCACCCAGCGGATCATGGCGGACCCAAGGCCACAGTCAGCCAGTTTCACCAAGAGGTGATCATGGGATACCAGATTGAAGGCTTTTTTGAAGTCAAGATATATGACATCAATCTTTTCTCCCTTGTCCAGGTGATAGGTCACCTGGTCATTGAAGGAAATGAGATTGGTCAAGCAAGACCTACCCACAACAAACCCGTGCTGGCTATCCCTTAGTATGTTGGCATCGGCCAGTCCATTAAGGATGGCCTCTTTAATAAACTTTTCTAAGATCTTCCCCGGGATAGATGGACCTATAGTTAGCTGGATCCATTTTCCTCCCTTTCTTGAAGATAGGCACCACATTGGCCTTCTTCCAGTCTTCGGGAACTACACCAAAGCGCCAGGAGTTTTCAAAGATCCCTGCCAAAGGCTGGGCTATGATGCTCGCCAGCTCCTTGAGTACCTTGGGGTGTAGATTGTCAGGGCCGGCTGACTTGAAGGTATCCACCTTCTCAAGGTGTTCCTTCATGGGGTCAGCATTAATGGAGGGCAGGGGATCTCCCTCACCCGGACCACCCTGTTGGCTTTTTCCTGGGTGTCAGTTGCCCCATCTGGTTCAGCAGGGGTCCAATGTTACCCTTGCTTCTCCTCCAGCTCCCCATGTATCTGAAAAAGGACTTCTTATTGTCTTTGATGCTGGAAGCTGGTTGGAGTTCAGTTGCAGCCTTGGCTTTCCTGGTTTGCTCCCTGCAGGACTGGACCAGTGCAGAATATTCCTCCTTGGAAATGAATCCCATCCTTTGTAGGCCTTTCTTTTTAGCCTCAGGAGATCTGCAAGATCCCTGGAGAGCCGGGGGGCTGCTGTGCCCTCTTGCTGCCTTTCCTCCGAGATGGAATAGCATTAGCTTGTGCGTTGAGGATCGGTCCCTTGAGGAGCAACCACTCTTCCTGAACTGCTCTACCCCTTCGAGCCTCACTGACAAGCCTCCTGAGCTTGTCAGAGTCAGCTTTCCTGAAGTCAAGGACTTCCGTGTTGCCGACCGACTTGCCAGCTTTATGGCGGATGGTGAAGGTGATCAGCTTGTGGTCACTGTCACCCAGTTTCCCATCGATCACTAGGCTGCCGATTAGGTCATCCCCAGTAGCCGGTACCAGGTCAAGCAGCGCTTTACCTGTCATTGGCTCATAGACTTCTTGAGTCAGGTAGAGGTCACCCACGCACAATAGGAAGCTTTGCTTAAAAGGCTCTGGGTCCCTTGTGCCTCCCCCACACCCCATGCTTGCAACAACCAGGGACAGTGGCAGCAGCAAGGGATACTTGGTGGCTGTGGGAACAGGGAACAGACAGTGGAAGAAAGAACCTTCACCCCACTGCTGCTGTCCTTGGCCAATCCCAGCTCCCTGCATAGCTGCTCCCTGCAACCCCTCGCAGCAGCAGGGAAGGAGTAGTTCTAGGCTACCATTCATGTCTGGGTCAGCTGGGGATAGCGGTGGCAGTGAAACAGATCTCCCCTTTCTAATGGCAGTGCTTGGCCTAGCTCCCTGGTGTATCCTGCCAGCTTCAGAGCTCCAGCTGCTCCCTGCCCCCATCCCACCATGGTCTGAGATGTAGGGTTCTGTACCCTTTCTAAGATGTTTCTAGACCCACTCCTGGACAGATGCTACTAGATGTGTCTGCCTTTGTTGTTAAGTCATATAAAGTCAAGAGAAGACCTAATCAGAGCATGTTGAGGATTAAATCTTGGGATTTCCTTTCATCAGCAATATCATGGGGGGGTGGAGGGAGAGGAGCAAGGCAAATTACAGTACTGCAGACCCAGATGTGATCCCATTTTAGATCTGAAGAAAAATGTTTTTCACTTTACATACTTTTCTGTATTTTCTTTTAGTTGTTTAGAATTGGCATCTTTGCAGTGAATTATATCTGCTTATCAGAATCTGCAAAAATAAATGAGCACAAATGCAGTTTATAGAGTACTTACACACTAAATGTGGGTATGTGCTCATGTTCATATCAGGACCTAAGCTCCTGCAATAGACAATGGCTGATTTGTGAAATAAACTAGCAAACACTAAACCTGAGATGACTTCAGATTCATGCACCATTTTATATATATATATAAAAAAAAATAATTTTTTTTTTTACATAATCAAAGGTAGCCTCAAGGCTATATTGGAAATGGCCCCAGTGACTTGGTTAGTTAAGTCTCTGCCACTCCAGCCCTTACCTTTTCAAAGTATTTGAGGGTTTTTTTGGCTGGGTATGGGTTATGATCTGTGTGAATTGTCAGTCATAATCAGATGCACACAAACATTTATATTTGCTTGCATATGCCACTACTTTAATCACTGCCCCAGGTCTAGACTAGTAGGGGGCAGCTATCGGAGGAGACAATCATGCAGAACACATCAAAGCTACAAGTGATTAAACTGTTTTGCATTTTCTCTGCAAGCTGAAAACACAAGAATTTTGGAAGTCTGGGTGAAACTCTCAGTCTTTCCTAAGGGTACAGCAGCACTTTGCAACAAGATAGTGCTGTTTGGACCCAAAGGGAAGCACCCTTGTTAAACAATCAAGTGTCCAGCCACGGATTAGCTATTTTGAAATGAAAACTTACCTCTAGACCAGCCATGGGGAAGCATTCGGATTTGGAGGTACATGTTGGGCACCAAGTGGAAGACAGCCTAATGAATGCCAGAAAACGTGTCAAGCTATATTGAACCAAATTCTAATCTTTGTTATACCAGTTTAGAGCTGGTGCCTCTTTGATTACTCATATTATGAATCTCAACATGATTGCAGAGTGAGGCCAACTGGGTTGAAGCACAAAGCAACAAACACAGTCAGTAAGCTGTATCCTGAGATGGAGTAAGGACTGTTGCTGATCTGTCACTGGGCACAGTGTACCCGTAGTGCTTAAGTTAAGCAGGACCTTGGGATGCTACCACAGTACTAATAATAAATCTGAATAGTGGGGGGGGGGAAGGAATTTCTCCCTGATGATCCATTAATCCTATTCAGCCCTACCCCTAACAGGGCAGCTGGCTCATTTTGACTGTTCCCTCTTTATACAGTTCCTCACTTTGCCTTTGCTTTAAAGCGAAGGTATCATGGAAGATGTGCTCCAGGATAAAACTTCAAAGTTTCATACTTTCATTGTAAATGCATCTTGTTGCTGGTTACTGACAAAGTTTGTGCTGATAAACAAGGTGGTTGAAGCTGGGTTAGTAACAATGGCTACCATCTCCCCTGTGTCAGAAGCTTAGGTTACCATGTGATAATCAGTCAGGACACTATTTGTGCAGTGCAGACCTCCTTAATGTGCCTGTGGAGTAGACGTTGCTGGCGGGACCTTCTTCCTTGTATTCCCAATAGGTACTGCAAGACATCCCTAAGTGAGTTGCCTCAACATGCTGGTGCTCTGCTCTGTATTCATGTCTTCAGGGTATTCGTTCTCTCGTCTCAGATATTAGGGAATAGATGCCCTTTGTTTTACAGCAGGGGCTGATGCAAACGTGATCATTCAGGCAGTAGAGTATGTGCAGATGAACAAATGTGACCTTTTTTGGAGTTGCAAAATAGCTAGTGCACAGAAGCAAACTGAACTGTTACATGTAATTCACTAGTGTGTTGGTTCCGTCAGTCAATTGCAAAATCATCGTTGTACATGTAAGGTAGACTGGCCCCTCTCTGCTCTGCTGAAGAGGTGAGTTCCTAGTGCTAGCAGGGCAGTTTGATTTTGTAAAAATAGAATTCAAAATGTTAAAAAGTTAAATTTCTTAAAAATGAACTTCCACGCACCCCCAAAGGAGAATATTACCCTCTGGTATCTTATACCATTATGTTAATGCAGCTTTGCAAAATTCTATGCACCCAAGGTGAGTGAGTGTTTTTTGTGGGGGAGGGAGGGGCCGGAGGAGGGAGAGAAGAAAAAAGGAGAGGCAGTCAGGTAAAACTTATCATATTCCTTTAACTATAAGATGCCTTTGAATTTAAGATACACCCACATTTTCTGACACTTTCATTAAGAAAAAAAAAATCAAAGATGCATTTACAAGGTTACAGTCTCTATGGTGCATATAAGAGCTTTTTATTTATTTATTTATCTTCTTTGAATTTAAGACCCAGGGGAAAATATTTATTTTTTAAAAGTGTCTTATATTCAGAAGAATATGATAGTTAATTTTCCATTACCTTCAATCATTATGGTAAAGGCCAGCAAGCAGATTTTGTGCCTAGGCTGGTAAATTTTTGTGTCCGTTTTGCAAAGCGATTTGTTCTGTGGGAATCGGGAAGTGAATTAAAGTAGAAATCAGCTATACACGGATGTAAAAATGATCATGTTGGTAGCAGTGCTAATACCTGGCTCTTTTGTAGCTCTTGAAAACACTTGGAGCTTTCCTGCTTCACAAAGGAAGTCAGCAGTTATCCCTATTTCGCAGTTGGGAAAACTGGGCCATAGAGATATGATGTCATATGCCCAAGGTCACCTAAAAGGCCAGTGGCACAACCAGGAATACAGCCCTTTCTCACAATTTTCCCATCCAGCACATGTTCCATTGGGAAACACTGCCTGTAATCTGTTCTGGTTTCAGTGCTCATGTTGCATTCACAGCAAAAATAAACAAGGGGAATTAAGTTCAATGTTGTGGTTCTTTCAGTTTGAATAATCCACCATATTAATGTGACTTGGAAGGGACATTTTAAAAAAAGGAAGTATAAATCAAAATTGTTCTTTTCAGCCCAGTCCCATTGTTAGATATGCAGTAGAGTGTTCCTTCAGGATACATGGCAGAAACTCTTATTTATGTAGCTATCCACAAGCACAAAGTTCTCATGTGACAGAAAAACAATAAAACTAAAGGCTTAGCTATAATTACATAAAAATAAGACTTAAGGTCTAACTTCCTGCTGTTTGATTACAGAAGGATTCAGTCTGCAATCATACAGAATTGTACTCTGGTCCATATGTCTTCCTGTCCTGCTTGGCATGGCTGAACAGTTCTGTTTTTGCAGCCAAGCACGCCAACTAGCTGAAGACTAACTCATTGATTTCCTCCAGCCAGTGATACATTTGTTTGTGTGTTTTGATTTTTTTAAAGTCATGTGCTTTTCCTGCATCAATTACATATTTTCATAGATTTAAACAGTAATTCTGTGTCATGTTCTTTAGTTGAAATAGTTGTCAAAATTAAATTTTTCATTTAAAATTTCATTGTCAAGCAACTCCAGATTGTACAGATGTGATGATAGAAATGTGAGGACCCACCAGAGCCTTGTCTACACTAGGGATTTCAATGCCAGCGATAGCACTGACAAATTCATTTGTAGCTTTCTGTGACGTGGCATTTAGTGTGCCTGTCACTTAAGAGGGGAGAGGCAGTGTGAGAAGCAGCCTGCAGGTGTGGCAGGGGCCCGTTAGGAGTCAACTGACCAGAAGGGGCCTGGGCTTGAAGTATATAAGCCCAGGGCCTGAGCTGGTCAGGCAGTATAACCCTTAAAGCCACAGAAAGAGTAGCTCCTGGGCAGCAGGGCTCCTGGGTCACATCTGATCTGGGGGGAAAGCAACTCTGGAGATTTGAAGTAGGGTCTAAGGGGAGGAGGCGGTTCCAACAGACCTCGGGGTAAAGAGGCCTGGGAACACAGAATAGAGTGCTTGGGACCCAGAGGGAGAGAGCTTGAGCCTAAGAAGTGCAACTGTAAGCAGGGCCAGAGAGCCAGAAGGTCTGTAGCCCAGGAAGGGTGAGTGTCAGCAGGCCAGGGAGCCTGAAGGTCTCCTGGCCCAGGAACAGGCCAGGGCTCAGAGGTAGAGGCCAAAATCTGAGGAGGGCCACAACTGGAGACTGGCAGGGTTGGGAGGGGCCATGAATCTCAACTGGCATAGGAGCAGGGCCAGGATCCAGAGAAAGCAGCCAAAGACCAGGGGTCACAATCAGAGATTGAGGGGGCCAAGGAGCCTGTGAGCCCGGGAGGGGGGAAGGACTGGGCTAGGAGTCTATAGCCTAGGAGGCGCATGTGTCAGGAGAGCCAGGGAGCCCATAGCCCGAGAGGGGGTGTTAGGAACAAGTATTATTTGCAAGACATGGGCCTGGTGTAAAGGGAGGTTGGAGCCCTATAATGAGCACTTAATCAATGAGCAGTGACACCAGTGCTTGTGAGGAGATTTGATTTGGGAAGCCTCACTTGTCTGAAAATAGCATTTCATCAAGGCACGGCAGGTAAAGAGAAGGGGAGATTGTCCAAAGAGAGCCAGGTTGAAAAGGGCTGAGGGGATTCCAGGGGTGTCATGGCCACCCAGGAGTTGAACCCTGTTACAGTTTCCTTCAGTTAAACATGGCTGTAGGAGTAGTATCTCATTCTAGTGATGAGGAGGAGGATAGGGCAGCTTGGCTGCAGACTTTTTTTTTCTTTTCCCGGCACCCTGAAATAGAGCTAGAGCTGGGCATTGTTAGCTTTGTTGATGGTTGTCATCTTTTGTGGGATTAGAATAATTAAAAAGTAGGGCTTGAAGGGGACTCAGGACGTCGTCTACTTCAACCACCTGCTCAAGGGGGATCCATTCCTGTTCAAACCATCCTAGATACGAGATGGTCTAAGCTAGTCTCAAAAGCTTTGCATACAGTCTTCGTGAGTAACTATCGTTCACAACCACTGAAATGTCAAAGAAACACTCTAACTTGTCCTAGGTAATACAGGGGGAAGAAGGCATTGCTAGTGTCCTGCCATTGCAAGGAGAGGAAGTAATTGTTAAATACACTCAGGGTAGCAACAGGAGCCTCATACATGCTGTAAGTAGAATTCAGCTCTCCTTCATGTTAATGCACCTGTTAGTTTCCTAACAAACAATTAACAAACTCAAGAGTCAAAACTTTCTTGACCTCACAGACCCTGGAACAATGATACTAAAACCAAAGAGAAAATAAATGGCACCTCTCCCTAAAAGGTTTAGGGAAAGGTACAGATAGGGGACACCAGAGGAAATGATGGTGGTTTTGGATGTGCTTATCATTCTCCCTGAACCCCACCCCAAAATCAGAACACAACCAGCCATCAGGCTCCTGTTGTCCTGCCATCCAGAATTGCTTCCTCCCTGTACACATGCTGTCTGCTTCAGCATGTTGGTGATGTTCAGCCATTGAAGTCAGGGCTCTGTTTGAAGGACAGATAATTAATCCAGCAAGTAATCCTCAACTCCATTTTTGGCAGATTAATGGAGATAGCCTCTGTCCCGGGGACTCTGCCTCATCATCTTTCATTTCCCAGGCAAAGTGAGTGACTTGTTATATAACATGACCTGTTCTAGATAAGCCTTTTCATTTAGGGGAGCTCTCTGGACTAACAGAGATTGATTTCCTGAAGGCATCCAGGGTGCAACAGGTGATGGAAAGCAACAGAACTAGTATTCAGAGTTCAAGGCATTTAGTAAGGGAAAAACTAAAGCTGACTGGACATTAGTTGATGAGTATATAAATCAGAGAACCCAGATCATGGCTTTTAACTACTGCCTCTCCCCTCCTTGTCCCCATTTCAGCATCCTGACCCACTGGGAGAAGGAAATCATAGAGAGGTAGGGCTGGAAGAGACCTCTATAGGTCATCAAGCTCAAGTTCCTGCCTGAGACAGAATTATCCCTAGCCAAACCGTCCTATACAAATCCATAATTTAACCTCTTAACAAAATTACTGTCAAGCCTGACACAACACAAAACATAACACCCTAACCTGACACAGGTAAAGCAGAGGGACCACAGCAGCCAACATCCTCTTCCCTGTAAAAGGTTGTTAATATATGCTGAAGAGATCCCAGGTAGAAGGCCATACCTGTCTCTACAGAGGAAGGCTAAAACCCCCACAGTCCATACCAGTCTGACTATGGGGTAGAATTCATTCCTGACCCCAAATATGGCAATTGGTCAGACCCTGAGTAGAGAGACAAGACCCTCTAGCCAGGAACTTCCAGCTTTAAGTCCTAGCAAGAGCATTGGCACAGCCCAGTCAAAATCCCCAGCATTGGCTGCAGCCAATGAAAAGGATCAAGTTGATTCAGTGCACATTGGGGTAGTACATTTCACAACCCCATGCTATTATGTCAGGCTATTGTGCAGCCATGCAAGTGAGGGGAAGCGCTTTTTTTGTGCCCTTCCAAGGCTACACAGTTGCTGGGCACAGTCTGACTTTCACGGTATTGGGGAAAGCAACCCTGTACATGAGAATCAGAGCTTGTTGGGGTAGTCTGGCACAGACTGGTCAGGGTGGAAGGTTCATGTTACAGCAGCTGGCTCAGAGTTCTCTGCATTTGACAGCAGTCTGCTGAGAAAGATGTTTTTGCTGTGAAAATAATGAAGTTTCCCTGAAAAATATTGATTTCATGCAGCTGTGGTTATACATGCTAGAAATCAGGGCTGTGTGGGAGTGGAGCTGTATTTCACAACCCCATGCTTACCTATGGAGAAGAGACAGACACAAGTTCTTGTGAGATCTGCACGATTCTGGTTCTGATAGCCCAGGCCAGATGCTGACCATGGCTATCATGGCACGGGGATGGAGAAGAATCCTTGAATCTGGAATGTTACATTATAGCAGTCATTGTCTGGATCTAGCATTGTCAACTGTACTCAGCCCTGATTTTTGGCAAGCTGGGTCCTGGATATCAGGTTTTAGGTGAGATCTGTTTTACTCCATGCTCTTATTCGGTGTCTTCACTTGTAACAAGGTGTTGGAGGTCTGCATGCTTATTTAATATCCCTTGTTTCTCGAACCTGAGCAAAAGTTATTTTAAAAAGGAGGGGTTATTTTATCCTTGAATATGGGAATACAAACAACAGTAACATTGCCAATGGGGCTGGGGTGACTTGGAAGGCATAAAATGTGCCACAGTCCTACAGGCTAAACCAACTCCATCCTAGCCTAAGATCATCTGTGAACTATTCTACCAGCAGAAAGCGGCCTTGAAAAACCCCCTTACTTAACTAAAGAAGGATCTCCCTACCTTTCAGGTAGTATAGGGCTGCCACAGGGATTTCTGTTAAACCCATCCTCATATAATCAACACATGGGATGTGACTGGGAGAAAAACTGTTTAAACAAGTCATCCCTATATGGCTGCAATCCTAAACTGTGCCACCAGTCACGGTGAAAGTTAAAGCAGTGTTTGGCTGCTCTCACATGCATTGGGAGAATGGCCCAGCATAGAACAGCCTGTCTCCTCCACCTTTTCTCCAAGCCACAGCTGGTGATGTGGACCCTTGAATAAAAAAAACTTCAAACCAGGTTAGTTTGCTTTTGCTCCTGGGTTGACAAAATATAAATGAGTTTTGCCAAAACCAAGCCCCAGACATTCAAGCCCCTCTCTTTTAGTCATGGGTTAGATTCCGCTGGTTGAAGCTGTGTATATGCAACTTGCACTAACAAATATTAGCATACTTTTTAGGCGGCAAACTCTTTATATAACATTCCCGTAATCTCTGGAAGTTATTCTAGATGGGTGAAGGAAGGTATTCTCATCATTTATATTTTTAGTGTTCACACCAGACATGCCTGTACCTCAGTGCTTTTGCATCTGTCATTTCAGAAGTTTCCAGGGTGGTAGAAGGGAGTGTCTCTGTGAAATATTTTTAGAAGTTGTAAAATAGTCCTACACTGACATCCCACAGTGGCATCCTTCTGCAATTACGATTGCTTGACAGCAATAAAAGATATGGTGGACAAGCTGTGAGAGGAAGTAGGTCTGTGCCTGTGTCTGTATTGGGAGAGCATGTACTCCAGCACAGAAAGCAAACCTCTTATGGGGGCGAGTAGTGCTGCTCTTTGATAATCTACCTGCTGGTTTCAGGCAATAGCCAGCTATCTCATTCTGGGCCCTGGTGAAGGGGGTGGGGATAAAGATCACAGTGTCCCTTTTTCCAGCTTACTTGAAGGCACTCTTTTGAACCTGGGTCCCAATGTTCAAAAAGTAATTCCTACACTGGCCATTCCTCATTAACATCAAACATCTTGTTCCTCTTTCTTCTACACCTGACCATGCCTCCCCAACATTCATCTTGTCTTCAAGTTAATGCCTCAGTAAGGTTTTCTGTCTTAATATTGTAAAGGGACACAAGATTAGACACAAATGCGTGTGACTAACGTGCATCTTGTGGGCAGGCACTAAAGAGTAAAACCAGATGAAAGGATTCATAATCTCTCCAAGAACAGTGGCTGCCAATGATGTCAAAATGTCACTCTGTGTGATTGACAAATTTCAGGTCCAGTGATGGATGGACAGCAAAGAGATTGCACAAGGACAATCCATATGTCCTTCCCAGTTACTTGACAAACCTTTTTTAGGGGAATGTTGTCCAGGGGGAATGTTTCAAGCAACTTGTGGGGCTTTATGAAAACCTTGATTTCATTGAACCTATTCGTTTTTGAAGTTCACTCAAGCTGTAAATACAGTTCTCTTGAAGCTGTTGCATCCCAAGGAAAGGTCAGCCAAAAACTGTGCCCCTCCATCACACAGAAATGTGTAGTTAGAAGCAATAGAGATATTTGTTTGTAGTATAAAGGTGTTGTTACACATTACCTTTAAGCTATATTGAGAGCTCTTAATATGAGACTCCACACATTAAAGTGTGAAATGTAGTACTAAGCACCCTCTAGGCATCTTAAAGTTATGCCACTTGGGCAAGGTTTATCTTTCAGTTCTTTTACCCATCTTGTGTGACAGTAACTTGTCACTACTCCACAGAGATAAAATGACCAATTTCCAGTTCTCCAGCATCTCAGAATGCACCATCCCTTACCCCCATGTCCTGTGGTGTGTGTACAAATTTTCCACTCCCCCCTACCCACCCCCAGTCTTTACTGCCAAAGGGGTGGTACTGGCACCAAGCCGACTCCCTGTCCTGCTCCTAGGAAATGCAGCCCGTTGCAAACAAGTGCAAGCAGCCAGCCAGCCACCTATTACCTAACTAAGAAACAATACCCTGCATGTTTAAGAAACTTCATTTGGTCAAATGAAAGCTTCTGTCCCCACAGGATGTGATTGTTAAGCCTTCCTGCTGTATTTGTTAAGCTAACACAGCTGCCAAGTAGGCTGTAAAGCAGAAGAGAGGAAACTTGTCTCAATGTTACTGAGACCTTTAAACAGGATATTAGAAGGGATGGCAAGCTTTGGAAACATGACCTATTAATTTAACATACCCATTGCTGGTTGGCCTAAATTGTGCTAGCTTTTTCACACATTTAAATAACTTGGTGAAATGCCAAGACATTAAAGTCCTCATAAATTATACCTGCTGGGAGGGCCTTCCTGTGTGATTTAAGGGCAGTCATCAAAGCAGAACATTTTTGTAGGACAACATGCTGATGGGTAGAAATGTGCTTCATGCTGAGTTACTCCTCAAAGGCTGTTTTTCCATGTTGCCAATGCAAGGGAGTGAGACCAAGTGTGAGGATTAGGTGGTGGCTACTGCCATGGCATTGTGTGGTAGGTGGCTCAGGGGGTTCTCTGACTTTTCCTCTGGTGCTGAGAACCAGCAGGCTATGTTGTAGGTTTGGCCTTCTATCAGTCTGAGGACAAACAAAATAAATGTGAATTATATAATGACTGCTTTCATTTAAAAGTGCTTTCCCAGCAAATATCTTTCAGTAATTAAAACTATAAGTCAGTATCGGTTTGGGAACTGACTAAAAAATGGTTGAGTGGGTGAAAGGGCCCAATAGGCTTTGCTGGAGAGAAAATTAAGGGTGGAGTCTGCATCTGGAAAGGGGTTTGGTATTACTATGGGGCCAAATTATTTTGGGTTTAATGGGAATGGAGCCATGTAGCATCCCAGACCTTTTTATTACGGTTTTATTTACTAGTCCAAACTGCCGTAATTAAGATTGCGCAACAGAGAAAAAGACATGCATAAAGGGTGAAGGAAAAGAGGAGCATAAGTATGAGCCTGGAAAGCACTTTACATTCACAGCTCCATAGCCCAAATTGGAGAAAGACTGTCTATACTTCTTCAGTAGTCAATGAGAGAGAGTACTACCTTAAAGTGCTTTTTGTCACTAAATAAATTGGAGTCTAAAGTGTGTGATGCTGTACTAGGTGGAAAAAGGAAATATAATTACATATAATACCAAACAGTAGTAATAATCATTACTTCTGACATTTTGTAAGTCAGAATCACTCAGCAGGAGGTTGCGATGTTAGATTCAGGCTTCTTATTTCTTTTAAGATTTCAGTTCCAATATTTCCTTAAAAAAACTAACACGGGCGAAAGCAGCAAGATATTGAAAACTGAAAAATCATAATGGGGTTGCAGTGTCTGCACGTGTGTCCAGAGGTCTTATGCTTTTTACTGATGATGCAACTGGAAGCCCCCCCTCCCCCATGGGTCGGCAAGGAATTATTTATATTAAAAACATATCCAGAGAAGCAGCAGCAAAGGAAGAAATGCCTTCTGGAGGTTATGTTGATCAACCAGCTATTATTGTGACTTTTGATGTCACCAGGAAGCAGCTAGTGGACATGTGAGAGTGTGGTCCATCTATAATTCCCTGTATGCATTTGTTTGCTGCCATAGGAAAGGTGTAAGATATATTTTGTGAACCTCAGAATTTGAGACAGACACAATGTCCATCAAAGAAGCAGCTGTTTAATGCAGACTTTTCTTGTATATGCAGAGTTATGAAAATTCATTCCCTAAACTCCATTCCTGTTATAAATCCAAATATGCAAAGCACAATATCACTTTGGGAATATAGTTCCCTTCTGCTCCCTGTTTGCTTGGATGAAACCCTCTGCAAGTTAAACAGGAAGTTAAAGTCTTATGTTTAAACAGAAGACAGATAAATGTTTAGGAACTTTGTTTCATAGATTGAGTGTGGTGAGGAAAATGTATTGAAAAAGACGAAACAGAACCAAGTGAACCTTTGTCATGCCACCACAAAGTTGTATAAATGCTAGTAATAATACTTTTCTTCTTCTTTGGTATAAAGGGCTTGACTTGATTATTCATCTCAAATATCACATTGGTAGGCTGTCTCGCAATCCCTGATACTAATGTCACAAGCATCCTGGTGATGGTCACCAGCAGATGTGAGCTGCCAATTGTAAAAGGGATGCTTTATTTGTACATTGAATTCTGCGAGCTTGTTCATGATGGGAACATGATGAGATTTCTCCGGGAACTTTCAAATTGCTGGCATGAGCAAATGAATACAAGGTTTTTATTTCATATGGTTCAGGAATCCAGGAGGAGCAAGATGGAAAAAAGACCTATTCAGTTTTGATTCTTAACTTTTTCAAGTATTTGGATATGCAAGGCATTCGTCTTGAATAATGCAAGGCATTCATCTTGAATAATGCCTCTAACCGAATGCTGTCCACTACCATGGTATTTCAAAACACTGATGTTACTACCTTAGTCAATGATGTGTTATGTTGGTGTCTGAAAGTTGCTGTCCTGGAAATATCGCCACAAATCCTTGTACTATCTCTATTGTAAGCTTATTTGTTCCATTGTTGGAGGGTATAATGGATTCTTCCATGTAGCATTGTTCACAGCCTTCACAAAGCCATCTTTAAATAAAGCAACAATGACTACAGGTAAAGGCAAATAATTTTTCTAATGTGAGAGATTATAATTATTGTAATATTCCAGTTCTGGCCACAAACTTCTCTATCCTTTTTGGGTGCCATTATTCTAAATTTTATTTGAATCAAAATGTGTAGCTGTGATATCCAAGATTGGCAAGGAGGTCCTGGGACACAAACCTATGCTGATTATCAACCTTCAGTTCAAGACGTCCAGCACTTTTTACAAAGCATTCATGAAACTTCATTGTGGTTCAGGAGACAGAATCCTGTCATAAATGAAGCATGATTAACTCCAAAAACCCTATATACCTTTAGGTTCTATGGAATTTTATTCTTCTCTGATGCATAATCATAGCTCCTTTTAACTTCAGCAATGGTGTCAGTATATTGCCAGGTAGTAGAATTCACTGTTTTTTACCCAAAATATTTGGATTTGATTTCAAAGGAGTTGTATCTGTACTTTGTTACAATGAAGCTTTTGTTTTAACCACAACATTAGAAATTGGGGATTAGACTAGGTAAATGAAATATTTAACAACAAGGGGTTTAAGTTAGTGGCTTATAGAAGTGCTATTGACAGCACACATTCATTACTTTGAGCTAAATGGGCACAGCACCAAGCTAAGCTTCTGGGAACAAGAAGTGATCAAGTTCTAGTTCAGGCAGACTGTGCTATCTTTTCTAGATTGGTGGTAAGTGAAAATTTAATTTCTATTCCTCTGAGCTTATAACTTTATTTTAAAATAAAAAACAGATAGAATCCCCTTTAAAAAAAAATACTAATCCCCTTCAAACTCAGGAGAGCAGTGTCTAAGGACAGCTTTCACTTTTAGGCTATGGACATATTGGGGAAGACAGCAAGGAAGCTGCTCTAGACCACGTGTCTGCATCTTGCATGGGGGCAGAAACTCAAGGTGAAGAGCAGTGAGGTGGTCAAAGCAGCTGATGGACTATTTATATAATGATAACTGTGTCTGTTGGCGACTCTATGAACCACATCCAACAGCATCTATTTCAGTGCAGAGGAGCCCTGACGGAGCACATTTTGATTAATAAATTATCTAGTACAAGGTATGTGATGGGTTCCCCTTTCACATCTCATGAAAGTCATTCACTCCAAGTTCAGTGGCTCAGCAAGTCCAGGCCATTTTGAGACTGCATCTCCGCTACAAATGTCCCTTCAGAGCAGGGCTGTTGGAGCATTCACCCAGGCGGGTTAAACTGGCTGAGAGGCAGTCCTTCATTACAGATGGAGAACAGCCAAATCTTTTTTCCTCTCCAAGTTATGCACAATGGGCTGCAAATAGCAAAATGGGTGGAAAGCAAGGAAGAAACTTCAACATCTTATAGCCTTTTTTCTGGGTGGGCTAAATCCAATATTTTTAACTGACAGAGTTTAAACTGGAAAAGTCCAAGGAAGGTATTGAATATTTTGTCTTTTACCTATAAAATCCCTCACTGTATTAATGTTTCTTCAGAATGCAGCCTAAACCATGATCCGTTCTCCACAGTCAGACTACCAGAGGATGGAGCATTTGCTATAGTGGCACCACCTTGATATTCCTGTTCTCAGTGCTAGTTGGTCCTGTTGCTTCATCTCCCTGTTCCTGCACTCAAGTGACTAAAGGACCTCACTGATCATTTTCAGGGGTGCATTGTAGCCTTTTCAGATTGATCTGATCATGTTGCATTATCTACTGGAAAATTCCTTTTAGACTAAGAAAAACAAAATGTTACATAAACTGGATGTATTTTGGAGAGATGATGTTAATATGGTTCTTGTTACCATAAGTAGTTAAACTACATAGTTTTGTTATGCATTTATCTTCATGAATCTGCTGTGAGGTAGGAAAGTGCTGTGATCCTTATTTTAGACATATGGATCTGATGCACAGGAACAGTAAATGACTGAGTTCGTGTAGGAAACCTGTGTCTCAGCAGGTCATTGACCCTGAAAATGCCAAGTCCTAGGCTAGCGCACCAACCACAGGAGTTTCTGTTTCTCTCTTAGAACAGGATCTTGTGAGTTAAAATGAAGGTGTTACAAAGTTGCCATAAAGGCTGAATAGGAGGCAGAAGTCACCCTACCATTTGATGGGTCCTGTGTGCAGTATTGTGTGGCACCTCAAATCGATTGCCATAACAGCCATGAGAAGAATAGAACCATTTCACTTACTTTGGCTTGCTGTTTTTCCAGTTTGCACACTGCCCTTTTATTTCCCCCCCACCAGGACTGAATGCACCTTCCCTCCCTTCCCATCCATGTTAAGCCAGGGATCAATTTTCTGTGATATTTCATACTTACAAAGTTTTGCTATATTTTCTTGAACAATTGCTTTTCAGTTTCTGCCTCCTGGCCCAAGCTATTTTTATCATCTCTTTTTCCTCTCTTTCTCTACATTCACATGTTTAAAAAAAATTCCTAAGCCTTGGGGTCTTTTGGAGTTTTTTATGGTTTCAACAACTTCTTTGCCACTCTACCTCTTCCCTCAGCTTTTTCCCAGCAGTTTCCTCTCACTGGGTCTGCTCTGCCTTTCATTCCCACTCAATCTGCCCTAAATGGTTCTTTCCAGCTCCACCACTGTTCTTTCAGGTCAGCAGATTTCTTTTTGCATTTCACAGCAGGAGGGAAAGAAATGGTGTCTCAGTAATACTAAGGATCTCCATTCCCCTGGGGAGCACAAGAAAATCCCTCTCTTTCCTGATAGGCCCATCAGTTCCTTAAATTTGCCTGCTCAGCTTGACTGAGCTAGAAAAACTCCTGCCTGTGATAGATGCCCTGCTCCCAGGCAGTGTGAGCATAGCTCTTATTACAGCTATGAGCTCTCCTGAAACCATCTGGGAATAGCAGTTATTTGTAGGCTTTGCATCTCCTAGAAGCACTGGTGGGTTTAGACCTTCTCCGGTCCAGGACTGGCACTAAGCCTGCCCTTCCAGTACATTCCTGAGTGCAAACTAGAGAAAGAGCACAAGCCCATAGCACAGTGGGGGATAATTTTTTTTATCACAAATTTAAGTCTGACACTATCTTCAAGTGTCACTTTGATCCCTGTCCCCTGTCTGTTCTGCTACTCTTCTTTCTTCTCCCTTCCCTGTACTCTTTACCCAATCTGCTGCTCTGCTTTCGGCTTCCTGCATTATCTGACAAACTGCTGCCTGCTGCCTCCTCAATCTGCTGTGTGCCACACACAGAGCCTGCCTGTGACACTTGTACTTGTGCCACACAGACTAGGGACATTACACATAAACATTAAGTGATCAGAAACTGGTTTAAGCCTGTAATAGAACAGATATTCATTGCACATAAACCAGTTTGAGAACCAACTGAAACTGGTTTGAGATAAACCTGGTTGAATGTAGTATCACGCTTAACTGATTTGGCTCAAACTGGTTTATGCAATGTTTGTCTCAGCCCCCTTGCTGGTTTAAGGTAAACCAGACTCCTCCAGCATCCTGGCATGCTCTCTGGGCTCTGCTCCACAGCAGGGCTGGCCCCTCCCCTCCGCTCCCTGGCTGGAGCTCCAGAGACTGTGGGCTGCTTCCCCTTTCCACTCACCACTACCTGCTAAGCAGAAATTTCCCCCTCCCCTCTGCAAAGCAGAGAGGTGTCTGTGTATTAGCTAGCAGACCACATGCTGGCTATGGTCTGTACTGAATCAACAGGTAGAATCAACAAGTAGCTGGTAATGTCCCTCTGTTGTTTTCTTAATTGGGTGATAAACACTATTATCAATTCCCTGCTGAGCTCATTAGAGCTCCTGTGAAGCCTAGCCATTCCCCCTTCAGCTTTATGCTATGGAAGGAAGGGAGGGCTGCTCTGGCCCCCACCCACCAGCTTCTAGCCTGAGCCACTGCAAGCATGTGCCTGCATTTCTGGGATATCTGTCCAGTTACAAAACTGATTTAGCCTAGCCAGGTTAGACTAACCTGCAAATGTTGAATCAATTTAGGTTCAGGCTTTTTGAATGTCTGTCCCTAGCCACGTTAGCCAACCTGGCATAGCAGAAGCTGGGGAGTGACGGTAAGGGTCCCTCTCCAAACTAAGATGAAGTGGGGAGTAGCTAGCCAACCGTTATGCTTTTTTCTTTTAGAAATGTTTCAGTTTTGGAGAAGACATTAGGACATCTAGGTGAAAATGTTAATAGCAGATCTCATTTGTCATGGTCTCAGTGCTCAGAGCAGGGATACAGCAGAAGAAAGCTGGAACTGCCTGCTGGTATTTAAATGGTACTGGAATTGATGGTCTCAAGTGACCATGTATGTTAAGGTGAACATTCAGTGGAGGGCTGTGGGCAGAAGCTTTGAATAGTAAAGCTTCCCTTGAAGGGAAGTCCACTTTGAACATTTTGTCTGCTTTGAAATATTTGTATGAACATTCACTATCAAGTGAAGAGTCAATATCAGGCAATGATATGCTTTGTCCGGGTCATAAAAAGTTGGTGTAGTGCACTCTCAGATAACAATAACATATAGTGGAATATCTGCTCCATGCTGTATCATCCAAAGCACAGGATTATCTGAGTATATCTACTCCATTTAAAATCCACTAGAAAGGAGTCTTCATATCCATTATGTTCTCTCTCATGCCTGGGAATTACAGTACTTCAAAAATAGTCAGCA
Organism: Crocodylus porosus; assembly: GCF_001723895.1. NCBI lineage: Eukaryota > Metazoa > Chordata > Crocodylia > Crocodylidae > Crocodylus > Crocodylus porosus. The sequence goes on along the minus strand of NW_017728920.1, from coordinate 7,015,867 downwards.
GAGGAACAGTTATTCAGCACACTAGTTAGATAAGAGCAGAACAGCTGTGGGCAGAATGGAAACAGAAACACTAGCAGCATCACCAGTGTCAGAAGGGCATGGCAGTACAGATGACATGTTGTAGGTTGGGTACCACTGGCTGCAAGGAAGGGTCAAAGGAAAAAAGTGTCTTAGGACAGGCAGCAATGACAGTAGTAGTGTTTAAGTTCAGTGAGGCACAGCCATATCAAGAGGTTGACTGCAGGAGAGGGAGCCATAGGGGGCCTCAGTCAGGCATGATTAGATTGACACAGTGGCATAAAGCAATGCTGAGAACATTGGAACAGACCTGCAATAGTGCCTGAATGCATCAGTATATGGATGAGTCACCCAGCAATACCGTTATGTAATATGCAGAGAAACCCTGCAATCCCCCTAGGGTTTTATTGGATAGGTACTTTCTGCAGAAGTCAGAAGGAGTAAGAGGCATTCTCACATGACTGTCTAAGAAACTAGTGAACTGAGGGCAGACAGCAACATGCCAAACTGCTGTCCATGCTCCTCAGAGCTCTGTGTTGTGTGGTGCAGCTACATCCTTGGACCCCTCTCACTCAGACAGGGGCATCTGAGGCCTGTTGGTTGGGAATGGTTTCTTTTGCTTTCTACGTGCAGAGGGAAAGGAGGAGAGAGAGGAGTGAGTGAAATTGCTGTTAGAGCAGTGGAGCAGACAAACCAATTGAAACCATCAGCCTGTGTTGTAGTACGCACAGTCAGCCACATACTAAACTGCACTTAACCCAGACTGAGATGTCTTACTGGGTCAAAAAACTGACAGAGATAGAGAGAGAACAAGGGGTGAAGAAGAGATTTTATAGAGATAGAGAGAGAAAGGGGTGGGAAGAATGGGAGATTGAGTGGTAGCAAGGTGGGGGGGTGAAAGGCAAGGATGGCTATTAATTTTTTTTTCCATGAGAAGAGTGAAAAAACTGAAAATGAGAGGCTAAAGAGAGAGATTTTCCAAAAAAGGCAACACAAGGAATTTGCATTGTTTTGTGGTCTGGCATATTTTACTGAGGATCATTGATCAGGGGAGTAATGAACTGGTGGCTGAAGAGTCATTGTAGAGAAAGTTTTCTAAAAGACTTTCAATGGCAAATTTACAACTGCCCCTTTCTGCTCCACAGTTGAGGTTTAGAGCCAAGCAAGTCTGTGCTCCCCAAAACGCTCCTCAGAAGGCATTGAATATTATGTAGTCACATTGGACAATATTTGAGAGAATGAGCTAAAGGAAAGCTTCTTGTGTACAGATAAGGGGGCATGCTTGGATCCCTAATTTATTCCTTTTTTTCCTCAAAGGATCACCTTATGTTTGCTCAATCTCTGGTTGAATAAGAAATAAACAGAGATTCTTAGAAGTAGGTCCAAGGGGCTCTGTTACACCCTTTGTGCTCTGGCCAAATTCAGACTAAGAACAGTTGCCCCAAACCATTTTCCACTGGAACTGAAGGTGGAGTTGACCATAGTTGCCAGCTTGCAAATCCTTGATGGTAGAGGAATATTTTGTGATTAAAATACATTAAAAGATCTTTTTTATTTTAGGAGACTGTATAAGACTGCTCCGATATATACTTCACCAGAACAATACAAAACCAAGGAAATGTCTGACATTTTAGAGCAATTAAAACCTTTGTAGTCAAATATGGCATACTTTTACACAGTGTCCTTCAAATATAGTATGACAAAATGCCTCAGAGTCAGCCATAAACTAAAGGAAAAAAATGTTGGAAGTTAAAATTAAGGGAGAGGAATTGACTGTACATCTGAGAGGAGGCCAAGGATTTTCATGGATTGGCAGTATAAGTAAAAAAGTGAACTTTCCCTACTGTACCAATGGGAGGAGAAAAGCCCAGAATGGAGAGGCAGAGTGAGTGGAGGGCATCAGTGTCGATCCAACTGGGGAGGAAGGGTGGGTTTACAGCCAGGAAGACATGTGTAAGCCACGAGAGTCACTTTGTGTTCGATTTGAAAATTATTAAGAAATCACTGAAGATGAGGAAAGCAATGACATGGAAATGGACAGGATAACTTAGTAGTCTATAGTAGGTCTTTTGTTGTTGTAATTATAAAGATTGTGTGACCCTGGTAAGAGAAGAGAAATACGAAGAGGTTTAACGTTCCCTAATCCTTGATCTAGGAACAAGTTTAAAATAATTTCAATAGCGCCAGAGAATAAATGATTCAAGGCAGAAGCAGACAATTATTTCAACTGGAGAGCCACTTAATGTGTTTTCGTGAGCTGTCGAGGGCTGCAGGGGTAGCCCTGCTCCTTGACAGGTGCTCTTCCCCCTGGTCTCTATCTTGGGACTGGAAGTCTCACCCATAACCCCTGACTTTTGTCAATGGAAGTCCCTCCCCTTGGCCCCTGGAAATGCTCCTTTTGGGAGGGGAGGATTGCTATCTTTGAATCAGAAAAAAACTACATCATATACTAAAAGTTAAACACCTACTATAACATTTTAATTTTATTTAAAAAAATGTTTTTGTCATGATTTTTGTTTGCATAATGTATATAGAGATGAAGCCATAATAATGTGTGTGGTGTGGTTTGTGAGGGGGTGTGGCTGTGTGTGGGGGGGACAATAGGGTATGTTAGGGGGATGTATATGGGGCGTTGTAGGGGAAGGGTGTGGGTTTGTGGGGTGTGAAGGAGAGCGGGAAGGTATGGGGACCCCCCCCATGGCACACAGCTCCACAGGCGGCAGCAGCAGCAGGCGAGGGTACTCGGGGTGCTCATGCCCGGCACAGACTCTGCAGCCGGTGCTGTGCGGCTCAGCTGGCACTGCACATGGGGGCGAGGAGTGCAGCCTGGCTGGCCTGCCTCTATCGTGTGGGGCTCCCTGTGTCACATGTGCAGCTCCCACAGTTGCACACCACCAGGGAAAGTCCTGCGCAATGGAGCTGGGTGTTTTCACCGCTCCCTCCCATGCAGGTCCTAGGACTCTACTGGAAGTGGAGGGGAGCCCCAGCCCCTGCTTCCTCGTGGAGTCCCAGGACCTGCATGGCATGGGGTGGGGAAGGCAGCTGGCTCCATCACACAGGGCTTCCCATGGTGGCACATGGGTGGGAGCTGCATGTATACCATGTGGAGCCCTGCATGATAGAGACTGGCCAGCTGGGCTCTGCTTCTCACCCCCATTTACAGCTCTGGCCAGAGCTGGGCATGAGCACCCCAAGCGCCCCCACCTGATGCTGCTGTCAGTGGCAGGGAGTGTGTGAAGGGTCCCTATACCCCCCATCCTTTCTCACGCCCACACCCTGCCCCCCTGAGCTCCACAGTCTCACCTCCCCTAGGTATGGGCTCTAAGCTGCTGTCAGCCCCAGCCACATACTCTGTGCTCCTGCCCAGCTGCATCTTCCTTCCCCTCCCCCGCCACCTCCCCCCCTGCCCTACCGCTTCTCTACCTGGTGCCTGGAGCGAGTGGGACACCAGGGAAGCTGAGCAGGTCTCCTGGCAGCTGCAGCAGTGGCAAAAGCAGCCCAGCCTGGAAGCTGCATCCTGGCTGGGGTAGGCCCTTCCATGAACGGGGTAGGAGCAAGGCACAATTGGGTATGTTGGGCGGAGGAAAGGGGGTGTTGTACATGTGGGTGCCTCACTCCCACCCCCGTGGGCGGAAGGGCTGGCTGGGGTAAAATTAGCTGGCAGGGGTTTAGCTGGATTCAGGCCGTGTGCCATATTTTGCTCACCCCTGATTTAAGGCTTGAAAAGCAAATTTGGAAATATTCTGTACTGAGTACTGGATTGTTTTTTGTTTGTTTTCTGATCCTGAGCTTTTTTCCCCTCCATATCTTTCTTGCCTATAATTATGAGATTTCTAGTCTTGATAATATACTTACGACTTGAATTAAGAAAGGTCAGAAAGGTCAGATATTAATAAGGGTCAAAGACATGGGACAAGCATGGTTCTATTTCTTTTTGCCTCCCTGGAAGAAAATTTAATCAACTGCACAGTATCTAGGAGCAGATTGAGCCAAAACAGAAAAGTAGATGTGAGAAGGAAGGACCTGGAAATAGATTCAAGAAAGAGAAACTGTAGCAGGTTGGTGTCCACCCTCAAAGAGATAATGCCCTAAATGGAAACAATTGGAATCTTTTAAGATTTGCCACTGAACACCAGCTAATATTTTTGAGTAGATCCTTAGCAGTTCATTGAGCTGGGTAGCAGTCAATGGGCCATTTCAGATGGAGATGAGAAAAAAAACCAAGGACAGAATCATGAGGCATTTTGTAAGGGGAGGTCTGAGGGAAAGAGGTAAAGACTCTATTATAAAGGAGAAATGTTTGATTAGAGAGTTAGGACTGAGTCCAGCAGGGGAAGAAGACATTGCTGGCCTTCTGCTCATGAAAGCCAAAATGATTGAGAGGGCTGTGATAACTACAGAGACCAAGTCAAATGAGAAGAGAGCTGTAACTAGAGGAAAGAAATGGGTCATTAACCACCTAGAGAAAGGGAGTATTAGTACGATGAAGGGGTATTGAAAGCCAGGCTGAAAGTAGTATCAAGGTGAGCAGGCAGGGTGGATGGAGGAGATACAGGGTCGGGAGTGAAGGAAAAGATACTTTTGTCATGGGAAGTTATCTTGTAAAGCATTTCTAAAATATAACAAATATTATTTTTAATATATGTAGGTAGTGAGAGCTTGAGGACTCTTTCTTTTCAGTGGATAGAATGTAATATTCCTTTTCCACTTCCTGTGTCTCGGTAATTTGGAATCAGGAATTCCTTCATGCTTTGAAGTATAGGTAAATGCAGTTTGTGTTTGCGTGTAACCCCCCTGATCATTAATTCAACAGCCTACTCCTTGGGTATCACATAAGGCAAGCATCAGATATCCAAGGTTCCAACTAACAACTGTTTTCTTTATCTCAGTTGATAAAGATATACCAGGTGAGACAATAGTAAGGGTAGCCCCAGTCCCATGAGGTATTGCTTACTAACATCTGCTGGCAGTTGGACTGCAAGACTCAGCAGTATCATTGTAACCCTGTCACAATATCAATTTCCAAAGGGGGAGAAAATGGAGTGGGGTTGCCATGAAAGGAGGTAGTGTTTCTCTGGATGGAGCACAAAAGAACGAAGCATTGAAGATGGCATTTGATATAGTTGTTTGCAACTGAAACCTTCAGGGCTGCTAAATTTAGAAGCTGGATGCTCTCATAGAAATTTATCCCAAACCTTGGGATCTTGGATTCTTGCAAAATCCATGGGCATAAATGGCACAAGAGGACAAACCAGCCGTGTCCTGGGGAAGTGGAAAAGGTGCAGCTTGCCATCCAAGGGACATGGTGGCAATGGTAGGGTTCAATCTAAGGGACAGGTGACAACAGGAGAGTGTGTAGCAAATCACTGTAAATGTGATTTGCTATCCTAAACCAAACCCTGTAATCCTGTGAGTGGATTTTACCTTGAGTTTGGACTGCCCATTATCACTGTCTTATAAACACATAGAGCTAGACTGTGGAGATATTACAGCAGAAGCTCAGAGCGATGGGTGGCAGTGTGTCGCAGCCCCAGGAGCAAGGGACACTTCAGCCCCCACTTTGAGAGAGAGAAACTATACCAACCTAGTGTGTGGTTCAGCTCACTTCCCACCCTGCACCAGCTATGCTCTGATGGTTGGTGTGTTAGGAATAGGGCCTTTGCCCTTGGTTGTGCTGCCTCCACTCCCCTACCCCCAGTCCTGTTCACTGCTCCTTCCTCATTCATCTCCATAAGGTGGGAGCAGGTCTCTGGTTACAGCTGCCGTCCCACCTGCACACACTTTGATGGTTGTTACAAAATGAACCTCAGAAGTTTCTCTGCATGCTCTGAGATCCCAAGTGAGTAACAGAGTAGATGTGTAAACAAAGACAATGAATGTATTTACATTTTAACAGAAACTCTTTGAAATTCCTACTCTGCCTGAAGCATTTGTGATACTATCAGAGCTTGCAAAAGAAGCACAACTCAGGCCCAGTATTGAGCAGGTGAGTGAAGGAAGAAATGATTTACAGCGATTTAATTTTAAAATGAATTTTAAAAATTGAGGTTTGCACACACTGGTGTTGTATGTTACCAGCCTAAAAGCAGGCTACAGTTCTGAATTCTGAAATCTTTTTTCTGCATCTGATCCGTTTGTGCATGGAGAGTAGGGAAAAAAGCCTTGCCTCTTTGGACTTGTCTCTGTGTCAGATCTATAGTTTGTTGGGTTGTTAGCCATTCAAGCTGCTTCTGCTTTACCCTGTTTCTTTTCATCATCAGGTAATACCAACAGCATCTTTGCATTGGACTATATCAGTGGAGCTTTAACCTTGAATGGGCTGCTTGACCGTGAAAACCCTCTCTACAGTAATGGATTCATTCTCACAGTCAAGGTGAGAAACAAAGAGCAATGTCCCTTTGCAGGAAAAATCAGTATAGTAGAAGTAAAAAGATGGGAACTCCAGACAGAAGCATATCAGGGACTGTTTCATCTCAAAACTGCTTAGTAATGAATTATTTCAAGTGAAGGAGCAGATGGGGCCTGCTTTCTACCTGTGCAGCTTTAGGGTTGGATGCTTGCTGTTCTCAGCTTGAGATCACAGTCCCATGTGCAACTCCAGGGCTAAACTCTTCCAGTTCCCAAGTGGTGGTGTGATTGTAGAACTGGCCTATCTCTCATTTTCTGTGGTTCAGTGTGGTTAGCATAGCATAGTTCAGTAGTTCCTCCATAGCTCTTTGAGCTAATGCTTCAGGTTCTTTCATCCTCTTCAATGTATAGACTAATATATTTTATTAGACCAACCGAGTAGTTGGAAAAAGAGTTCTTAGCAAGCTTTTAGGAAGAATCACCTTTGTTCAGGCATAGGGAGTCTCTGCTGTTCTGAGACTTCAGGTAATAAGAGAAGTTGAACCTTGCCTGCCTATGTCCTTAGACCAAAACAGGTACAACCAAAAACCCAGCAGCATGTATAGACTGGTGCTTTTTGGGGTAAGGGGAGGCTGTGCATGTTTTAGTTCCTCTCCATGCCCAACCCATAGCAAATACAAGTTACCATATTACAGACCCTAGCTACAGAGCCTTGACCCTTTAGCTCAAGCTGTAGCAGTTTATGCATTTAGCTCTTGAAGTACTGTTACCAGATTTGCCTGTCACTTTGGGGAGTGCTCATTTATTAGGGGTACATTTTTGGGGGTCTCTGTAATTCTGTCATTATGCTGATTGTGTTACTTGTGTTTCTGTATGGAGCTGTATCTCTCCCTTCTGCAAGTCTTCACACCCAGTGGAGCTATCTTGCAGGACTCAGTTTCAATGAGGCTGGGTTCCTGCAGCCACCAAGTCAGTCAAACACATGTACGCACATACACACACAGATCGACAGGATACACGCAAGCCAGGCTGGGTTTTTTAGCATTGACAGGCTGACACGCTCATATACCTTGAACTCAGTTCCATCAGGGCAACAATAAAATGCAGTCAGACACAAGCACACAGGTTAACAGAGCCTGTCTGCATCAAGCTGGACTATTCAGCATTTATAGGTTGACACACTCATGTGCCTTGAACTCAGTTCATTAGGACAATAATAAATGCAGTTAGATGCACATACACAAATGCTAACAGAGTACTTCTGAGCAGGCTGGGTCCGATCAGCACTTTCAGCTGAAACCCTCACGCACCTAAAAATTCAGCACGTCTCAGTCTCTTGTCACAGTGGTCTTAGTAGTAACCCCCATGATGAGCAGACCACACTGTGGTTTTGGGCATTACAGGGATCTTTGGCTTAGGTAAAAGAAGTGTTGCTGCAGAGCAAATGGGGAGGTCAGCTTGACCATAAAAGTTCTTTATTGCCAGGTCTATGAACTTACGATGATACCAGTAGTAATAGCCATACAAGAGAGAGACAAATAAACAGTTATAGTATTACATAGTTTCAGTTATGTTTTTGGGGAAGTCTAGCTTGAGTTTGATTAGCAAAAGTCAGGTTTAGAAAGCTGTACCTGGAGTAAAAGAGTAAAAGTCAGGTTCCTGGAGTCAGAGAGAGAGAGAGAGTTGGGATCTCACCACTCAGTGAAGCTTGAACCAGTCAAGGTTCCCGGGTGTTTGTTGGAGCTTGCAAAGAGACAGAGTTCTGAGCATGATCAATGGAGGGATTCCAGGCAGAAAAGGAGTGGAACTGGTGCAGCTTTGGATCCAAGCACCAGGACAGAAACTTGAGCTTGGGTAGGGGTTTTTGTACAGAACTAGCAATGGCTCAAGGGAGAACACTAGGTTTGGAGCAAGGATTCCCCATCATGCAGTATTCCCTTGCTTCTCTGATCCCAGAATTCAGTGCAGTCCTTGCCTTGGAATCTCTGTCGTCCATCCTGAATGCTAATGAAGGTGCATGCCTGTCCCATCTCCCATTTAAATGAGTTGTCATCCGGTTCCATCTCAGATGCAGATGAGACTAGGGGAGTTGCTTCACTCTTGTCACCCTTGTCTGGAGGGCTTTAAGTGCGTCTCCTATGGCATCTCCCTTATCTTTTGTAAGTCCTTCCTCTAATCAGTTCTTGTTCAGGCAGAGGTGGGGAGGGGGAGAGTTATTTGTGAGTCAGACAGGCTGTGTCCTGTGCCAGGGTTCCCCAAGAACATGGAGCTGAGAGGCAACAGTACCTGGTTCAATCCCCTGTGTGTCAGCGAAGAGGTGACCATCATCCATACATGCCACAGCACCTTTGAGAACCAGATGAGTGATGTACTACCGATCAGCGAGGAACTCACTAGAGCAGCGGTTCTCAAACGTTTTTTTTGCAGACCATTCGAAAATTGCTGAGAGTCTCGGCAGACCACTTGATCTTTGTCAGCAAAAAAAATAAATTAAGTGCAGGGCCAAGTACAGATATTCTCAATTTGTTCTGTAACCTTTCTGCAGACCACCTGAATGAAGCTTATGGACTAGTGGTGGTCCGTGGACCACAGCTTGAGAACCTCTGCCCTAGAGACTAGGAGAAATGTGCTGATGGAGCAGACTGGGGTTGTAAGAATGCTTTAGAATCAGAGGCAGACAACAAGCAACACTGCCACTGCAAAAAAAACAACCCAACCCTCCCCTGAAGGTTTTTGAGTCACCTGCATGGGCATCTTGCTGTATGACACACCTGCATCATACAGCAAGAGGAGGAAAAAAGAAAGGGTGGAAGTAGCCTCAGCAAGAAAATGCATTGAAGCATTTTGTTCCAGCATCCTAAGGCCCCACCTAATAACTGCTCCCCCATCTCTGATCACAGTTCTTTAATTAAAATCAATACAGAGCTGACCAGCTGGTTGGGAACGCATTTAGAAGTATAGATTCCACTGGGCCAGGGGAAAAAAAACAGTATCTATTCATGGGGTCATTGCCTGGGGGTGACAGCCAGCATTGGAGGAGTACAGATAATCCCCTTGCTATGGAAGGGGCAGCACTTCTTCAGGGAGGGAAAATGACATGAAATTACTCCACTTGACCTCAGGCAAGGGTCTTTCTGTGGAACTCTGCACAGTCAATATGCTATTATTATCAATCCTTGGAATTCAGCTCCTTTCCCTTGATCCTTCTTCTTCTTTTCTAAACTGTAAAAAACAAATAGAGAATTTATATGAATAAAGAGTATATTCTAATGGAACCAAAAGGCCAGTTCCTGCAAGTATTTAATGTTCCCATCCCAAACCCACATCCAATGGCCCACATTATGGATTCAAAGCGCTTTTCTGAGGTCCCACCCAGTAGCACTGCTATATTTCTGCTCCACATGGCCTGCTGTCCCAAGCCAGTGGGAAAATGGCAACGAATAGCATGAGTATTGCTAGTTTGTTTTTCTGCCTGCCATGACAAAATTGTTCTTAACTCAAGTGGAGGAATTCCGGTTAAAATTTGCTTCACCTGTTCTCCAACATAAAAATTCATTCTCCACCACCTGCCCACCCTCCTTCCTTCCACCATAATGATCCCTTAAGTGGAACAGATGTTTAGTGGAAGTCCTGACACAGAGCATTAGTGCATGAGTCCTTCATATCTGAAAATATGCAGTCAAACCTAGTTTAAGCTACAAGTAAGATTCATAGATTCATAGATACTAGGGTTGGAAGGGATGTCAACAGATCATCGAGTCTGACCCCCTGCCTAGTCAGGAAGGAGTGCTGGGGTCAGATGATCCCAGCCAAATGTGTATCCAGCCTTCTCTTAAAGACCCCCAAGGTAGGGGAGAGCACCACCTCCCTTGGAAGCCCATTCCAAACTCTGGCTGCCATTACCCTGAAGAAGTTTTTCCTGATGTCTAGCCTAAATCTGCTCTCTGTCAGTTTGTGACCATTGTTCCTTGTTACTTCAAGAGGCGCCCCGGTGAACAGAGCACCTCCAATCCCTTGCTGTGTCCCCCTAATGAGTTTGTAGGCGGTCACAAGATCACCTCTCAGCTTTCCCTCGCGGAGGCGGAAGAGGTTCAGGTCCCTCAGTCTCTCCTCATAGGGCTTGTCCTGTAAGCCCCTAACCATACGAGTGGCCCTCCTCTGGACCCTCTCGAGTGTATCAACATCCTTCTTGAAGTACGGCACCCAAAACTGGACGCAGTACTCCAAGTGTGGTCTGACCAATGCTGCAGAGAAGGGAAGTATCACCTCCTTGGATCTGCTATGACACTGGCCAATTCCTTCAGTACCCTCAGATGCAGCTCATCTGGGCCTGCTGACTTGAACACATCCAGTCCATCCACGTGACTCTGCACCAAGTCAGCATTGACAATTGGTGGGCTGGTGTGCCTCTGATGCCCATCTAAGAACCCATTAGGAGACTTATCTTGACCCCTGTTCAGGGACACAGAGGCAAAAAACTCATTGAATAGCTCAGCCTTAAAAATACTTTTTGTTGTCTTTAATTTGTGTTGCCAGCCTCAGCGCTATAGTTGCTTGGATTTTCTAACTGCCTCCCTGTAAGTGTGGGCCAAGTAGGTATACTCCTCCTTGGTAGCGTCCTCCAGCTTCCACCACCTATATGCCTTCTTTTTTTGCCCTCAGCCTCCCCTGGATTTCTCTGTTTAGCCAAGGAAGTTTTTTGGCTCCTTTCCCCCTTTTCCCTCGTATTGGGATAGTCTCCCTCTGTGCCCAAAGGATTGCTTCCTTTAGGAACTACCACCCTTCCTGGATTCCCATCTCTTCTCCTGCACTGCATTATTGACTACACTCCTAAATGCACTGAAGTTAGCCTTCCTAAATGTCGCGCTCCAGCTGGACTCTGCCAGCTTTACCCAGCAACAGATGCTGTCAAGCACTCTCCTCACAATCTGGAAAGCCCTTGTTTTGCTTGCTGCATGGCCCTAGCCATGTGCTCGGGAAACCCCGTCCCCTGTGGAAAAACCCACGAACATTTTAGCGCGAAAATGTGACCAATCGAGGGGGTTGAAATTGTGCTTGTCATCTGGCCTATAAAAACTAGGGTTGAGTTTCCGCCCAAGCAGAAGCTAGAGCAGTCACCGCTCAGTGGGTAGGCCTGGCCAGCTTCCCGCGGCTTCTCCTGCCTCCGGAACCATAGGCAATCGTTTGTGCACTCGATCGTATCCGTTCGTTCATTGTCGTTTTCGATCTCGGATCCATCGTTTTGTTTTTCGTTCGTTCGTCCCTCACCCGAACCAGGACAGATCCAAGTATAACCACCTGCGCAGCCACATCCACACCGGTGGTGCGTAAGCAAAAGATCACATAAAATGTTCTGGAACTGTTACGAGTCTACCTCTCCCTTTCACAAACCAGCATCAGGATAGAACCCACTGGGGCAACAGTCACAACCTGACTCGCGCCCCGCACCCTAAAGTCAAGCACTTCCATCCTACTAGTTATTTTATCCACACTGTGCCATATGGTGAATGTGATTGATTGGTGGTCACTGTCCCCAAGGTGACCACGAATCTGCAACTCCCCTACCAGGTCCTCCCCTATCACGAACACCAAGTCCAGTAAGGCATTCTCCCTAGTGGGACTGTATACCTCCTGCATTAGGTAAAGGTTCTGCACACAGGTTAAGATTTGGCTGCTGCTCCTCCCAGCAGACATCAGGGTAGTTTAGGTCCCCCATGACAACCATGTCCCTAGACGGTACAGCCTCTGAGAGCTGCCTCAGGAATTCCAAGTCTAGCTTTTCCTCTTGGTGTGGAAGTCTGTAGCAGACCCCCACCACCAAGTCCCTTTCCCTATGACTACCATGTATCCTAACCCACAATGCCTCAACTTTCTTCTCCTCTGATCCCATTTTGATTAGGGGAAATGTATAATGCTCCTTTACATAGAGAGCAACCCTGCCCCCTTTCCTCCCTATTCTGTCCCTTCTGTACAACCCATAGCCCTCAATGTGTACCACCCAGTCATGGGTAGGGTCCCACCAGGTTTCCATTAGTCCCATTAAATCAAAGTTATTATCTGCAAGCGGAAGTGCAAGTTTTTCCTGCTTGTTCACCATGCTCCTAGCATTAGTACAGAGACAGTTGAGCCCTCCGAATGGTGCCTTTCGTGCCCCACCTATTTTGATGCCCAAAGGCCCCCTTGATACTTACCTGGGGTGTACTGCTGCATGTCTTGCAGTTTGTAGGTTAAACAACAAACCTCAACCTCATAGTTTCATAGTTGGTAGGGTTGGAAAGGACCTAAGCGGATCATCTAGTCCAACTCCCTGCCATGGGCAGGAAAGAATGCTGGGGTCAAATGACCCCGGCTAGGTGCTTATTTAGCCTCCTTTTGAAGACCCCCCCAGGGTAGGAGTGAGCACCACTTCCCTTGGAAGTTGTTTCCAGATCCTAGCCACCCTGACTGTGAAGTAGTGCCTCCTGATGTCTAACCTGAACCTACTCTCAATCAACTTATGGCTGTTATTTCTAGTTACTCCTGGTAGTGCTCAGGGGAACAGGGACTCTCCCATTCCAAGCAGGTCCCCCTGCTAAGTTTATAGACAGCCACCAGATCCCCTCTCGGCCTTCTCTTGTGGAGGCTGAACAGGTTCAGGTCCCATAGCCTCTCTTTGTAGAGCCTGCCCTGCTGCCCCTGATCATGCAGGTGGCCCTCCTCTGGACCCTCTCGATGCTGTCAACATTCCTTCTGAAGTGCAGCGCCCAGAACTGGACGCAGTACTCCAGCTGTGGCCTGTCCAGTGTCACATAGAGGGGGAGGATCACCTCCTTGGACCTGCTCGTGATGCATCTGTGGACACATGACAAGGTGTGGTTAGACTTACTGACTGTGTCCTCACACTGGCAGCCCATGTTCATCTTGGAATCAGTAGTGACTCCAAGATCCTTTTTGGCTCTGTGCTGATGAGAAGGGAGTTCCCCAGCCTTCAGGTATGCTGCTGGTTCTTGCTCCCTAGATGCAGTACCTTGTACTTGTCAGTATTGAATCCCATCCTATTCTCATCTGCCCACCCCTGTAACCTGTCCAGATCTAGTTGTAGCCTGTCCCTCTTTTTTATCATGCCACCTCTCCCCACATCTTAGTGTAATCCAGGAATTTGAACAAAGTGCTTTTCATCCCCTCATCCAAGTCACTGATGAAGATGTTGAGCAGCATGGGCCTGAGGACTGAGCCCTGGGGGACCCAACTACCCACATCTCTCCAGATCAAAAATGACCCATCCATCACCCATGGGCACTCTCTGGGTGCAGCCCTCAAGCCAATTGGCAACCCATCTGACTGTGTAGGCATCAATGCCACAGTCGCCTAATTTTTTAATGAGAATGGGCTGAGAGACAGTGTCGAAGGCCTTCCTAAAGTCCAGAAAAATTATGTCCACCATGACACCTGCATCCAAGTATTTTGTGACCTGGTTGTAGAAGGCCACCAGGTTGGTCTGACAGGACCTGCCCCTAATGAACACATGTTGGTTGCCCCTAAGCATAATCTCCCCTGCTGGTCCCTCGCAGATGTGCTCCTGCATAATTTTTTCAAAGAGCTTCTGCAGGACTGAGGTAAGACTAATGGGTCTATAGTTACCTGGGTCCTTCTTCCTCCTTTTTTTTGTCATGTTTGTCTGTCTCATCCAGTTTTTCTCGTGGACATTTGTCTCCATCACAACAGCACCACACTTCATGTGATTACTAGTCTCAGCTCAGAAGAGGCCCAGGAGTGAAACTTAGGTCCCCCAGTTTTCTGTGATAGCTGAAGTTTAAACTGTCCTCCATGTTTTACTAGGCAATTTAGCAGGATATTAAAAATCTTGATTTTAATGCTTAACAGAGGAAAAATGCCTCCTCCATTCATCCTCTGTTGTGAGATTTTGTTGTTACTATGCGGTCTATCAAACATGAGAGAACAGATCTTTAAAGGTGAAAAATATGTAAGGCAAGAGCAGATTTATATGTCAGTACTGAAATGCATCAGATCCATGGGTACTGAACAGTAGGGCCAGTGTGGGCCACAATTCACATGCATTGGCAGAGCTATTGCAGAAGTGCATCCAGGATTAAGGTGTTGTGACAGAACTGCAGAGTGCCTTTTCTTGACAGAGCTAGGGCAAGGGAAGCTCACATCCTAACCATCTCAGGCCTAACACTAGCCCTAGTTAGTTACCCATCCATCAGTTAGTTACCAGTTTGAAAGCCAGATATATACACTGGCATGTGCATGTGCATGTGCAAACACACATCCGCACACACACAGATGCATAGAGACACATACACTTAAGTCGTGATTAAATCATACAGCATCCATGATTTAAAAGAGAAAGAAAAACTCTTTATTTTGCCATTACCAGTATCTCAATTACAGTGTTTGGTCTTAATGCCTGCATATGATTTTTTGTGATGAACACAAATCTTCTACATTTTTCTTTTTCTTGTTCTTTACAATAAAGCATACTCTTAATATTTTTTCTTGTCAGGGTACGGAGTTGAATGATGACCGGACACCATCCAATGCCACAGTGACAACCACCTTTAATATCCTGGTCATTGACATAAATGACAATGCCCCAGAGTTTAACAGCTCTGAGTACAGTGTGAGCATTCCTGAGCTGGCCCAGGTTGGATTTGCCCTCCCCCTTTACATCCAGGTGCAGGATAAAGATGAGGTGAGACATTATAGTACATATTGAAATGTACCTGCTGCACATACACCCTCTGTGCTCCCATGGACAGAGGATTAATAAGTCCTCTGTCTTTCAGCTCTGCTTTTTCTGTATTTTGCACTTCCAAATAATATACGAATGGAAAACAGGGAACAGTCATATGTAATGAGGTACAAGGTTAAACCATGATATCATATAATTAGGGATGCTTCAGTTTTTCTGTTGCCTATCACTCCATACCCTCAGTGTCTAAAATGCAGACACTCTCCTGAATTCTGCTGTCATAAAATGATGATTTTCTGACTAATACTTGTCAACAAACTTAGTTGTGCCTCAAACTGGTTCTCACGTGGTTCTGAGCCCTGTGTGGACAGTCAAATCTCTTCCTCCTTCCAATCGATTTTTATAAACAGAGACAATTCCCCAGAGGGTTTCTGGTGCCATTATGGACCCTCAACAAAGGAAGGATATGGAACTGGGTCATCAGAACTTGTCCAAGGTTCTGTTTTTACATCACTTTACAGTGATATAGTTCTTTTATCTGTGAGAATTTAAATACTTGGGGATTATGAAATTTAGAGAGATGATTCCCATGGTAACTTGTATTTATGCCCCAAGAGTTGATCTGGTTTTTATTGAAAAAATAAACAAAAGGGAGAGAGCCTATTTTGTTTTGTGGTAAGAAACAGCTAAACCCTATGTAGTGTAGAACAACCTTTAGTGACTGTGGGTAAGATAGAGGTATTGTCACTATCAGAAGAAGCACTAAAAAGTGCTCACTAATGTACTGCTGAAGGAGGTGTATGGATAAATATGGTGAGTCGGAAGATATTGCTTAAAGATATACTGAAGAGATATTCAGGCATGATATAGCAGCTCTCCTAGAAGCCACTGCAAGCAGGCAACCTTTAAATACACTTATCAAAGTTTTTGCAGCTCCCATCAAAAAGAAGGTGAAGTAAAAATAAATATGGAGCAAAGAGAGTTCATCGGTAACCAGAGAACTATAACAAATAAATACAGGAAGAAATCAGTGCAGACCCACTGGCTTGTGTTTCATTTACTATAGCTCACTTGCCCATTTAAGCAGTTTCATCTAGGAGAGAGAACAAAGTCTTTAACAGTGATACTCCAGAGGTAATGACAAGGGTCTCTGTACTCTATCTTCCTTCTTATTAAATCTTTACGCTGTAGTGGAGATGACTTCATGTAGTTCTTAGATCGTCTGACAGGTAGAGGATTGGGATACTTACTTGCTTACTACAGACCCACTCTTCAGTGACTGCAGTTACCCCCCAGAAATGTTTGCCTGCAGCGTCACTGGCTTGTTCTCTGCTCCTGTTAATGGAGCTCCTATTTATTATAGCCCTGGACAATTTTATTTAGGAATTCCATTAAGTTTTCCAGCCCTAGGGTTACAATTTTCAATTACTCCTATTATTTGACTTGTGCAATTCATGCTTCCTGTACTGTACTACCCTGCAACCATGCCACATTCTACAGAGCCTGCTTTAAAGAACTGCTGACACCTCATGGTGAACTTTCAAAGATCTCTTAAAAGCAATCCTGCTTCTGTCATATACTATTTACATTTCTCTTACCTTGTTCCTTGCCACAATATGAAGAATGTGGGCAAGAAAAAATATTTTAAAATTATTCTCATCCTGGAACTTAGTTTACGTAAAGTTATAATTATAATATTGGAGGAAACAATATCAGATTCCTTATTTAAATGGAGTTTTTCTCAAAAAAATGGTGACTTTTCACTTGTGAGAAAAAGATAGAGATTTAACATTTGTTTTGGAGAGTTTACCAGTGGTTACCACAGGAACTTATATCTACTGATACTTACTTGGATGTCAGAGCGCTCAAAACTACTTATGACACAGTGTCACAGACAGATTACAACTTCTGTTTGAACATGTGCAGATGAGTTTTTACATAGATAGTAAATGTATTTCTTAAAAAATTGTCTTTGCTAACAAAGAAGAGAAGAGTGACAGGAAGCTAGAGTTGCTTCTAAAAAAAATCTTGTCATGGTTTTTCATCAGCTTTGTCACCAAAAGGCATTACAGCAGTCCTGTGGGTACAGCAATGCTGTGGGTGACAGCAGAGTTAATGCTATGCCATTGTTTGGGGGGGAGAGGAGAGTTGTGAGGGGGTGGGTTGTTTGGGGGAGAGTGGGGGAGGTTTAGCATCATAGCGAAGCAGGGCTGAAAGTGACCTTCAGAGGTCATCTAGTCCAAACCTCTGCCTGAGGCAGGATCAACCTTATCAAAACAATCCCATACAAACCATAATCTAAACTCTATATAGACATATAGACTACTCTCAACCCTGACACAACACAGACATAGCACCTTAAGCTGTCACAGGTAAAGCAGGAGAAACCATGGCAGCTAATGTCCTCCTTCTACAAAATGTCAGTATACACTCAAGAAGTCCGTGGTAGAAGGCCACATCCTGTGATAACGGAGGAAGGCAAACACGCATACAGTCTATACCAATCTGACCATGGGGTGAAATTCCTTCCTGACCCCAAATATGGTGATCGGTCTGATCCTGAGTAGAGGGGCCAGATTCACTAGCCAGGAACCACTGGCTTTTCTCCTAGCAGGAGAATCAGCACACCCCAGTTGAAGTCCCCAGCTTTAGCTGCAACTAACACCTAATGCCTCTGAGGAGGCTTAAAAACACCCTGATGCAGAAAAGCAAGGATGGGAGCAACCTGCAGAGCTCAGAAACATGGGAAATACCCATAGTATAACAGGCATAGCTGTGCCTAGATCTTCCCTGACCAGTGGCTGTCAAACCTCTTCTTGAGTATCTCCAGTGATGGAGAGTCCACAGCTTCCCCAGGCAGTCTATTGCACTGCTTCACTGTCCTGACAGTGAAGAATTTTTTCCAGATACCCAGTCTAGATTTACTTTGCTGCAACTTCAAGCCATTGGTCTGAGTCCTCCTCTCTGCAATGAGATAGAAAAAGTGCTTTCCCTCTTTATGGCAGCCCTTCAGGTATTTGGAGACTGATATCATGTCCCCTCTTAGGCATGTTCAGCCTGTGGAAAAGTTGCTTAACTCCTTCAGCCTTGCTGCCTATGTTTTGCCTTCCAAGCCCTTTATCATCTTTGTTGCCTGCCTTTGTGCTCTCTCAAACTTCTTCATGTCCTTTTTAAAATGTGGAGCCCAGAACTGCTTACAGTACTCCAAATTAGGCCTAGCCAGTGCCAAGTAGAAAGGCACTATCACTTGCTTTATCTTGCACTTAACGCTACTATGGATGCAACCCAAAACCACATTCACTTTTTGCGTGGCTGCTTCACACTACAGACTCATGTTGAATCTGTGATCTACCAAGACTCCCAAGTTCTTTTTTTCCATAGAGCTGCCATCCAGCCAGGTGTCTCCCATTTTATATTTGTGTTTTGGATTATTTCTCTCAAGGTGTAGCACCTTGCATTTGTCCACACTGAACTTCATCCTGTTAGCTGTAGCCCAGCTTTCCAATCTTTCGAGATTCTTCTGAATTATGCTTGTGTCCTCTCATGTCCGTAGCTTCTTCACTGAAAGATATTACAGCAGTACTGGAGGGTGACAGCAGAGTTAAAGCTGTGCCATTTCTTCTTTTTAATATCTCTACTTACAGGACAAACTTCTCTTCAGAACTTCACCCCAGTCTTTCAGTCTCTCAGTCTTTGAGGCTGTTTATTTTAAAGGAAGAATCCATTTTTTCAGGATTGAGCAAAGAAAATATACTGGTTTTGTTACTGTTAATTAATTTTTTAAGCTCCTCTAACCCACTAACCAAACTGGTCACAGTTTTCAAAAGTGTTCAGCATTGGCCAGCTCTTGTATTATTAAAATTAAAGGGACTTTGATGGGAGTGGTTATACCAATGCTGAGCACTTCTGAAAATTACATACATCATTTACAGCACTATTTTGGATGTTGGTTACTCCATATTTGGAACAACAGGGCTAACGTCTTAGGGAAAAGGTTAGCTAAAACTGAGTTACTTTCCAAAACTTTCATGATTTGTTTGTGTAGTAGTCTGTTTTCTTGCAATATGCACCCATGTTGCACACATATGTGGAAACAATTAGAGTAACTAGGAAAATGGAGGCATGAAAGTTTGTGAGGGCAATAATTTAGAAAGTCAGGATATAAACTGTGGGGGGACTGGACTAGTACTACAGTTGGGGTGCAAATCTGTTTTCTAGCATGGACGTAAATATGAAACAGCACTTGTTGGAAATGGCCCAGGCTCTCACCATGGGTGTACATTTAGTAGTGCCCTCTCCTCCTGCCCCTTTCCTTTGTATTTAAGTTCCTTTCTCCAGTTAGTCCTAAAGTGCCACCCTGCTCTGCCTTTTCTAAATGGAAAGATTACACAGGAAAACAAGGCACATTTTAGAGTCTTTCATAGGTAGTTCATTTACTCTGCTAAAAAAAATTGCAAACATCAACAATGTTTAATGAAGAAAATTGTCTTTCCATAACACTGGAGTTTAAGGCAAATGCTAATAAGGGTTATTTTGAAGGTACCAATCAAACTGCTGGGTTCTTATAGCCTTGAGCCTTTTCCCCAGCATGTAACTGTGGGGTAAGGCAGTGTCAGAGCCATACGGAGTAAAATCCTGGCACTGCTGACATCAGTGCTAAATATCCCATCAGGATTTTATCCTGGCTCTTGAACTGTTGTTTTCTGTCACGTCTATACATTGTCCAAGTAATTGCAGAAAATTCTGGTGCAAATCTTTACTTTTCCCTATTTTTATTTACTCTCCTTTATTAGTATGTTTGTCCTCTTTACCTCCTGGCTGCCTAAATTTGACTGATTGTACCCACATTTGGGAGTTTCTGATTTATAGAGAAACACAGGTCCCCTTCTTATTCTGGTAGAGTAAATGACTCCCTACTCATGACTACACCATATGCTTCATCTCCCATAGCCAAGCACAAGGATTGTGGGTTCTAGTGAGAGAATCTGCTCTCCTTGGTCTCCAATCTTGTCATTGGCAGTCAAGGGTAAATAAGAATGGGGTTGTGGTTAGGGAGAAGAGATCTTCAGGCACAGAGGTGAGTAAGGACACATCTGACAAGCTATTTCAGCCTTCATGCAGGAGATGACACAGTTCATTTGTATGAGGGGCAAAGGGAAATAAAAATAAAGTTATTCAACTCTCTGAGGAAGGCAGCTAGATTAAACAGATACATAAATATAGATAGATAGAGACAGACAAAAATCAAAGCAAGATTCTTAACAAAAAGCAATTTTGCCCCTTTTTAGTCCTGATACCTATCCCGAGCTGTAAACCTGTGGGCAGTCCCTGAGTTGTTGTTTAGCTAAACTGCAGATAGCTATTTCTTTCATTCTTCCCGCATGTCTCCAGCCTCTTCATGGCTTTTGTTTTCTGTCTCAGAATTCTCTGCAATTTCTTGACCTCCCATAGATTATACCATGTATACAAAGAGACAACCTGAAGAAGGGTGTTTGTGCCCGAAAGCTTGCAGAGACAAATTTTCCCAACTATTTAGTTGGCCTAATAAAAGATATCACATTTACCCAAAGAACCTTGTCTGCCTATTGACACCTTTCTGGCATTAACTAGCCCAGGGCTGAGCACAGTCATCAAGGCCCAGTCTCACTAGATCATATGGTGGAGAGAGGGTCTGCTTTCTTCCTGGTTTGTAATGTGATGTTGCTGTACAGGCTGCTCAGTCACATCAGTTTCTTTGTTGCAACCTTGTTAGTCTAAGGAAGGAGAGACAGTATGACAGTGAAAACTTCGGTGATCTCTCTTGCCATTGCTAATACCAGTGAAACTTCACCTGAGTTATACCGGCAGGGAGATGATTGGTATTTTACATCCATTTTGTCCCATTTTACATAAAGACAATAAGGATAACTAGCATAATTGCTACCCCTTCCACCCGAAGTCAGTAGCAAAAGATTTCAGATAGAGAACTCCCCCATTTAAGGTCTAGTCAGTCCATTCTCTCTTCAGTTTAAAAAGAAAAACCCAAAACTCCCATTGCAAACAAAATGGCTCCTGCTGTCTGCTGCATATGGTTAACCCTTGATTCAAATCTATCTCACATTACCATTCCTCTTGCAGGGCCACTCACTTTATGTGTGCCATGAGCATGAGCAGCTTCAGAGAAGGAGCAAGTTATAAATGGGCTTAGTTCTTTAAAATATGCCATGTAGTGCTATCAGCAAGAAAGCCTTTTAAGCATTAAGCTGTTTTGTAATTAGACCTGAGAGACATTTTTAAATGGAATTTTGCTAATTTTTTCTTTCAACTTTGTTCTGTACACACAATTTATTTCACAAGCCCCCATAATTGTTGCAGAATTTTGATTAAATGCTTCTGGCTCTTATTCAGCAAAGTACTTAAGATAATGCTTAAATTGCATTGGGTCAAGGACTTAAGCACATACTTAACTGACCAGGTTGGTCAAGCAGGTCCTGCCTGACCAACCTGGTTGCCTTTTATGACCAGATGACTAAATCCTTGGATGATGGTGTCGCTGTGGACATAGTCTTTCTAGACTTTAAGAAGGCCTTTGACACTGTCTCACCCCATTCTCATCAATAAATTAAGCTACTGTGGCATTGATGCCTACACATTTGGATGGGTAAAAAATTGGCTGATGGAGCGCACCCAGAGAGTAGTAGTGGAGGGGTTGTACTCAACCTGGCAAGATGTGAGCAGTGGGGTATCCCAGGGCTCGGTCCTTGGGCCGGCATTGTTTAACATCTTCAACAGCGACTTGGACGAGGGGCTGGAAAGCATGCTGTCCAAGTTTGCTGATGACACTAAGATGTGGGGCCAAGTGGACGCACTTGAAGGGAGAGAGAGGCTGCAACTAGATTGAGACAGGCTACAAAAGTGGGCAGACGAGAATAGGATGGGGTTCAACGTAGACAAACGCAGGGTGCTGCACCTTGGGAGAAGGAATTCACAGGATACATACAGGCTGGGGAGTTCCCCTCTTGAAAGCACAAAGGCAAAACAGGATCTTGGAGTCATTATTGACTCCAAGATGAACGTGAGCCACCGATGCCAGACCGCAGCCAGCAAAGCCAGCCATACCTTGTTATGCATCCAAAGATGCATCTCAGGCTTGTTCAGAGAAGTGATACTCCTCGTCTATGCGACTTTGGTCAGGCCACAGTTGGAGTACTGCGTCCAGTACTGGGTGCCGCACTTCAAGAGGGATGTGACCAGCCTGGAGAGGGTTCAGAGGAGGGCCACCCACTTGGTGAGAGGGCAGTAGGACAGGCCCTATGAGGAGAGACTGAGGGACCTGAACCTGTTCAGCCTCAGCAACAGGAGACTGAGGGGGGCCTGGTGGCTGCCTACAAACTCATCAGGGGAGATCAACAGCAAATAGGTAGAGCCCTTTTCTCCTCAGCACCACCTGGGCTGACGAGGGACAATGGTAATAAGCTGATGGAGAATAGGTTTAGGTTAGAGATCAGAAGGCAATATTATACAGTTAGGGTGGCCAAAATCTGGAACCAACTTCCCAGGGAAATGGTCCTCACCCCTACCTTGAGCAAATTCAAAAGGAGGTTGGATGATCACCTGTCTGGGGTCTTGTGAACCCAGCATTCATTCCTGCCTGTGGCAGGGGGTCAGGCTAGCTGATCTGTTCAGGTCCCTCCTGACCCTAGCTACTACGAAACTATGAACTGTATATACATGTTTAAGGGCTGTACTGAATTGGGGTCCACTTTGGTATCAAGATGATGAACAAAGCTAAATATCCGGATGCTTTTAATATAAAGTTATATCCTCTAGAACTTTGTGGCAGGCAGTCTGCTGAGCCACTGGCAGGTGGGAGTCAGGGCTAATTACAGAGTTGGCTGACTCAGGGGGCTGGCAGGTGAGGCTAAGCCTGAACAAGGGAGTCATATGAGTGTAAGGGTGTCTCCTGATTGGGGAAGGGCTGGGTGTAGACAAGGTACAAACCCAGACCCTAAGAGTAGGGCTTGCAGTAACATCTTGGGAACTGGTGTAGGAACATCACCCAGCAGGAAGGCTGCCACTCCTGAATACCAGCAAGGAGAACAACATCCCCAGTGTGGGGTCCAGAGCCCTGAGAAGGGGGCTGTGAGTCTGTGGGCCTGTTGAGGGGTAAGGGGAGCCCTGAGAGAAGAGCTGAGTGCCTGGGCCGTGTTGAGAGCCCAGACAAGTCCAAAAAGAGAGGGGCCGAATGCTCAGGGGCCTACTGAAAGATGAAGCGAGCCCTGGGTGAGGGGCTGAAAGTCTGTGGGCCTATTGAGGGGCCAGGAGAGTCCTGAGGAGAGGGTCTGAGTACTTGGGCCCTGTTGAGAGACCAGACAAGCCCAGAGAGAGAGAAGCTGACTGCACAGGAGCCTCATGAAAGAGCAGGAGAGTCCTAGGGGAGGCTGAGAGTTGGTGGCTCTATTGAGGGACATGAGTATCTGAGAGACCTGGTGACAGGTCCAGATGAACCTCTTGAGCAGGGCAGAGCACAGGGGCTTATTGAAGGGTCTGGATGTGCCCAGAGAAAGAAGAGACTATGTAGCCAGACCTAGGGAAGGCTCTGAACCCACAGAGAAGAAGAGAGAGTGACCCATGGAGGGGCCCGAGAGAGTGGTCCCATAGAGATGTGAGGGCTGGCAACTAAAAGACTGACCCTGGGAACCTTGACTGGCCTGTGCAGGGGCCAGGGACCAGGAGGGGCCCACAGCAGAGATGACCAGATCCAGCAGGGCCTGGAGTCTCAACTGGCCTGGAGGTAGAGCCAGGGCCTAGGAGAAGCACAAAGGTCCTTGTGGGGCCACAGCTAAGATGGAAGAGTCAGGGGGCATGCGACCCAGGATGATGATGGCTGGTAGGGGTCTGAGAGTGAGTTGGGAGCCAGAAATAGAGGACTTGGATGCAAGATGGAGCCATGGGCCCAGTGGTTAGCAGCCCAGGAGGGACACTGGATATCTAGGGGGAGCTCAGAGAGGGGAAAGCAAGACCAAGACGGTTTGGAGACTGGTTCTGGGTAAGACCTAAAACTGCACCCTAGTAGAGTTGGTAGATGTGGTGGGGTTGCTTGTGGTGGGGCAGCCTCCATGAAATGCCATGCATGGGCCACTCCAGGGAAAGCAAGAATGGAGTGCCAGAAAGCCTCAGCTTCTACTTCCTTGTGGGTGACCCTGTGGAGAAGGAAGACTAGGGAAGCACACTCCAACAGAAAAGCACTCGCTAGGGAAGATTGGGACCATGGGAGTATAGAGGCCCAGTGAGGATCTTGTGAAGATTGGGATCATGTGAGTCCAGAGGCCTAGTAAAGGGCCAGGGAAGATCAGGGCCTTGTGGGTCCAGAGGTCCAGTGAGGGGTTGGGAAATAGAAGGTAGGACCAGAGGGGTCCAAGGCCATGAGTTGTGAGGCCCAGCAAGGGGCCTGAGGCCCATGAGTAGGTTGGGACCAGAGGGTTCCAGTGGCCCAGTGAGGGGCAGAGAGTAAATTGCAGGGCCAGATGGTTCCGAGGGCCTGGAGAGTGGCTGGGAAATGAAGAAATAATGGGGTCCAGGACAAGGGACCAAGAAGGTGGCTGACAGCCTGGAGAGGGGCTGAGAGAGAAATCAAGGAGCCTAGCAGCCCAGTGACTGGTTGGGTGAGACCAAGGGGTGTAAGGGCCCAGAGAGGGGCTGGAGGAGAAACTGAGGGGTCTGGCAACTGGAGTGGGGCTGACAGGGTGAGAGGGGCCAAGAGGGAGACTGAGGGATCTGGCAGTGCAGGAAGGGGTGGTGCAGAAAGACAGAGGGGTCTGAGGACCCAGAGAGAGAGGCCAGAGGAGAGACTGAAGGGTCTGGCGACCAGAGTGGGGCTGACAGGCTGAGGGCTCAGAAGGCCCAGTGAGGGGCTGTATCAGCGACAAGCTGAACATCTGTAAGGATGCCATCAGTGAGGTGTGGGGCACGAGGTAGGGGAGATATGGAGTCATGCAATTAGCCTATAAGTCCATGACCATGATCTGGGTGGTCATTCGAATAAGATCAGGCTAGCTTCCCCCTTTTTATCATACTTCCATCATAGCATGGCAGGTGAAACAAGAAGGTTCCCTAGGGGCGGAGTGGGCACAGTCATGGAGTTTCCAGGGAGCATCGTGGCCACCCCTAAGACCCCACCCAATATGTGACAAACTTCAACCTCTTATTGAAAATCTACCCCCTGTTTTTCAGAACTGAATACAGTTAAGCTCAAAGGGTACTTACACACATGCTGGACGTCTGCTCCAACACATGCTAATTAGCACACATCAAAGCAGACTCCATTAACTGAGTCCGCATCATATATATTCAGTGTCCCCGCACTTTAAAATGGTGGCAGGGTGCTTTAACTAAAGCTCATCGAACAAGCTTTAGTTAAAGCACCCCCACCACCATTTTGAAGTACAAGATGCTAAATACATGTGACACTGCAGGTGCTTTAATTAGAGCATCTCTCAGAACCACTCTAATTAAAGCACCCCCCTTCCACTGCCAGAGATGCCCCAAAAGTCTTATTGTTTAATACATTTTTCTGCAAGTCAGATCCAGTTGTATCTTTGTACAACTGTGTGCTCATCCACATTATCCATATCTTTACTTGGAAATAAGAAATGATGAATAAATATAAGGCAATAGCAAATTGAACTGCCTATTTGTTTACACTGCTGTGTGGTTTAGTGCACACAAATTTGGTGCATTCAGTATCCCCCAGTGTGTTGTATTTAATCAGAAGTTGGTTTGAGGCAGCATGAAAATGTCAACAGTGAGACAACAGCAAGTATTTGTAGTACTGAATAGGCATAATACAAGAAATATCTTACCTTTGTTGTTCTGTTTCGAGTTCAGCTGTAAAATGATTGTTACTCACTTTCACTTCCTGCTGAATTTTAATATCCCTCCCTCTGCCCACTTGGGCAGAAAGATTTGAATGAGTAAAATGAGAGGGTTGTTTCAGAATTTTGGAATGAATTCTATGAAATGTAGGAGCAAAGGGATCACGGTTAGGTGTGACAATCATGAAGGGGAATGTTGATATGAATATATGTTCAGAAAATCGAGGATGAACTCCAATATGAATTCAGGGCACTGTCCTGTAGCATAAACAACATTTGCCTGTTTTCCCTGCATGAAACAAAGGACAGAACAAGATTGGCATCAAATGAGATTCTGATAGGAGACTGCCTCAGCCTCTGCCCATAAGATCAATTGATTTTTTTTCCTTCTTGAAGATTAATTAGTAAGAGATAACCAGGTAAAACCTACCTGGGCTTTCTCAATTCACTTGGTTCCTTTTGTTTTTCTACTGCTAGCACAAGTTTATCTTAAAACTGTGCAGCATCCAGTGTGTTCAAGCAGTTAGAGCAGGTGCTTAAATGCCAGGAGACAGTGTGGGTTTTATTTCTGACTAAGAGCTTGATCCAAAACACATTACATTGAGTGGGAGTCTTTGCATGTGATCAGGTCTTTTGTGGATGTGGGAAAAAGTTAGAGAAGCTCAACCATATTTGTGAAATGGGGAGAGATATACTTGAACACCTTTGTACAGCTGCTTCAGAGCCTCTGATGAAGACTTTGAAATATATTCATTATGTATATTGCATCAAGATTGTGCCTGACACTTTCCAAAGATCAATCATGTATACATAAAATATACTGCTCAGGCTTGATTCTCCCCCTGTTTACACGGTTGTAGGCCAGGAGTGACTCCCCAAAGGAGTAAATCCTGCTTGACAGAAAGGAGATTCAGGCCTAATATGAATCATTACAGAAAGGTTTCTTTCTATTTTGAGACCAGGGATCTCTCTGTATGGATGAAGCTCCAGTCAATTTACAGGGCTGTTGAGCCAGCATATTCCTCCTGAAGATGGCAATGAGGGACACCTTTTTGTACTGTATTTTCACTGCCTAGCCTCAAGATTTTGCATGATGCTTTATGAAGATTAAAAAAGGACAAGGGCATGGCCCAAAAGAAATTAGACACTAAATTAGACAAAAGGGGAACATAAAGAAAGCAGAAGAATGGAAGGGGATAGAAAAAGGAGTGATGAGAGTTAAAGATCGTGGGGTGGAGTGAGAAAGACAGAATTCAGAATTCCAGAATTTTTAAAAAGGAGTTTGAGGTAGGAGGACAGGAAAAATGTGAGAACCCAGCGCAGAAGCGGTGCAAAGGAAAGGGAAGCAGAAGCTTTTGAGGAGGAGAATGAGGGCATTTGACAGACACAAATTGTGATGCTGATCCCAATGTAGGGAGCAGTGTGAGCAAGTGAGAGAGGGACAGAAACAGAAGAGAGCAAAGCCCAAAGGATGAGCAGAGAGATTGGTAGGGCAGGGCTGAGAGAAAGGAGGGCAAGCAGTTTGAACTTGTGGGAAAAGACAGGAAGGCAATTGATTATTTTAGATGGTGAATGCTTGATAGGTTAAGTAAAGGAGTAAATGCAATCAAGGGAGGCAGAGAGAAGGTATCCAGGGGACTATGGTTTGAACTAAGGCTTTGGCAGGTTTTTGGTTTTGGTTTTGTTTGTTTTTTTTAAATACTGTGAGAGAGAAGCAACAAGAACTGGCAAGAGTCTGACCTGAGGAGAAAAGGCATGTTCTCTCTAGTGGCAATAATTGTCAGGAGCCAATGCACTCTTTATACCTAGTATTTTCTACAGGGTTTATTTGACCTAAACCTTTCTCTTAGGGTGGTTTTTTTTTGGTTTGGTTTTTGATACAATAACTTGGGACTTTTGTGAAGATTTTGTGGATTAGAAACACTGATATTCTTTTTAAGCACATTCAAAAAAGCATAGCATTTGGCCTAACATTCCTGCTTCAGTTTGCCAGCTACAACACTAATTTCCACATTCTAATTTCTACTGTCTGGTTAACATTTGTGGTGTCCCTTATGTAGCTGCACACCTTTCTGCCCACCAGAGTGTATTTTCTTTAGTGTTTCATAGAGCCCTGATCACCAAATATCTTCAGGTGCAGACTGAGTAAAACTGAGGGAGGTCAGGTGCACAGAAAACCAAATGTGTCTGTCCTAGCTTTGATTTTATTCCCTGATGATGGCTGACTGTGGGGAGAGAGAAAGCAAAAGTGTACCTTGCAGCTATCACTGCAGCTACATTAAGATGTGTGCATTAATACTTTAAAATCATTATAAAATTATTGAAAAGGTAAGTAGATTTAAAAATATATACAATACAGAAAGCAGTGCCCAATATCATGATGTTAGATTGATAAGGGGGTAGGTGCCTATGTGTCTCTGTGCAATATATGAACTGCGTATATATCATATATAGCATTTATATGCATATGACGGACACATATGCTATGAATGTAACACGGCACATAACTGTAAAGGAAAATTGACAGCTCTCTAGTATTCTTTCCTGAAAGTGCCACCTGCCAATCGGACTGAATTAGATTTCACAGGGGTTTTTGCAATACATGGAATTCACCAGCAAATTACCCTTAAAGAGGGAAAATCAATCATTTGGAGCAGAGATAAGCTGAAGGCAAGTCAGCCTCGGATTGATCCCGTCTGTGCAAGCGTGTGTGGAATTCAGCAGATAACCTAGGGAAAGCAGGAAAGGAGGGAGGGAGTGGGGGAGAAAACTCCTACAGGAGAGAGGGAGAGAAAGGCAAGGAGTGTGGAGACTGAGACTTAAAACAGGCATGGGGTTGTGGCAAAGGTGTTTAAGTGATGAAGAGAAGGACTAGCAGAGGCATGAAGTGAACAATTGTGTAAAACCAACTCGGGCAGGATGTGGGAGCATTCCCTTCTGGGAAGTTCAAGGATTCTGAAAAATGGTGTATTTGTTTAGTCTGACAACAGCCAACTGACCATAGGCACTTACCATTCCTCCTCCAAATCTCAGCTTTTAGGAGACAAGGTCCATCTCAGCCCTTCATTCAAGGCCTCTTATTGTCTTGGGTACAAGGCCTAGTGAGCAGGAGGGCCAAGGTAAATGCCTTTTTGGTGGTGAAGGAGAGGGAAGACCTCTGCTTGTAACAGAAGGTGGAGCAGAGAAGCTCTAAAGAAGAGGAAGAGGGAGAAGGTATTAGACTAAAGAGGGCAAGAATGCAGAGCAGGAAGCAAAACTCACAGAAGGGGTATGTTGGGTAGAGGAAGGGAGGACGAAGGGAGGACGGCAGGGGAGAGGGCAAAGTGAGGAAACTTGACTAGGCACCAAAATGTGCTCTTGCCATTTACTTCTTATTAGTATTTGTGAGTCACAGAAATACAGTGCTGAGTGCTGCAGAAATGTTTACACACACAAGCTACAAATTAAACCAGGAGGCATTGCTCTGGATAATAGCTGTGTTCTGTGGAGGAGGAGGGAAAGGTTTGAGGAAAGATTTGTGACAACCAGGGATCCTGGTTTTCCCTGATATAAGGGATCTGGGACAAACATTGCATAAACCCGTTTGATCCAACAGTTAAGTCTGATGCTACATTCAACCAGGTTTATCTCAAACCCGTTTCAGCCATTTTCAAACTGGTTTATGTGCACTAAATGTCTGTTCTGTTGCAGGTTTAAACCAGTTTCTGATCACTTAAACCGGTTTATGTGTAATGTATGTCCCTAGCCCTGGACATGAAGTACCAAAATCATACATCAGGGCAGTTATTTTCACTTTTTGGAACTCTTGTGCTTTTGTCACTTTTTTCTCTTTATCAAAATAACCCTGGCAAACTTGTGAAGATGGGCAGGCAATGTGTAGGAGAGCACTGGACATCATTTTACTCTTTCACGGGAAATTGCGTTCCTTGTAGTAGTCTGTGCTTGGGATACACTCATCATTATCATGAGTCTGTGAAAAAGCTAAGAATGTGACATGACCCTGGTTTCCAAAAACATGAGGCTCTGACATAGTATCCTGATGTGACAGCCCACTTGGTGTGCAAAGACTTTCATCGTTGCCCTGTTTATGCTTATTAAAGATCTTATGCTATTTTCTACAAAAGCAGAGTGACCCCAGTGTCCTGGCCGCATTTTGGTGTGGGAGACTAATTTACCTGCCTAAGTGTCCCAGGAATTTCAGGTGCATATGGCTTTCTTTGTTCCCTTTTGTCCCCTGACACTCAGTTGTTGTATAGCACTTGCTTGTGCTGTTAAAAAAAGAGGCTTTATCTTACCCAGAAGTAGCTGAACAGTTGGCTAAATAAATAGAACAGAATTTTTTCTCTGACCCAAGTGGGACTTGTTGCAAGTTTCATGTTCTACTACAGGGCTTGTGTATGCATGTATATGTCAGTATCTCACAGTTTGGCTGCCTGATCCAAAATTACCTTTTCCCTTCTTGGGAACAACTGATTTTCCACAAGCTAATCACAACTATTTTGTTAGGAACAAAAATCAAATTATGAAAATCAAGCACCACTAATGCAATGAAGTAGTCTTAAATTGTCCTCTAATCCATTCCTTGTTTGCCAAGGGCCCCTCTCTGCCTCTTCTTCCCTGGCATGATGACTTCTTATTTTTCAGCTCTGCATGTGGTCACTCTAGGTGTTTGATTGGGCTTTAATTAAATGAAGCGGAGAATAGAGTGATAAAGAAAAGCAAGTCTGTATAGTTTGATTTTCTGTCACTTTGCACGATAGATTAGGAAGACAGGAAGTTAAGCAAGCAGGAAACAGCATGCAGCCTGCCATCACCCCCCACCCAGTCTCCTCCCCTGCCGAAAACACAAGTCAGGTGACTGGCAGGTAGCTGCTGGATTCCTGGACTAGGGACAGAAGTTACACATAAACTGGTTTAAGTAATCAGGCACTGGTTTAAACCTGTAACAGAACAGAAGCTCAGTGCACATAAACCAGTTTCAAAATGGCTGAAACTGGTTTAAGATAAACCTGGCCGAATGTAGTATCAGACTTAACTGATTTGGGCTATCAGTTAAGTCTGATACTTCTGTCCCAGACCCCTTCCTAGTTCAAGTTAAATCACAGTCCCCCAGTATCCCAGCATGCTTTGCACCCTTGGGGTGTGCTGTAGTGTCTGCTTCAGCAGGGATGGGTTGAGGGGGCAGGAGGCAAGGACTGCCTGCCCCACCCCAGCGAACCCTGGATGGGATCTGGGGGCAGAGAGGGGGTTAAACCCCCCTTCCTCGGGTACAGAACTGTCCTGCCTTGCTAAACATTCTGCTGCCTGCAACTGGACTACAAATGTCAGAGGCACCTAGAAGCAGGAAGAAGAAGTAATGAGCAACCTGTCAGAGTCTGACAGTTGTGATTCTGGACTGCAAATCCCAGAAACCTTGGGGGCAGCAGGAAGAAGAAGTAAATGCACAGCCCATGGTGGCTGTGCCAGAGAGGTGTGCCCTACTGCCCCCTGGCTTCTGCCCTGAGCTGCTGCAGGCACGTGGCTGCATTTCGTGAATCAAAAGTGAATGTCTCTCTAGTCGTTTGTCAGTTTAATCTCTGCGTTTTAGACTAATCTGCAAAGACTGAATCAATTCAGCCTCAGACTTTTTGACTGTCTGTACTTAGCCCTTGTGAACTAAGCCTGTAAAGTTGTACCCAAAGATCAGATTCAGAGGCCATTGGGATGGTTATACCCCCTCCCTTGTGCTCAATTGGACTTTAGAATGACATATACACCTTGTATACAAATGGACCAGGGAATCTGCATTGGCTTGATTTACGCACCTGGGAACCAAAGGAATGACTAAATGAAAATGACTAGCATACCGAGTAAGTCTTACACCGAGATTTGGTGCAAAGTCTCCAGAGTGACAAGGCCAGTAGATTGTTCCACGTCTTGTGATGCCCAAAGTGCTTTGAATTGCCTTTCCTCAGGCCATACTCAAACAGTGGTAGTCAGAAGCAGTGCTCAAGGTATCCCCCTTGCAGTTAAATGGAGAGTGGGGGGTTTCTGTAAGGATGTTCTTCATGAAGGTTGTTCTTTCTCTGGAACTCATGACTGTCAGTCCACCACAGTCCTGTTATAATTAACCCTGCGCACATACCAAGAAGTGTGTTTTTTGGCAGGAATCGGGATGCCTGTGGTTGTTGCATGAAGTATTCAGGGTAAGACCCTTATGAAACTCCTTGAGTACAATGGGGCACCTATTCAAAACTCAGAAGAATCATATTCCATGCTGAAGCTACCCATACACTTAATTTAAATAAACAGGTAGGCCTAGACACAGTTATCTGTGCAGAGAGGTTGTTTAGTAGCAGCAACAGCCACTGCAGCCCCTCATTTCTTACAAGTTCCTAGGCCCCAGTGAATAGTCAGCTGGAGATGGGCTCAAGTCTGAGGTTCAGGAAGAAAGTTTATAACGTTACTTTGTTGCAGGCACTGACTTGCCTGTCAGATAGCCTGTTCCTTAACATTCTTTGTCAGGAGAAGCATGGAGAATGAACTCATTTTCTGTGAATAGTTGACATATCAACCAGACAATCCAGGAGCAGACTTTGATTCCCTGCCCCTTTGATTATATTGAACATACAAAAGGAATAGCCTTCCTAGAGCAGGACAAGAAGCAAAGCCCCTTGCCCTGTGGATAGTGAGCAGAGTTCTTTGCAGATTAAACCAATTGTAATTCTTCAAATTGTATTAGTAACTACATGCAGAAACTGATGTGTTTCAGTGCTTTCTAAAATAAAGCTAGAAACTGATCAGCATTTATCTAGCTCTCTAAAAAAATATTTAATTGTATCTGACCTTTGTTTATTTTGCAGAAGTTTGCTTCCTCTATAGGATGGTCATGGACAGCTTTATTGTTATAGGATTGGATAAGCACATGCTGGACTTTGCAGGCAGGTCCATCATTATATTGTTGTTTCTCAACTGGCCTTCCTTCTCTTTAAAGAAAGAACATTGAAGCATTTATAAGTTGGAAATACAATCTAAAGAATAATGTGAAGTTTGTGAAACAAAATAGTATGAGACAGCAACAGTTATAATACTGAAACTGCAGCCTCTGCAGTAATCCCTTACAAGTCAGAGGCATAGGCTAAACCCAGATGTATCAGGCTGCAAACAATTGATGCTTCTAATGTCTCGGGATCCTTTGCCAATCTTATATAGTCTAAATAAGAGACTGTCAGGGTAGTTTCAGTTGTAAACTCTCTGTTGTATTAGAAAATATTTACATACTCTATCAAAACACTGGTTTTTTTCCTGCTCCTCTTCTCATGTGTCATGGATCTTCTCTTCCTTTCTGAAATAGGAGAGGTGAGGAAAGGGATTTTTTTTTTTTCAAGACACTATTTAAAAAAAATCTGTTCCCCAGATCGTTTACCTGTGGGGCGGTGCATTGGGGAGGGGATGGGGAGACAGTTGTGATCCAGTCTAAGCCAGCTCTTTCTGGTGGGCAGCTGATAACAATTTGAATATTCAGATTTGCTTTCAGCCATCTGCAGGAGGTTCAGAGGCTCCTATTCCTAGAAGCAAAGAAAACAGCATGGGGCAGAAACAGAAAATAAATAACAGAATAAATATATACATGAAAAATTAAAGCAACTTTCCCAACGGGCAGATGAATTCCAGTTTTCAAGACTTCACATGGGATGACTGAGGTACTAGAGTAGTTGGTAATTAGGGACTGCAGATATCAACAGGCTGATCTTTTTTCCCAGCTGGAAAGGAATTAATCTAGCCAGTTCTTTTCCACAAAGACTAGAGTTTCTTTTGATGTTCACCCTTATCTCATGCCCAAACGAAAGCACTCCTCTTCAGTTCCAAGAAAATCCACATCCTCTTACCATGCTGAAAGGCTCTTTCACGCGCAACAATCGATCCTACAAGATACCAAGAGAGACTCCAACAAAGTGCAAGGAAAGGGCTTTCTGTGTCACTGTCCCGACTACATAAGACTCCGTTGTTATTAAGGTGACAGCTTAGAAGAGAAAATGAAGGACACGGAACTGGGTGCTCTCAGGAGAGGACACTGCAAACTCTAGAATGGCTTGCTCAGAGGTGTTCGCATGTCATGCTGTGAAACGTCAGAAAATTGCCAATAAATGAAGTAAATTTAAAATAATCAAACTCTAAATTTTCTCTGTGTAAGTGAAGGGCTGTTGTTAAAAATATCCCTGTTGTGAACCTGAATCTGATATCTTGGCTCATGCTGATGGTACTTGTCTCCACAAATAGCATTACTTGAAGGTGTTGCCTATTAAGCATAAAGAAGGCTATTAAAATCTGGTCGTCTGTTCTGAGTCATGCTGGTGTTTGCAAATAATGGCCATTACTCCCAGTTGGTAATCTCTGTTTGCACAGAAAGTATGAACCTTTGCTCAAATGTATTAAGAATGAATATGTTCTAATACAGAGGCTTTAAAATGGCGTGCCACTTATCTCATCTGAAGGAGAAATTCCATCTTTACAGCTTTATTATTAAAAAAACAAACAAACCCAAAAACCTACCTGCTCTGGTTTACAAGATAGAGTTCTAAACCAATGTCCAGGATGTCCCAAATAGTGAAAACTGAGTAGGCATCTACCAACTGTGTGGAGGTAAGTTATAGTTTTATAACAGACACTCTTTGAGCATTTCCAAATATCTGTCAGTGAATCCACTTATTTGCTGTAACATTCGTAAATGTAGTGCAATCTAGAAATTGATTATCGTTGTTGTTAACATATTTATTTCATAGTGTAAATTCATTCTCATCCCCTCCCCCCCAGTATACTGGACAACGTACCCACTGGATTTTGGTAAAGAGTATATGAGAAGGTACATTCACAGTGGTGTAGAGTCATGTGCTATGTTAGTTTTCTGGGCATATGCTATCTGCTCTTGGGATGCTGAGGGGTTAAAGGGAGGCAAGCAGAGGGGATTGTGAATTAAATTCCTACATTAAGACTGGATTGAAAAGTTAATGGAGAAATGGAAAAAGAACCCTACTGGCACTCATCCAGGAAGTTAGAGAAACAGGACAAGTGCTCCTAGTTAAAGGTGACCTGCAAAGGAATTGTTTTTTAAAATTGGGTTTGTGCCCCTTTTTTGCTGCTCTGTGAAATATGTGGAAAGTGGAAAAAGAGAGAGCCATTTCTATGAGTGTTTTGTGAGCTGCATGCACAAAGAAACAGAAGAATCCAAACAAATCGTGTTTGATGCTAGCCTCTCCTACTGCAAAAATCACTGTCTGATTTGGTTCCTTCCTTTAAACCATCTCCCATTCCACCCTACCTTGATAAAGAGGAGCAAACATAAAGCTCATGATTAACAGAGACACCTTGTAGAACTTCTCAGTGGGATTCAGCAGAGTCAATAAAAGCGTAAGATGAGATTGGCCATGCTCATGTTTTACTGAGAGCTGACGATAGGGTTGGTGAGAAACGTTTCAGTTAAATGTTATTTGTTGGGAAATGCTCATTGGTCAGGAAAAGCTTCTTCACCCAGAATGGAATTTCAAGGAGGGTGTGGGAGAAGTGCCCCAAAAACCCCCACTCTCCCACCTGCCCTAGAGTAACAAATAGCCAAATGATTGGGGCATTTGTCTGGGAGGAAGAGATTCACTTTCAAGTCCCTTCTGCCAGATTCATAGCAGAACTAGTTGCTCTCCTGTGTTGGAGAAGCTGGGGGCAGGGTATGTCTCTTGATTGTGAAAGATCTTGGCTTTGTCCTGATATGCAGTCAGACAGCATTTGAAATCTCATAAAATTTTGTGGCACAGGAAGATTGTTTCCTGCCCAGCTCCAAGAACATGGATACTGTAGAAGTGGGCAGCTCTAGATAACCCAGCGCTGTCCATACACTTTCAAATTATGTTAAGCTTCCTAGGCCACCAGAAGAAGAAGGCCCTTTCCTTACTGGATTATATTGGTGGCATTCTCATTCTGGGATACCTTTCTCCTATGTGATCACGGTAAAAGAGGAATTCAAAGGGGCATCTCCATTTTATGTTAAATGAAACATGCTCCAAAGTGCTGTACAGGCAGTCCTCAGACTTGCAACACAATTAGTTCCTGAAAATTGTGTCTTAAGTTGTAACTCGGAACCAATTTTCCCATAGGAACAATATTACAAATGGGGGATTGGTTCCTTTATCATGCTCGACACAGCTGCATCCAGCTATTAAGTCTGTTGTGGTGGGGGAGAGGGGGAGGAAAGAGGCATGGGGGGCAGATCAATGTCCCCGCCGCAAGGGAGGGATTGTGGCTAGGGCTGGGGCAAGTGCTGCCCAGGGAGGGAGTGGGGCGGCTTGTTCCACTGTGCGCCACTGGTCTGGGAGCTGCTCGTGTGGCATCGTGTCCAGTGGCTCTTGCTGCTGCTCCCACTACCAGTCCAGGAGGGCATGGGGCAGGGGCATGTGCCCCAGGATCTGCACGGAGTGGGTGGGCAGGGCTGGGGCTGCACTCCAGGTGGAAGGTGCTGGGAGCATGCTATGCCTTGGCTATGCCCATCTGGTGCAGGGCCAGCGCGAGACTGATTCACTCTGCTGCTTCCAGACAAGCGGCATGCAGCGGCAGGAGCCAGCCCGGCCTCCCCACACCTCCCAGACAAGCAGCGGCTTTGTTCCAGCTGGGCAAGCAGCAGCAGGGCATGTGGGGGGGTAGAGGGGATTTGGCTCCCGCTGCTGAGTGCTGCTTGTCCAGAGGCAGGGCAGAGGCTCAGTCTTGTACTGGCCTCGTGCCAGCTGGGCGAGTGGTGGGGGGACATAGCCCCCGCTCCCAGTGCCTTCCACCTGGAGCACAGCCCAGAGCAGCCCCAGCCCTGCCCACCCTGTGCAGATCCTGGGGCACATGTCCCCGCCCCATGCCTTCCCAGACTGGCAACAGGAGCTATGGCTAGAGTCGCTGGACAAGCCACCACATGAGCAGCTCCAGGGCCAGTGGCATGCAATGGTGCAGGCCACCCTACCCCTTCCCCGTGCAGCCCCTGCCCCAGCCCCAGCCCCAGTCCCTCCCTTGTAGGGGCATTGATCTTCCCTCCCCCCTCCCCCCACCACAACAGATTTACCAGCTGAACACAGCTGTATTGACTGTCATAAAGGTGGAACTGGTGTGGGGACCTCAAAACGGTGTCAGTTTACAAATGTCGTTAAATGCCGTTTGTCATAACTCAGAAAGTCGTTAAGTGGAGGACTGCTTGTAACTTGTAACCAGAGCTTCCCAAGACCAGGGACCCTTTGTTGTCATTATTGCTATGTTCACTCCTAATCGTTTGGCACAATCTGATTGGTTTGTGTCATTTAGAGTACTGGCTTCTTAATTTGTGTGAAGTGCCACATACTCCTCTGGTCCTATATGTCAGGAACGTATAGCTCTCCCTCCCTTTGCAACATGGTGGGGCCTTTGTTGTTTTCTTTGGTGGGTGGGAGGGGGAAAGAGAGGGGATTCTCTGGCTGTGTCACTTGCTCTCAGCTGTCACGCTCAGGCAGGTTTTGCTATTAGTGCCCCTTCGTGCATTTAATTGGTCCCTCCTTCTAACAGGATGGAGTCCATTCAGAGGAAAATTGGAAATTCGGCTCTGGCAGTTTCTGAACTTTATTTTAATGTGCTCGGCTGGGCTGCATTTTGGGAAGGAGCTTGACTCTTGGTATGAAGGTCCTAAACTGTCTCGTCAGCATTTGGGAGGAGGCCTCTTCTTGCTACAGAAAAGACTTGGGTGAGAAGAGGAGCATTTGGGTCTCTGGTTTAAGGTGTGCTGTAGAAAAGCACATCTTTGTCTCTCAGAATTGTTTAAAATTAGTAGTTGGGCTTCTGGAGGTTGAGGGATATGTCACTGTTGGGCAGGCTGCAGAGTGGATTGTTTTGGTTTAAAAGCTGAACACTGGATATGTGTAGGGTGACAACTCAGCAGATACCATCTACAGTTTTAGTATGCGGGCTGTTTGTTGGACACAGACCATCTGTGTATTTGACTTGTGGTGGCATGCTTAGAAATACTGTACATAGGTTTTGCTTGAACCCAGCATTATAATATGTTCAGTCCACAAGCAGCACACCAGGCACCTTCTGGACATTTGCTGTGAGGACACTGTTTTCATTGATAGGCTGCCACCTATCTTCATGTGACAAGCTAGGACTGGTAATGCAGAGCCACACTGGGATGGTCTGTACTGTACAGGGCTTGGTCTGTACAGATAGAGGCTAAGCAGTGGAGAATGGTAGCATTCTTTAACAGTGAGCACATCTCCAACTACACATGGAACATCTGTGGGAAGCCCGGGTGCTGTGCTTTCCATAGTGTGGCACCTGCAATTTAATTGTCCTGTGTCTTTATAGCAAGCTTCCTTCCTTTCCTTTATATATTCTGCAATACGGGCAAGTGTACACTGGTCAAACCTATACTTCATGCCATGCATATATACAATGAAAGTGGTCAAATATTATTACTATTCAGAATATTGAAATGTCTAAAAACCCCAGTCACAGATCAAGGAGCCATTCATTGGGCTAGATACCGTACAGGCACAGAATATCTAAATGTTTGTTGATTACATTTACTGTCTCTGTCTATTTCTCTGTATTGTTGGTTTTACCACTAAGGAGATTAGTCCTGTACTTAGCCTAGACAGAATATCCCCCTGTTCAGCTGGTGGTTCAGCTTTCCTTGTGCATTTGTCATTGTTAATGTTTCTCTTTGTTTTCTCAGGGACCCAACAGTGTTTTTGAGGTTTACCTGGTTGGTAACAACTCCAATCACTTCATCATCTCCCCGACCTCGATCCAGGGAAAGGCAGACATTCGTGTTCGGGTTGCAGTGCCACTGGACTACGAGACCATTCCTCGCTATGAATTTTCTGTAAGATGTCTCGCAAATGTGAGATGCATGGGTGGGGGTATAAAGGGCCTGGAGATGGAAGGACCAGGGACTGAATACATAGTATGTTAGGTCCAGATTTTTAAAGATTTCTAGGTATTCAACTCCCATTGGTTTCAATAGGATTTAGGTTCCAAAATACCTTAATCTGACCCTTAATGCATTGGCTCCTTTGTCTCAAGCTCATTTCATCATGAGAGATGATTTACTTATGTCACCTATCAGGTAGGAATAAAAGTTCACCAGCAAGTGGCATTTTGTATAGAGGGTAATGGGTGAGAGACAAGAAACCTTTAAGCGTGGCCTGGCCTTCAGTCTTTATGGTCCATACCACTACTTTAGCTAGTCACCTCTAGGGAGACTACTCAAAGCACCACTATCTGTGACATGATTTTAATGGTTTCAGCCTTCTAGTTGGCAATGGACATTGGTTGACATCAAAATAACCTGCACAGAGGTGGAGTGGCAGAGCTGTGGGTAAGGGGTCTGGGATTGGACTATAAGACTTACTAAAGGTCAGAAATGGAGTGTACTGGTACAGAGTGCTGATGGCCAGCTTGTTTAATGTCAGCTCACTCTATTTCTTGCCTCTAGTCAGTGTTGTTGGACTCAAAAGCACTAGGATTTAGCCAAAAAAATTAAAGAAAATAAAAGATATTTGCTCTGAGCTTCCTTTTGTCTTCCAAAATTTAGAGCCTCAGCTGCAAGAGCTTACAGAACATGTCGCACCCCCCCTCCCACGTTGTGGGGCAATAAAAGCTTTATAGAGCATAAAACTTTGTTTTAAATGTACCTATCAAGCAGCAACACTCTTTCCAACCTCCTGCTCGAGCTTTATCCCGCTCTCTGAGTAAGCTGTAAATTCTGGAAGGCAAAACAGCTCCATAATCATGCCAGCAACTCCTGTTGCTATTAGCCCTGGCAGAGAAGGGCTTTTATACACTGGTGAAGAAGCATAAATAAAACCCTGCCTTCCCCAAGCAGTGTGTGGTGTAAAACAAAATCCAGCACTTGATCTAAATCCTATTCAGCTGGCCAGTTAGATGTAGAAATGGTGGCAGCTCCTAAAGCTATGACCTCTGAGGGCTTGAAGCTTAAATATGTCATGCTCTGGCTACCTCCTAAAAGGTAAAAATGTGTTAGAGGCAGTAGAAGTGCTGTAGTGCTCATTGAATAGATGTTTGAAGGAACTTATCTATATTCATGCCAGTACTGTACTATTGTATTGGACTGATTATTTTGAACCCCTGATTATTAGCCCCAATATACTATTGCTCCCTGGTTTCCACTCAGTAGCACACACTCCAGCCAGCAGTAGAGCTCATAGTTTGAGGATTGCCAGAAGGAAGTTTGGTATTTGTGGCTAGTCAGAACCCACAAAGGGCTGAGAGAGGATGTTTTACTCCTACTGTATAACTGAGGTCTTGCAGTCTGGTAAACTGGCATAATTCCCTGGGAAGATGGGAACTCTTTTCTTTGAGTGCTTCTATCATTGGGTTCAGCACTGAGTTGGCTCCGGTGTGGGTTCATGGCCTGCCAGCTAGAGGCACATTGCTGTAGTAACAGTGCACCAAAGGAGATCATGAGAGAGTTGATGCTTTTCCCATTTAAAAAAAAAATGCTGCACAAATGAAGCCTCCAATTCTGATGTTTGCCTCCTGTTTCTGCTCAGCTGTTTGCTAACGAGAGCGTGCCAGATCATGTTGGCTTTGCACGAGTGAAGATTAACCTCATCAATGAGAATGACAACCGCCCCATTTTTAGCCAAGTCCTATATAACGTCAGTCTGTTTGAGAATGTCACCGTGGGAACCACAGTCTTGACAGTCCATGTAAGTAGTGATATCTTTGAATGTTCTAATGTTGCTTTAAGTGTTTTATTATACTCCTCTATTAAAGCTGAAGCTCATTGACCCTACAGAATGTTTCACCAAGGAAAACAAATGCCAAATATATTGCAGAACAAACTGACTGGTCACTGACTAGTCATTTCTTGGGGTTTGGACACTGCTATCTGGCTGCTCCTAGGAACTGATTATCCCCTTTGTGGGCCCCATATTCAGGCAGACTGTTTGAAAAACTGTGATCAAATATACTAGGCCCTCCCCTATCACCCTTTTACTTGCCTTGTGTGAGGCTGGCATGAAGGCAACACAGTCCAGGAGTCTGTTCTGTGCTGGCAAATAGCTTTCCAGCTCAGTGCTCTGTAAAGGCTTCAGAGCACTGGAGGGTAGGGTGGCTGGTGAGGGAGCAAGCATATAAAGACCTGGCAGAGGGGGCACTGTTGAGGGTTAGATATGCAATTCTGTGCCCTTACAAACCCTTATAGGGGTCTGTTGAACCAAGCAGAATGCCCTGGTCTTCACTTAGGAGAGGAGGTATGGGCTGTAAGCCATCTTCCCTATGTCCATGCACTAACACCTGCATTGGCTTGCACTCCCCAGTGTGAAGTGCCAGCCTTAGACAAACAGAAAGAGTTACTAATGAGTTGGGCTTCAGGATAGAACTGGCTAACAAAAGCTGTTTCCCAAACAAGTCACATTTCAGATGTCCTCTTGGGTAGAGCTGCTGCACAACAGAGAGCTACCCAAAAAGGTAGATAGCTGGGGTCTTTCTTCATTATGCCAAAGGAACAAGGACAACATTCAAAAGACCAGAAGATCTATTTCCTAGATTCCATGAAGCTGTAGCAGAACAGAATAAAGCAGGGGCACTCAACCGCCCAGCCCACAGGCCAGATCCAGCCCCTATAGGTCTGAAACTTCAGCGCTTGGGGGAGTGTGTCACCCCTCCCCTGCCACAATATTTGCAGACCAGTGGGGTGCCTCCCCTTCCCTCCCTCCCCCACCGCCAGATAATATGGCCCTGTGAGCTGAACTGGGTACACAGGACAGTGCAGAGAGGGTACAGGGCCTGATCCAGGTGTGTGCAGGGGCATATGGAGGCAGCGTGGTGTCTGATTCATGTGGAGCCCAGACCAGCTTGCAGTCTGGCCCTGCACCACTCATCTGGCCCACAAGGCCAAAAGCTTGAGCACCACTGGAATAAAGCGACAAAGCAGATATCAAAACCCATCCTTCCATTGAGGCTGATAGTCATTTAGTAAAAAAATAACTTTACTAGTGATAGTCATAAGATGCTGCTGGCTGATGGGTGCACTTGTATAGATATTGTTAAAGATTTATGGTTTCATCCCCTCATATGTGTTGAGCTCTCCTTCAATGACTGTGAGGGCATCAGTCCCCCAACATTTCCAGACATACATGCCCCCTCAATACACACAGACGCACATGCAGATCTAGAGGAGAAAAGCTATGACAAAATGGCTCAGTGTGTGTGTGTGTAAGTGTGCTTACTCTATAAACAGATGGTGTGAAACTGTATAGAGCCCCTGAGCTGTTCCCATCTGACAGTTATTAATATTTCAAGCAGATGTTTAGCTAGTCAGGCCGTCAGACACTAAACAATGAGATTGTTACAGCATCTTTTTTTTTCAACTTCTAGCTATGCCAGCATTTTAAAGCAAACACAAAATGCTAGGAGTTGAATCTTCTGTGATAAATCAGAAGGCATGCAATTAGCATTGAAATCTAGATTGCCCTCCCAGCTGATCCCAAACTTTTAACAACCCTCATAAAGTGCTACTTCTTCTTCTGGTATTTGAGATGCAGCACTTGGCTTGTGCTGAAAGTCCTGTTTACTGATGTGATTGTTCTACCAACTGTCCTATGCTCCATAAACAAAACAAGCCAGGGAAGGACACTATAATCTAGACACTGCTTTTCTTAATGATGAGTTTCTCTGTTTTTCAAAGGGGATCCTGGGAACTATAAATGGGTGATTATTAGGAACCAGATTGTAAAAACTGGTCAACTAAATTGAGTGAAAATTCCATACGTCTCCCCAACCCTGCACAACTTAGATTGCACATAAAAAGAGAACTTTCCTAGTTCTGTGCTGAAAAATGCCATTTTTCTCAGATGAGAGTATGTTTTGTGCTTGCACACTACATATGTACAAATGTCAGAGATGCAGTTTTAGATAGCTAGTTTTGAATACCTAACACTCTCTAAACTAATCTTCAACATGTTAGGAGAGGAAACATGTAACATCATAAAGAATAGAAATGAATGCTTTCCAAAAGATTTGTCTGTGTCACAGAAAGCTGGACACTGGAACTACTTTTCCTGAGGAATTTGCTTTTATCCTACGTATATCAGTACTGAGACAGTAGTTTCACAAGGTTAAGTTCTCTGTCATAGAGTCTTGAACTCGTATAATAGTCCAATTCATATTATCACTCTGGCTCAGACTGTCTAGCCCTGGGACAGCAGTTTTGGAGGGAGTTTTTTGTCCTTTATCATTAATAGAGGTGCATGGATACATTGTTCCATATTGTATTGGCACCAATAAAAGGAAAATTGACATCATCGGCAATCAGGTAATGTCTCTGATAAATGCCATGTGCATGTCCACAGCTGCAGCATGCACACAGCCAGCCCGGCAGCTTGCAGAGAATCATCTGGCTGGTAAATGTGTTAGGGAAGAGGCAGGGGGCATATCGAAGTTCCTGCAGTGAAGGAGGGAGTGGGGCTAGGGCTGGGGCAGGCACAGGATGGAGCTGCGAGCGGCTCATCTGGAGGGGGGTGCGGGGAGGGGGGTTGGATCCCACTGCTACACACACCCCCGGGGAGTGATGGGGGGTGCCCCCTGGATCTGTGCCCCCTGATTTGTGTGCAGGGCAAGGACAGGCTACCATTGTGGGATGGGGTCAGGGGCAGCGCCAGGCTCTTCCTGGCAGAGGGGCTGGGCCGGGGTTGTGCTTAGAGCAGGCGGTGGTGGCACTGTGAGGGGGGACTACAGTGAACTTTGTGGTGGCTGCAGCCCATGCCATAGCCTCCCCCATCCCAATGCAACCCAAGTGCAGCCCTACCTGCTGGGAAGAGCCCAGTGCTGCCCCCAGCCCACAATGACAGCCCGTCCTCGCGCTACACACAGATCTGGGGGGCAAATGCCACCCCATGGCTGCCCCAGGGGTGCATGTAGTAGTGGGATCCACCCTCCCCATGCCCCCCAGAGTAGCTGCTCACAACTCTATTTCATGCCCTGCCCCAGCTGGGCAGTGCCTGCCCCAGCCCCAGCCCCAGCCCCACTCCTTCGTCACCATGAGGGCCTTGATTTTCCTTCCACCCCTTCCCCTCCAACAGACATATGAGTCAGATGCTGCTCTCCAAGCTGCTGGGCTGCATATTAGCAATCAGATCAGTATCTGCTGATATGGCTCGTTAATAATCGGCCTTTGGTATTGGCCC
This sequence comes from Crocodylus porosus, assembly GCF_001723895.1. NCBI lineage: Eukaryota > Metazoa > Chordata > Crocodylia > Crocodylidae > Crocodylus > Crocodylus porosus. Next base: position 6,971,765 of record NW_017728920.1, on the reverse strand, counting down.
AAAAAATCTTTATTGGTGCACCCCCAATCACTCAGGAGATTGTGGTGTCAATGCCTACACAGTCAGATGGGTCGCCAGTTGGCTGGAGGGCTGCACCCAGAGAGTGGTGGTGGACAGGTCATTTTTGACCTGGACGAGGGGGTGAAAAGCACCTTGTTCAAATTTGCGTATGACACTAAGATGTGGGGAGAAGTGGGCATGCTAGAAGGGAAGGACAGGCTGCAATTGGATCTGGACAGGTTACAGGAGTGGGTGGATGAGAATGAGATGGGATTCAATACTGACAAGTGCAGGGTACTGCACCTAGGGAGAAACAACCAGCAGCATACCTACAGCTTGGGGAACTCCCCTCTCATCAGCACAGAGGCAGAAAAGGATCTTGGAGTCATTATAGACTCCAGGATGAACATGGGCCACCAATGTGGGGACGCAGTCAGGAAGGTTAATCGCACCTTGTCATGCATTCACAGATGCATCACGAGCAGGTCCAAAGAGGTGATCCTCCTCCTCTGTACGATACTGGTCAGGCCACAGTTGGAGTACTACGTCCAGTTCTGGGTGCTGCACTTGAGGAGGGATGTCGACAACATGGAGAGGGTCCAGAGGAGGGCCACCCACATGATCGGGGGCCGCAGGGCAGGCCTTATGAGGAGAGGCTACAAGACCTGAACCTGTTCAGCCTCCACAAGAGAAGGCTGAGAGGGGATCTGGTGGCCATCTATAAACTGGCCAAAGGAGACCAGCAGGCAATGGGAGAGTCCCTGTTTCCCCAAGCACTACTGGGAGAAACAAGGAATAAAGGCCATAAGTTGACCGACAGTAGGTTCAGGCTAGACATCAGGAGGCACTACTTCACAGTCAGGGCAGCTAGGATCTGGAAACAACTTCCAAGGGAAGTGGTGCTCGCTCCTGCCCTGGGGGGTCTTCAAAAGGAGGCTAGATAGACACCTAGCCGGGGTCATTTGACCACAGCATTCTTTCCTGCTTGGTGCAGGGGGTTGAACTTGATGATCTGCTCAGGTCCCTTCTGACCCTACCAACTATGAAACTATTAAGACTTGTCCACACTTGCATTTTTCCTCAGATTCTTTACCTCTGCACCAGTGATAGTAAGAGCAGGATGGCTAATGTAGATCAGCTTCCAGCATTTTAGCCACTATGTCACCCAGGCCTGCTTAATGAAAACTGGGTCAAGGATAGATTCACAGATTGTAAGGCTGGAAGGGACTTTGGAAGATCATCGGGTCCAGTCCCCTGCACCAAGCAGGAAAGATAACTGGGGTCAAGTGATCCCAGCAAGTTGACCATCCAGTCTGTTCTTGAAGATTTCCAGGGTAGGTGATTGCACCACCTCTGGGGGGAGCTTATTCCACAGTCTGAACACCTTAGCTGTGAAGAAGTTTTTCCTAATGTTGAGCCTGAAACAGTCTTCCAGGAGTTTGTGACCATTGCTCCTGGTTTTCACCCAAGGCTGCCCTAGTGAACAGTTGTTCACTGAGCTTTTGATGTATGCCCCTGATGTAGCGGTAAGCTGCTACCAAGTCCCCTCTCAGCCTTTTCTTCTTCAGGCTGAAGAATCCCAGGTCCCTCAGCCTTACCTCATATAGCTTGCCGTGAAAGTCTCTGATCATATGGGTGGCCCTTCTCTGGACTCTTTTGAGCTTTTCCAAATCCTTGTTGAAGTGTGCTGCCCAGAACTGGATGCATTACTCCAGCTACAGTCTCACCAATGCCGAGTAGAGTGGAAGAATCACTCCCTTGGTTTTGCTGGAGATGCATTGATTGATGCACGCCAGAGTATTATTTGTCCTACTGGCTACAGTATCACACTGCCAGCTCATTTTCATACTGTGGTCAGTTATTAGCCCCCAGGTCTCTTTCATTCACAGTGCTGGTCAGGTTGGCATTGCCAAGCCTGTAGGTGTGTAGGGGATTGTTTGTTCCCAAGTGGAGCACTTTACATTTCTCGGTTTTAGACCTCATCTGGTTTAATCCAATTCACCCAACTTGCCAGCCTGTCTAGGTCCACCTGTATCTGCAGCCAGCTTCAAGTGGGATCATGCTTCCCCATAACTTGGTGTCATTTGCAGGCTTGGCCAGTAAGCTCTTCACCCCCACATCCAAATCATTGATGAAGAAGCATTGGACCAAGCACTGACCCCTGAGGGACACCACTGGCCACTTCTTGCCAAGGCAACACAGATCCGCTCAGTAGAACTCTCTGGGTCCTACCCCACAGCCAGCTTCCTACCCACCTGACTGTCTCGAAGTTAAGTCCACAATCTTCTACTTTTCTCATGAGAACATTGTGGGATACTTTCCATGATGGTATCCTGGCTCAAGGATGGGAGCAGAAGGAGTTGATTCCAGTGACATTAGCAGTCAGTCCCGTAAAAACAAGGGTTTTCAGAGAGCAGAACCTTTAATTGTTTCAGGCAGAAGGTAGGGCAAGGCGGCAAAGCAACTGATGAAGCAGGTTTTCTATGAAAGTTCATGCCTCTTTGAACCTGTTAGTCTCCCTACCTTCTGCCTGACCTCAGACTCACAGAGCTAGCCACCTTTGTATGTTTCAGGGAAGCAACAGAAGCCTAGGCTGATACTGAAACAAACCAACATGTTATGGACTCACAGGATTTTTTTCATCTTTCTCCTATATTGTGATGTTTATCTCCAAGTTTTCTCTGGGGTGCTCTGGAAGTGAAACCTCTTTGCTGCAGCTTCCATTGTGATTGGTAATTGTGTACTCCTTGCCTTAAATAATGGAGGGCAGTCTCCATGACCCAGGGGTGTATCAGACTTTTCCATAAATGGCACGATGGCAGCTGGGACTGCAGCGCCTCCAGCTTGTTCCAGGCAGAGGAACAGACTACTCAAAGTAAGGGAGGTCTGGGGAGCAGGAAATCTCTGATCTTCTGCCCAGTCTAATAGTGACTAAAAGCTACTCCTCTCTAGTTCCTGAGGAGGGGAAGAGTTTACTCCCCATGGCTCTGAAATTCTGGGCTTCCAGCCTGCTTTCCAAAGATCCCATTCTGATGCACCTCCCAGTATCGATCTAGCCAGCTGGGTGTAGGGGAGGGAGAAAAGGAAGCCTTCCTGAAGCCAGGAAGAGAGAGGAGCCTCCCCCTCTGAGTGTGCACACATACATACACACTCCCTGCTGTGATTCCCACTTCTGCTTCAGCACCTCCCTAGGCCTCAACATCTGAAAATGTAAAAGAAAGAGAAAAGAGACTTCACTGCAGATGACAAATGGCCATTCATTTCTTCAGCATTTCACCTCCTAATGTCCCTGATAGCAGAGAAACATTGCCTGTTACACTTATAAATCAACTCTAAAACAACTCAAATTGCAAGCAGCAGAGAGCCAGAGCTTCTTTCCCCGTCCACTCTTGGCTTTCCTTCCTTGTTTCCCTGCATAGGATACATGCAGGGTCAAACACCGGTTGTCATGTGAGGCTCTTGGTGAAAGTCCTACCTGGCTTTTGGAGAGCCTTTGATCAGCTCCCCCATTATTACTGTGTAATCTTGCACTGTCTTCTAATATGCTCTTCATCTGTGCTGCTCTCTCTCTCCTTGAGCATCCTCTCTTCCCTTTCTCATGCATCCATTTGTCCATCCATCTGCTTAATTTTGTCTGTGTTATATGTTTATCATATAGATTCAGGTGATGATTTGTTTGCATGTGAACAGCTGGAAAATACAGGCTTTATGGAAACAGCTCACGCTGTGTGCATTAGAACCTGGAATGTGCCTGAAGGGTAGCCCCTCAGGGCAAGAAAAAGGTTGTCTTGCCTTTCAGTAGAGACATTCCTTTATACAGCTGTATTTCAGCATGGAGATATATTTGGCCAAATTCAGCCCTGGTACAATATACTGTAGTCAAGTTAAATCAGTGGAATTATTTTCCCTTGTAATAGAACTGAATTTGGACCATTTTCTAAACAGGGATGGGCATAGAGAACAATGGCAATATGCATTGCTTTCTCTTCGTAATTTTAAAAACACCTCCAAAAAATTGAAGAGGCAGTATGAACCAGACTGAGACAGTTGGATTGGGGTTCAGGGCACCCAGGTTGTATTTCGCACACAGCCACTGGCTGGCTACATGATCTTGCGCAAGTTGCTTCATGTTCCCCTGGTTCTGTTTCCCCTCTCAACCATTGCCTGTTGTGTCTGCTTAAATTGCAGGCACCTGGAATTTGTGTTTATATGAGCATACTGGGCCTGGCACAATAGGTACCTAGCTTATTCAGGACTTTAAAGATATTAGTGTAATCTAAATCATATTAATTTGGTGTTATATTTATTTTACGGCAAAGGAAACCAAGGCATAGGGATGAAGTGAATTGCCTAAATGCACACAGTGGGTTAATGATAGAGCCAGGAATAGAAGTCATGTGTCCAACCCTGAGACAAGTCAGTTATTCTTTGGAGAACACTGTTTCTTATAAACATGGGTGTTTGAGCTGCAGCTCTTTAATAAATTCACCCCTTGATGTATTTGATTTTTTAACGAGATCTCCACTTTTGAGCATGTCATTTTGCATTTACCCATTTGTTGATGCATCTGCTTGGCCATTTGTTACAGGTATACATGTGTGGAAATCATTCACTGCAGGCATCAAATCATGCTTATAAAAATGGAGTTCCTATTTGAAAGGGAGGGTCTAAAGCCCATTGGGAAAGAAGCCCATTGCATTAAAATCTGTCATGGGGGGGTGTTGAAATACTTCAGTATTTCAAGTATTCTACTCTAGGTCTGCTGTGAAGCATGAGGGTAGAAGCCAGACTCTTCTATTCTCCCCACTGTGGGCTGCAGATATTCCTGTCTGTTCTTCTCACAAACTAAACTTTTAGGGCTTCCAATTTTGCAAAGGTTTTGGGCACCCATAACTCCCACTGACTGTAAAGGGATTGTTTTTCACTTCTAAAAGTGGACATCTGGAAGCTATAGAGACTAGTGTGACACCAGTATTTGGGCTGGACACCTGCCTGTTGAACCCATGCATTCACAGCTGCATGAGAGGACACAGAATCCATTCCTGACTATTCTTCATACCATTTTCCCCCATATTAATCTTAGTTCATTTTAAAAATCTATGTATGGGTTCTTGTTTAAAAACAAAATTAGTTTCCTTTATGACAAACTTTCCCACTTTGTGTGTGTGTTCAAGTAACTCTCTTTCCTGGTTCTGCTCAAGCAACCTGACCTTACTTAAGGGAAAGGTTTATACTAAAAATGCTGATGGTGCAAAAACAGCAATATGCACTACAGCATTTACCCTTCTTTTCTGGATGTATAACTTCCCTGCTCACCACATCTGAAAAAGCCTTCAGCACCCATTTTAAAAGCAGGATCAAAGCCAGCAGGAGTCTGGCCAAGCAGTGCCTAGTCCTTTGGCAAGGGTTTCATAAGGCCCTGCTTGGTTCAGGGTATTGTATATGTTCTCAGAGCCTCTTGCTCCTGGAGGGCATGGAGTTATACCAGCTTCTGACTTGCGCAAGAAGTGTGAAATTCTTTTTCTGACCTTTTCTGTTATGTTATTAAAATGTTTCATGGCCAGTTGTTTCAAAAAAAAAAATATTTCAATATCTGCTGGCAGCTGGGGCAGAACCTACCAATCTCTCCAGCCTGAGCCCTGGTCATTTTGGCTTTTTGCTCGACACCCCTTGCTTTGCTCCTTGCGGACAGGATATATCGTTACACTTCACCAAAACTCCTTCCCCTGAGGCACAGCCTTCTGTAAAGGGAGCACATTTAGGGACAGGCTGACAGAAAAGTTTGCACACTGAGGCTAGGGACAGACATTACACATAAACTAGTTTAAGTGATCAGAAACTGTAACAGAACAGACATTCAGTGCACATAAACCAGTTTCAAAATGGCCAAAACCGGTTTGAGAGAAACCTAATTGAATATAGTATCAGACTTAACTGACTGAGCTCAAACTGGTTTATGCAATGTTTGTCCCCAACCCCTTCCTGGTTTAAGGTAAACCAGAGTCTCCCAGCATCTCAGAATGCTTTCTGGGTTGGGTTCTGTGCTCCAGCTGAGCAGGGCTGGCTCCACTCCTCCACTTCTCAGTCAGAGCAGGGACAGGCAGGAGCAGGGGTTTGGCCCTGGAAGCGAGCAGGGAAGAAGTTTATTCCCACCCCTCCTTCCCCTGTCCCACCAACATGGACCTGCACTTCTCCATGTTGGCTGCTCCACCACGGTGGGGTATGACCAGCTTGAGCAGTATCTTTGGCTAAACAGGCCAGAGAGTAGTTTAATTCCCCTCTCCTTGTCCCACTGGTATGGACCCAAGCTGGGTCTGCTGGGCACTCCCCTCTTGCTGTTGCCCAGCTGGGACAGTGGGGGTAGCTTTCTTCTACCTGAGGGTGCGTTTGAGTGCCCCTCTTCCCCCCCAGCTCCTGGGCTAAGCACCAGCAGGCATGTGCCAGCATTACCTCGGTCTAGGAGGAATAGCTGTGCAGTTGCAAATCGGTTCAACCTAGGCAAGTTAGACTATCAGGTTCCGGCTTTTTGAATGTCTGTCCCTAGCCTGAAAGAAGGCACTTGTTGTTACATCCGGATGAACAGGATTGAAATAGGCCCTGTGGATGACTGGAAGTGTGCACTTTAAAATTGTTGTTGTGAGTGATGCTGGTGACCACTGTGTGCGAGTAAGAGCTCCAGGTTGCAGACAGTAGAAAGCACTAGCATGGAAGCAGTTCTTTAAGTTACTGGCAGAGACATATGGGGGAGATGACTGGGGCGCCAGGTCTGGATGCTAACCCTGGGAAAGAGAAGGGCACAAAAAAGCAGCAGCTGCCCCATGTGCAGCTGCCACCTAGGGTGCTTAAGTGTTCAGTTATGCCTTAGCTCTTTGGGAAACCTGTAAAAGCAGCCTAGAAAGCTCCCTAGCCACAATTCTCCACTAAGATAAGGACAAAGGAAGAGAGACTGATGTAAGGTCAGGAGGGGACAAACTGAACTCTCACTCCTGTCGTGTCATGGTAAGACCCAGCAGCTGATGCTGGCTGTGTACATACAGGAGGGCAGGCTAGTAAAATAGAGTCATGGAGTCTGTACATCTCAGCCTAGGAACAGGCTTTCCCACAAGAGCTGAATGCCAAGTATTTTGATCATCCTCAGAGCAATTCCCAGTCATCTATTGTATTATTGTATTTCCTTCTGTAGGTAAATAGCAGGAGTGGGGAAAATCTTCCTGAGGTTCCTTCCATCCCAGTTGTGAACGTGGGTCAAATGAAGGGGGAAGATGAATTGACAGCCTAGAAAAGAAACCGCAAAGACATGAGCCGCTATAAAAATCAAACAGACACATACAGATCTTAGACTAGATAGGAGAATAAATCCATTGAAGGGAAGAAAGAATCAATAAATAGAGGAAGAGAGAGGTAGGTAAAACTGAATATCTGAAAGTCCAAGACTATCATATTATATCAGCTCAAGCCCTACAGAAAACAAACAATGGTGGAAACTTGTCATCTATGTTATAAAATAGTTTAGATAGTGAAAACACCAAGTGGAGAAGTAGAACCGCAGCCCATATCTGTGGCTGATTGTGCACAGCAACCCTGACAGGACTAGTATTGTGGTTGCATTGAATATCAGACCCCAGGCACAAAGGCTGGTCCTGTGTAGGAAGAGGTAACATAGGTGCCAATTGAGAATCACACACTCATTTTTGTGGCATCATACTTCATTTCCTACCTTTTATGGATGCTGTCTCCATAATCCATGATGAGATTTTCAAGGTGGAATTTAGGGATTGTATGATAAGCAGTAATGGAGTGATGCCTTGGGAGCTATGCAGTAGTGAAGCACTGGATCCTTTCTGACCCACCTAAGATTTGGGAAGGGGAAAGAGAAATTCATCATATGGCATTTTCTGAAGGAGGCCTTTTATTCTCCAGACAAAGGAGGCTTGGGCAAAGGAAATAATGTGCTAGTGGCAGGGGAGAACTGGTAGAAAGGAAATAGAGAGTATTCTGGTTTCAGTTTGTTGGGATTTTGTAAACAGCTCAAACTAAGAGGGCAGGGGTGGCAGGAGCCTATTCTGTGCCCTTCACAGCTTTCCAAGCTGCTTTTTTTGTGCTGAATATACATGACTCTACTTATCCTTTGGAGATCAATTGATAGGTGCAGCAAAGAGGGTGGAAGGAGTGACATATCCATTCACACTTCTGAAGTAATCTAAATTGTCTTCTTGGTTTTTCTCCTACACAGTTAGATGACCATTACATCTGTCAGTAGCCATGTCACTGAGAAGGGAGCTAGATGGCTGCAGCTGCTGTTGGCACTTTAAGAGTAACTGTCCCTTTGCTATCTTCTCCACGTAAATAGAATCACAGAAAATAAGAACAAATGTTTTGAAAAAGCAGAGACAAGGTGTTAAAGGTGTGGGGCTGTCACACTGGTCCAGCTGCATCTGGAGTCCAGCCATCCAAGCAGCAGCCCAAAATCTCTTGCCAATCTGATCAGACAGCAGACACTCCACATCCTGGCAGTGATGCACTGCCATGTTAAGTCATAGAGCTGTCTGCATCTCACCAAAGGGAACTGATAAGGGCCCTGCCATTATGAATATAATTGAGAATGATTTGAGAACAGGAAGAGTATAAAGTTTCTCAGACTTTGCTTTTTGGATTCTTTTGCCCCTACCCCAGCCTTCACTATCTTCTTGATGAGAGCAAATTCAGATTGTGGTGTGAAGGAAGCAGGGCAGCTTTTTTACTTTTTTTTCCCCCCAGAAGTTGTGGATCATTGCTAGTACCCTGCTGTGTGGCTAGTGCTGCTCTCATGGATTAGGAGCTGGATTACTGGCATGTGGGTCCTGCTGAGATTCTATCCAGCTGCCTAGACTTTTGTCCTGCTGCATTCAGCAGCTGAAGCTATGTTTGCAGTAGCCTCCCCCCACCCCACTCCTAAATATTCCCCTCTGTTGCTACCATCGATTAAGCTCCACACATAAAAGCAATGATGACCATGCTAATAAAGACCACCTACTAGCATTTTAAACACACTGTTGTCTCCGAGGAGATCTATATGGCACAGCCCTGAATGCCAATGGCTAGTGTACTTTTTTGCTGCAATGATAGCAGCTGTGGGAAGAAAAAGGAGAACATACAAACCCTAAGAGTGTGAATTTCAACACTGGTGGGTTGGTAGGAGTGGAAGTGGGGTTCTTTCTCTCTCCAGTTAGTTCTACTTTATAATCAGTTTTATGTTCCTCACTTATCTTCAGGCCATAGCTCATCATTTAACGATCAGGAACAATAGGTCATCCTTCTCCTGCCCCTTGCTATTACAAGGGGCAGTGGAGGCAGAAACATCAGTCCCATCCAAGTGCAGGTTTCTTGATGCATGTTTTCCCTCCTTCATCTCTGTCCTGTTGTATGAGTTGGAAGCAGTTTGGGCAGAAAATAATTAGTCACATGAGGAACTTGCCCTTGGTGTATTCAGAGAGGACGTCATTATTTAGTCAGTCAGCAGCTGCCAAGAGTTGGGGTCAGTCAGGAGCTTTCATCCCCAAGTTAGTGATATAGAGAATGGGCTAATTATGTTCCTTGTTACAGTTTGACAGTAGTATTTGCAAAGCCTATAGGGGATGGGGAACGGATGCAGAAAGGCTTGGAAGAGACCAGAATTAGAGGGAATGGAGGTCATCTTAAGACTCCCATTTTCTCAAGATCTCCACTGTGAAATCTTCCTGAAAAATGCCGATAACTGAAATAATTAAAACTTAAACAAAAAGCAACTAGCTTATTTTTAACACAACATGCATGCAGTTTGCCTTGAAGGGCCCACAGAGAAATGATTCTCCAGGAAAGTGTTATTTGTATAAAGCAGCTCCAGCTTCAAGATCTCTCTCCCTGTGTTATTTAATCTTACTCTGGCTTGGCTGCTTAGGCTCAGATCACTTGCTTTAGGCTGCCTGAGACAGCTGGATAAGTAAAAATAAGTCAGCTGACTTGCTCTTAAGCCTTAAGGAACTCTGCCATGGATTCCTGACTAAGTCCATGTCATTCTCTTAGTCAAGGAACAATTGTAAGTTAGGAGGAACTACTCTGAATAGAGTAAAACATTGTTACAACATGACCAGCAGAGCAGGGCATTTTGGTGCCCTCCATCCTTCACCTCAGTTCATTACTGGTGTTATTGAACAGCACATAGGCATGGCCCAGAACCACACAACTGACAGGAAATGTACTGCCATGTTTTGGACTTTTCCTATAGAAAATTTTAATGTAGAGGAATGCCCATACCAGATCAGTCCAGTGATCTATCGAGTCCCATTACCTGTCTCCATCACTGAGCAAAAAGAGTTCACAGGAAGATGCAGGATATCCTGTAGCAGTCAGTTGTGGAAAGATTTGTCCTTAGGGATTGTTTCTTTCTAGCTTCTTCCAATAGAGGTTGGCTTACGTTTTGAACCCTTCCAAGTGTTCAGGGTTTTCCCCTCAGTCTTTTCTAACAGAACTCCAAATGGCATTTCATGATGGTGGGCTCTACACTAGCTTTTACTGCTTATGGAACAGGTCTTGGAACTGCTATTGGCATTTCTCTGAAAACATCATCCCCATGATCAGCAGTAGTCAACAAGGCAAATAGAATGTTAGGAATTATTAAGAAGGGAATTGAAAACAAAAGAGAAGGTATCTTTATGCCACTGTATAAATCAGTGTTGCTCACACACCTGGAATATTCCATGCAGTTCTTCTCTCCTATCCCTGCACCCACCAAACTCCTACTCCAAAAGGATATAGTAGAACTAGAAAAGTCACAGAGAAGGGTAACATTGTTGATCAGGACAGGAAAAATAGGCTGTAACTTTTCATTTTAGAAGAAAACATGACTGAGAGGGAATATGCTTGAAGTCTGTACAATCATAGTGGGCATCCACACATGCAGGCACGTGCTTGCAGCAGCTCAGGCAGCAGCAGCACAAATTTGTGCTGGAGATTTGTGCCTCAGCACCCTCTATCCACTGGAGCAGTCTGGCAATGGGGGTTGCTGCCTGGCTGTGACCTGCTGCCACCTGCAACAGCATCCGCCCCCTTGGACCTGTGGCCCCATGGCTGCATGCTTGCCAGACCTGGACAGGGACTGCCTGGCTGCGATATGGGCACTGCAGCAGAGCTGCCTGCATCTCTGAGCCAGCTGCTAATGTGTCATCACTGCACAGATGGCCTGCATGCAGCACTACTGTCATGTCTTCTGGTGCCCTTGCTCTGCCATCTGGGCAGGTATTGCCCAGAAGATGGCCTTATTGCAGTGGCCTGCTTTGAACTGTGAAAGTGTGTTCTCCTGGCCCCAAATAGCCAGGAGGCTAACCTCATCTACTGTCTAGCTGTGTCCCTAATACTGGCCCTGAGCAGACTCCTCTGCCTAGGTCATGAACGATGCATGGCCCCGGAGGCTGTGGGGGGCACGGTGACTGCCCACAGGTGGCAGTGGCAAGGATGAGGGTGTAGGAGCGGTGAGCAGGGAGCTCCTGCAGGCATCCACTGTGGGTTTGGGGGGGGAGGGGAAGGGGAGCGAGCACTAACCAGCGGTTGGTGACCACCCGCAGAGGCTGCCAGCAGTGGCGGAGGTGGCCAGTGGCACTTGGGGACTACCTGCAGACACCACCAGCAGTGTTGGCAGCAAGGTGGGGCTGGGGTGGTGAGCAGCAACTGCCCACAGGCGCCACTGGCAGTGTCAATGGTGCTTCTGTCAGGAGGTACACCACCAATCTCAGGGGGTGCACGTGCACCCGCGTGTACCCCCTATGCCTCGCCAGTGGCCCAGGTCCTACCACTTGCCTCACCAGCAGGGAACCTGGTGTTCCTTATTTAAAAATTTCAAATCCTCTGGTAAGCCCTCCCCCCCACCCAATCCTCTCATAAAAATACACAAAATCTGTGTCCTTCCATGATTAAAATAAAATGCTGCTATATAGAGAGCTTCAGTTGGGCAATGTTTTATTGATATATTTATAATTTTAAAGCACTTTGGAAGCCTACCAGTGCCTCTATCATCACAATACAATTAATTCTAAATATCTATACACTTAGCATTTGCTTTTGTTATTTTTTATCATAGAAAAATAAGACCTACCCCTTCACTCACCAACATTGAACCAATTGAGTTACAGACTTATAGCTTGTCCCTACTTATGTACACATCCAATCAATAACTTTTATACACCAGAATGAATATGATGGCTCTCTGCACACTTAACAGCCTGGGGGGATGCCTTGAAAGGGATCGGCCCTTCTTTGCCCCTCTCACTAGAACGTGGGCAGGTCCTCCTTTGCTTGGGTCCCTCTGTGCTTGCTTCAGGCATCACACGCTGCTGGCCATTGCTCCCTCCTTAGACTTCTCTCCCCTGGTCTGCATCCTCTGACACATCAGGCTGCAGGGTCTGGGCTGCTGGCTCAGGCAGTCCTCCTGGCCAATACACACACTCCTCCAGGCAATCAGGAAAGGGTTTTGTTACCTCCTCGTCCTGGCTTTCTACAGGATGCCTCCCCCCAAGTAAGTAGAGTCTAGCTTCCCCTAAACCCATCTTTCCCCACCATGAACCAGGTGGCTGCTTTGTAAGTATAAGAGGTGTACATCAGGATCTGGGGGAACATACCTGTTCACCAGAGTGCCCCATGGGATGACAAGGTCAAACAGCCATAAGCTTCTCCAAGACTGCTTCAGGCTTAGATAATCACCTAGCCGGGGTCATTTGACCCCAGTATTCTTTCCAGTCCATGGCAGGGGGTTGGACTTAATGATCTGCTTAGGTCCCTTCCGACCCTACCCTACCAACTTCTTTACAGTCCAAGCCCCCATGGCCTGGAATAGACTGCTGCCAGAGGTGGTGCAAGCACCTATTCTGAATTCCTTTAAGAGTCAATTGGATGTTTATCTTGCTGGGATCCTGTGACCCCAGCTGACTTCCTGCCCCTGGGGCAGGGGGCTGGACTCAATGATGTTCTGAGGTCCCTTTCAGCCCTAATGTTTATGAAGTCCCTGTGACCTGTGTCCCACCTCCTTCAACCCCACATGCAGGTGGATTGGGCCTGTCTCCCTCCAGTCCCTCCCGCTCCATGCACACTACCCCCATGTAGGGCTTGCAGGCTGTTCCCTGCTAGGCCACAGCACCTCTCCCCTCTGTGTCCCAGGAGGGATTCCTGGGCTCAGACATCTCCCCAGGCCTACAGCAACTCCCTCTGTGGCTCTGCAGGCTCCAGGGAAGAACCACCACATCCAGGCTGCCTCCAGCCTGCAGGGGTGGGTCATTTCTCTCCTCTCCCAGGATTGGGGGGGAAAAAACCCTGTTTTCCAGGACATCCCTAGGCAATCCCCCATAGGGATTTCTTCTGGAGGCTGCCATAGTGGCCCCTGTTCCTTTTTTCTCCTAGAATGGGTCCCTCCAGGCAGGCTTCATCCACCCACACTATGGTGCCTTCCTTTGGACAAGCATTCCACTTTCACAGCACATAGTCTCTAGAGCATCAGTTTTCCTATGCTGCTGCCCACCTGTGCTGCTCATGAGATGCTCCCCCTTTAGGTAATCACAACCTTCCTGCTTGTTACACCATGTTTATGGATTTTAACTTACTATCTAGAGAGGTGACCAGACAGTTATGGAATTCTGCTAAAGTTTTGTCTTCAGTGATATCATATAGCAATGAGTTCCAAAGGCTAATTCTAAAAGAGATGGTCTCTTTCATCTACAAACTATGGGGTTTGATGCATGTGTTCTATGGCTTGCCTTATGCAGAAGGTCAGCATAAATGTTTATAATGGGTCTGGTCTTAAAATTTGCACATCTGTAATAATGTTAACTGTTTAAACAAAAAGTAATTCTTTTCTTAATTTACAATTGACTGCATTGCAGTCTCATTGGTCACCTTCTTGTTCTTTTATTATGAAACAGGGAAATACAAGTGCCCTGTCTACCTTCTTTATAACATTCGCCAGTTTGTACACTTTTATCATGTTCCCTTATTCACCTTTTTGAATAGCCCCAATCTTTTCAATCTCTCTTCATGAGAGAGTATTTCAAGTGTTTGGCAGTTCTCAAAATTCATCATTGACATCCTTCTATTTCAGTTGTATGTTTTTTGAAGTAGGATGGTCAGACTGCAATACAGTTGTCCATGCAAGGGTGGTCATCAGTTGATACAATGGCATTCTAGTATGTTTAGTATTGTTTTCTGCGCTCTCCATCCTGCAGTCCAACATCTGTTTCTGTTTTCTGACAGTTATTGCACTTTCAGCAGAGGTTTTCATTCAGCTATCCACAATGATGCCCAGATCTTTTCTGACCTGCTACAGTTAACAGAAGCCCAAGAAGTATGTGAGAAGTTCTCCTCAGTGTTTATTACCTTCCCTCTGCTAACACTAAACTTCATCTGTCACATATTCATTGAGCTTGGTTAGATCCCTCTGAAATTCCTCACTGTCCATCCAGTTGGAATAACCTGAATGTATTTATAATTTATGTAAATTTTGCCACCCAACTCATACTAGTATACTCCAAGTCCCTTCTCTTGAGTTTCTAGCATGCTGTCTGCTGTCTCACTTTTTGCTTAAAATTCTTAACATTCTTTCAGATCAGACCCTTTGTTCCTTTGAGCAAAGAGAGGGGCTTCAAGTAAAAAAAAGACCTCCTTTTAGATTTATTTAAATCCTCCTATTCCCTGGATCACCTACCTAATGCACTTCCAACTGTTTTGTGCCTGGATCCCTCTTACACAGGCAGCCTAACTTCTGCCCTCATACTGGGCTGCAACCCCTCCTAAACCTCCTGCCCCCTTGGCAGTGGCCCCCTCTGGGACCTTTAGTCTGACAGGCCCTGGCCTTGCCTCTAGGCCAGTTGGGACTCCAAGCCTCTAGCTCTCACTATCCCTCATGGTGGGCACCCTGGCCCGTTGACTGGTGAGTGCTGGGGTGAGGGCCAGGATGGTCAAGGTTGCATAGGTATTTTCTTGGCGGCTAACCTCCTCTCTCATACAGGTCTGCCTTTCAAGCTCATGAACCACATAGTTCCTCCAGACCCCTCCCAGGACTGCTGTTCCACCCTCACTGGGTTCACTCTCTCTCTCTGCCCCTTACTGGGCTTTTACTCCAGCCAGCCCATGTGTAGTCCTTCAGACCTCCCACGGACTCTATTCTACTCAGCCTTTGGCTCTTACTCCGTTTCTACTTTGCCCCCTCACCGGGGCTCTTGGGCCTTATGCCCATGAGCCTAAAGCCCTATTCTGTGGGCCTTGTCCCTGCGCTTTTCTGTCAGAGTGTGCTCCCTTAGCCTTTCCCCACCACAGGTTCACCAACAAGGCAGCAGGGGCCGAGGCTTTCTAGTACCCATACTCACCTTTCACTACAGAGGCACAGCTGTGGCATTTCCTGGAGACTACCCTGCTATAACATCCAACTCTGGCAAGGTATAGTTTCAGGTTATTCCCCAGGACCAGGAACCTCCTCCATCCCCATAGTTCCTACCCTTGACCTCCAGGTATTCTGGAAACAGCAATATTTCAGCTAGGAGATGTTCACCTTTTGGCTCCCCCGTTGCAACTGCCTGGTTCTGCTCTCAGGACCTGTCTTATACGCTGACTGCCTAGCCCTATACCAGTCAGGCTGTCTCCTGGGTGCCATGTAACCCTCCTAATTGGGTCTTCTCCCACCTTCAGGCTGATCTGCAGCCTGCTAAAGCCCTTCAAGTGGCAGGCACAACCTGTGCTCTGCCACAGCATGAGTAGGCCTAAATGCAAGCCCTAAACCCCAGCCATACTCTGAGGCTATAAACAGATATCACCAAATGAAACAGATCAGCTGTATTGGGGTGTGTCCTGGCATAGTTGGTCTGCTTCATTGAGCAAAACAGGTGTTTCTCATTGTCTCATAGGGTCAAGTGCCTGCCACTTATGGAAGTGGCAGGGGTCTGATCCTACTGGATTCTGCTTGGGGCATGCCCAAACTTTCCCCATCTGCAGAGACATGCCTCAATTTTGATTTCCTGGGCACACCTCTGCACACAGGGAAACCTAGGTAGATGCTCCTGGGGCTTCAGGGGACTGATACTGTGCATCCCAGGAATTCCCCTGCAGGGAAGTGCCTGGGTCATGCAGGATTTGGGTCTTTGAAGTCACAAGAGCACCTTCCAAGGGTTGCTGAAGAGTATGGTGAGTTTCAGGCTGCCTGTATTCTCCTGCTGTAAAACAAACAGATATCCACCACAAAATAGCACAGATTAATAATATCCTTTGTCATGGCCACATATTTGGGCATTTGTGGGATGATAAAGGGCATGGACATTTGTTTGCTTTCATTTTGTGATGCCATAATTTTTTTTTCTGCCAGCACAAAGGTGATACTGTTTGCAGCCTGTGGCTTTCTCTTTGCAGTTTGCTGTACTCCAGGTGCTTCTAACACCTGTCCATCTACATTACCACACCCTCATTCCTAGCAGTGTCTGAGTGCATTCACAGTGGCATGTGCACCAAGCACTATTTACATAGTATCCTTCTCCATATTCAGAGTTTCTCACGCATCTGGTTTCCCCTAAACTTATATACCTCTGCACATGTATTTGCCTATATCCCATCCTTCTACCCCCATATCTTCTATATATAATTGGGATAGGCCTTATTAGGAAGATCCCAATGAAGTAAATGCACTAATTAACCTTTCATTGCTTCTCTCATTAGGGCACTCTTAATTTGGTTGACAAAGTCTCTCCTGTTTACCATTTCAGCCGTCAGTTTTCTTCTGCCTTTTCGATCTCTCTTTGGCCTCACACCAGGGACAACAAAATCGATCCCAGTCCGATCTTTCTTTTTCCTTTCCAGCCAGCTGTAAACGCCAGTCAACAAAAAAGTAATAATGTAGTCGTCCCACACTGGGAAAGAGAACGGCAGACATCAATAAACACATATTTAAAATGCAAATCGCTCTCTCTCAATCAGCTGTCAGTCTGCTCTTGGCTCTCACTTCCTGACAGTGGCACAAGGAGCTTTTGTTGCTTGGGGCTTGTAGGGGGCTGGCACAGGCTTGCACCCCCAGAAATGTCTTTCCCAAGGATTTGGGTTGCATACCTCGATTGTGCTAAACTCCCTCAGTTGGATGATTGAAACAAAGAAGGAATGGCTTAGCAAATGGAAACAGATTATCTGGATGTCATTTCTTCCCCAAAGTAGGATTGATGCAATAGGCTTTTCTCATTATGGCTTTTGCTGCCACTCCCCCTCCTATCTTCCCACCTACAGATGGAAGTTTTCATTGAATCCCAAGCAGACACAGCAGTATGCACTTGCAGAGCTGCTTCCAATTGCAGGCAGCAATCCAAACTTGATTCTTTTACTAGGCTTAGAAGCTTCCAAGTTGCTCTGTTCTCTTTGTGCCTGCCATGGCACTCCAGCCTTCAGTCATCCAGGACAAGGAAACAGACTACTGTGCAATAAGGGACATGGCTGCCAAGGGAGTAGAAGGATGGTGGATGTTGGGAAAGAAACTCCGGACTTCAACTTCACCTCAGAAGTCTGCAGCATCAAATGGCTGCAGTTTCCCTCTCTCCTTAATCTTAAGGGGCTTCTGGGACTGTAATGAAAAGCTTGATACAGTGTTCTGAAGAGGGAAAGGCATTTTAGAAACCCCTTTCCCTCACATGTACCTTTGTTATCCCATGGTAAGTGGAAGCCATGCTGCAGTAACTTAGGCCTGTTTCTGTCAGGGGCAAACTTTCCTGGCTTAGCTTTCACTTACTGTGGGATAGGAGCACACACAAGAAACCATTCATGCAGAGTGGTACACACATTATTTTTCTTCTTTGCCTTTTAACTCAGTACAATTTATTTATCTGACCATCTCTTTATGGGGCTTTCGTACTCTCTCCCTTTGTGTTTCCAAACAAGTTTTGCTGAAAACCATGTTCTTTTTGCTTCTCAGATGCCTCACACCTTTAAATCTCTTATTCTTGGGTTTTTTGTGGCAGAGTCTGCAGACAGGTATTTGACTTTAGAAGTGACAGAGAGAGAGTCAAGTGTGTAGCAGAAAAATATCCTCCCACAATTTATGTGTGAATGGAAAACCCAGGAAAGTACAGAGGTTTTTAGGAAGTGGCAGAATAAGAATTAGGTATGAGAGAACATGTCCTCGGACTGCCGTATTTCTAGAAAGCTTTCTTAAGTTTAATGTTTGGCACAATTTATTCTTCCCACATGGGTAGTGGTAACTGGTATCATGGCACTGCATGACAACAGGTTAGGTACAGGGAACCCAGGTATAAAGAATAGTGTCCTCAGCAGCACCCTGTTCCATATGTCATGTTGGGAGTTGCAATGTGTCTTGTTAGTTTTTTGCAGTAGGTAAAAACATGTATTCACACTCATGGGGTGTTAGCCAGAATGATTTATGTGAGGAGGAGGATTAGTGGGACCAGTATCAGGGGTTATGTAGCAGGTTTAGGTGATGGGCATGAATGGGATGAGGGTGAAGGTGGTTAGAAGGAGCAGAACAGAGTTTAGAGACCTATATGAGACAATAAAGAAAGCTTAATTTTGGGGGAGAAAAGGCCACTGGATAAATGTAGTAGGACATGAAAGCATGAGGGATTTGTGATTGCAGTTTGGGGTCAGGGTAGAACGGTTACAGATCAGCTTCTGGGTGATGTGGCCATGTGTGCCTTCATATGCAGACTTAGATCTATAAAATGGCTATTTTTCTCCTGTTAGAGAAATACCCTGGAAATCTCAACATGCCTTGCACCTCTGTGAACATGAAAAAAAGGGTCCTGGCAATGGAGGAAAGTGGGGGCTGTTCTCAGATGTCCTTTAAGCTGCATCCTTCCTCCTCCAACCAGCTCTTCTGTCCTTTCACTCCCCCCCTCTCTGCCCAGCTTCCCTCACCATTGGCATCTTAATTGATCTCATTGTTCTCAATCCCCCAGAGTCCCAAAGCTCCAGCTGTGCTTAAACAGAACAAAATCTCTTCCAATTTCCCCACCGTTTAAAAGAAAATTGAATTCTTTATCTGCAGTAGGAGAGAGAACCTGCAAACACGTGAAACAGTAAATAGTTAAGTAATCAAAGAGATTCCAAATTGTCTGGAAAGTTAAAAGCAAATGGCTTTTTTTATTATTATTTGGTTGAGCTCCTTGTTCCTTTTAAATATTCTTATCAATTCATCTCTGTAAATAAAGAGAAGGAGGGGGGAAGGAATTACTAGGTAGCAAGATGATTGACAGATCTGAAGTTCTCGTCTGTCTGTCAGGGCCCAGTGCTCTTTGGTTGTGTTTATCTCTTTAATCTAAATATCAATCCGTAAAACCAAAATGGGATGAAATAGGAATCATGACAGCCCAGGCGCTAAAAAGAGAGACACTTATTGCAGCTTTCACAGCCGCCATGTGTCCTGATGGAGCTGTCAGGATAAATACACAGTTTCAAAGTGCATGGGTGAAAAAACCACATGAGAAGGGAAAAGGAATGAAACAAGCTCACAGATATACACTTGCACCTGTCTAAATTATATCCTTTAAAAAACAAACAAGTGAACAGGAGTCACTCCTTGAGTACTGTGATTTGGATTTTTTCCCCCATTATTTTTTTTGCTGAGCCAGTGGTTTGGGGAGTTTCAGGGAGATTTTGTTCAAGGTGAGGTGTTTCAAGCTGCTGTTTGGGTAAAGAACACCAGAGCCTAGGCTCTCGAATATAAATTAATGGTTAACAGCAGCAGTCTTCTATAAATAGGTTGTCTTCACCTAGACTTTACCAGTCCATCTGTCCTGTACCAAGGCTACTGCATGATGTGTTTCCCATCACCCATGACTGCCACCCCCCAGGGCCACAGCAAAGCAGCTAGAGTCATAACTCATAGTGTTTATATTGATTTCAAAGGGTAGGCACCTCTCCTTAGAGACAAGTGCAAAATGCAGGGCATGCATTTTGTAGGATTTCCTCCCTAGTGCTGCCAGTGCAACTGAACCCTGCCCTGCAGCAGCCTTGGTTATAGAAATGCTGAGTGAGCCCCACTGGGTGATCTGCAAGGTGTGTGTTTGTATTTGTGCTGCAGACAAATGACCTTTATAATGTAGGCCGATCTCACAAACCTCAGGAATATTTTGGCACAAGCAGGATTGGACTCCAAATCTTGAAGACTTAAATTAGTGTATTAATTCAGTAATCTTTGGGGAACAGGTTAGTTCATTAACCTCTTGGTCCAGCAACCTCCAAGCACAGTTTTGCCTCACAAAACATTGGGGTCTGTTTCTGGATTATGCCTTTTTCATCTGCTGGCAAAAAAAACAACCTTTAGATTTATTTTAAAATAGCTCTTTTAAATAAACAAGTCACTGAGACACTAAGAGTCTTTCATACTAATGTGTTCAGCATACAGTAGCAAGCTATGACAGCACAAAGATGATAATCCATCCAAGCACAGTTAAACATGGGAAGGAAGGTTTTTCTATCCCACAGTGATGGAATTGTCCCTCATTCCCTGGCTTTTAGTCCCTTCTCTAAGCAGCCTTCAAAGTCCCTGTGCTGATTCCTTCCATTAGGCCTTGATGACTCTTGTAGGGCAATACAGACCTCAGTTGTCCTCAAGAGAAAATGGTACTTGTGAAATAAGGTCCAGGAATCTATTGCCTACAGAAGATACAAGAGACCAGATGCAGATGTGATGCTAGAGATACCATAACTTAGATACCATTTTACCACAGGCCCATATAGCCCCTTACACCTACTCAGCCCCTTTGTATGGCTGTGTAAGGGAGTGTAAAGTAGTGTAACTTGTACCCAGAGCAGCTAGAAGCTAGAAAAAGTAAGTTGGGAAGCTGCTTTAACTTGCATTATGACTTCTTCCAGCTTACACCTTGGATCTCTTTTTACCATTAATTACACCTACTTAGACTCCTTTATACCATGTTTTCAAATAAGTCTGAGTTTTCTTCCAGAGTCTGATCTATCCAGAAACCCTTCAAGAGCCAGTATTATTCTCTGGTGGTGTCCAGCCATAGGAGCAAAGCTGAAAATAAACCCACATCTGAATGATACTGAGAAGTGTTTGATGCTTCCTTTTCTGCCCCTTCTTGTCCCATTCAGTCATTTTGCTACTCTCTTCTCTGCTATAGTACAGTTTCTGCATGTCCCCTTAGTTCAGCTTACCCTTCTTGCCCCAAACACTTAAGCTACTTGACACTGCTGGGAAATGTGCAACTGTAGTCCCCACCTGACCTGGACCATTAAGGTCACCTTGATCTACACTATGATGTACTCCGATGCTGCTGTGTGTGCACTGCAAGCTGCTGCATGCATGATTAGGACCTTTGTGTTAATTCAGGTAAGTCAGATGCCTTAGCCCTACATAGAGCAACTCAAAGGTCCCTTTTCTGCTTGACTGAAACTTTCACCCATTGTCCTCCTGTCTCCGTAAACATGCATCTTGAGTTGGCATGTATTTTCTGTTCTTGTATGTAGTACAGTATCAAGATCTCATCACAGATTTTATCTAGGAGGTGTCATTAATTGTTTCTGGTCCTGTGTTGAATTACTTTGATTCCTTTTGGATGGACAAAGCCTGAGCTATGGTGTCCCAATCCTCAGACCAGGATTTGACCTTGTTCATGCCAATCTTCAGATAAGGATGAGTTCTTTTGGACTGCTGCCCTTTGGATTGGATCTCATTTCAGTTTCATTCCCTTCTCCAAATGGGCAGTGCCCCCTCCCATCACCAGCCCAGCCCATAGACCAAGATAGAATTTCCAGTTCTTAGTGCTCTATCATCTTCCTTCAGTAAGTGAGACAGAATTACTAATGGTGGCAAAGGGCTAAGCAAAGCTAAGGCATCTATGTATAAGCTTCTATGAATATTTCAAAAATCATTAGTGATTTATATTTTGTGCATGGGACTTTGACTTTAATTTCTTCTGTTTTGGTGGGCTGTAAAAATCATTAGAGACCTAACAGCAGAGTGATTGAGTTGTCAGCCAGACAATTGTGTGGTTATTTAATCTATCAGATGTGCTGCTTGCCATTTAGGTGGACAACAAGAGAATATGAAATCAATGCGGTTCATTAGCAGAGAACTTGTGTCTTGCCTAATCACAGAGCTTCAATAAAACCTGGTGAGGTGAGCATCTAAATTGTGTTGGTGTCACCTTGGGGGAAAAAATAAAATTGTGGGGGAGGGAGGCAGAAGAAAGCATATGGGGGAACTTCTGGCTAAATGTCTATTTCTCTGCTAGAGGGCTGTCTTCAATATAACATGACTATTGACTAAAAATTTTAAGCCATAAACTCCAGCCACTAACAGCTTGGCTACAGTAAATTACTCAGTGCTACATCGAGGTGGCTGCTGCACAGATAAGTGTTAACTGCACTAGCGGCTGGCTGATGTTGAGGGGACTGCTGTTCTAAAACACAATCAAGGGAAGCTGTTGTTTTTTCTAATGGCTGGGAGAGGAGGTGGAAGAAGCGCTGTAATTCTCAGGGGGGTTGATTGGCCATTTTTCCCACTGCCAGTCTCAGCAGAGCTCTCTTGGGTTGTTAGTTTGGTTTTAACTTCACATCCATTGAGGGTCTGTACTCCCTGGATGCTCAAGAACCACTTGAAGTTGTTACAATGTCCTGCTCTTAGCATCTCTTTTTGATTCCCTGTTTCTTTCCTCTCCACCTCCCTCTCCCACCACCAATCACCTATGCACAGCTTCATCTCAGTAATTCTGATCAGCAGGTCAGCTCTGGTAGCTCCTGATTAGAACTACCTGCCAAGGTGCCACTCTTTAGAAGACACAGGAGAGAGATTCCCAAAAGCAAGATTGAGTAAGATTTATTTTTCATCTGCAGCATTTATAATACTTTAAGTAGAATTCCTACAGGTTATTGATCTGCTTTTTGCCTGGCTGATTATTTCTATTGTGTGTCTGCCTTCTTAATATCTAATTGTGTTACAGCTAGTGAGTGTGCTGCTTTTGAAGGCAAATCAACATTCAGTACTTATTATTGGAACTGCTCACTGGGACGTCAGTGTCAGAAAGAATGTTTCAGAGGAGGTATTTTCATTAATATTCTACAGTCAACAATGAAGTTCATGTGGTGTAGGAGACAGCTAGCAAGATATACAAGTGTTGGTCTCTAGCTCCTAGTTTGGGAAGCCAATAATGATATATGACGTCCTTTAACTTCAGGATATTAGTTTGAATTGGGCCTGGTCATCTGTAGCCAGACATGGCTACAGAGAATATTTCACTGCTTGGAATCAGCATTTTACTTCTACTTTTGAAATCAGCATTTTACTTCTAGGCTATTACTTCAAAATTGTTCTACTTTGGGGGCCTGGGAAGCTGAAATTTGAATTCAGAGATCTTCTTTCTAAGGCACTCATGAACTTGGCTTTGATCAGTCATTAATGCAGATTATTACTATTTGCTGATTGGTAGTTCATTGGCCAAGATTTGTCTCAGATCTGGTTCCTAGTAGAAACCACACCCAAAAAGCTCCATTCTAACTAGCTCGAGCCCCCTTTGTTAGCAGTGTCAGAAGTAGCTTAAGGGCTCCTTTGCCCCTCTAGATAGTGTTTCAGGTCTGTGGTGAGGCACAGAGCAACATTAGGGAAGCACAAAGGCTAAATAGCTACCTGCTGTGTATATTAATGTAAAACAGTTGCCCACAAAACTGTCATGAAGCAGCTTTCACCAGTGCTTAATTTCTGTCTTCAAAAGGAAATCTACTTTCCACCCTCTTTCTGTTGTAGATAAGGTCCAAAGTTTTCTGCAGTGCTCTATGAGGGGTGGTCAACCCAGCAAGCAATGCGGCATACTGTACAAAGATTGCGTTGTTTACTATGGTCCCCCCTTTCTCAGCAGCTCACTCTGTGGAGTATTGCAGGAGGCTGCTGGCAGCATGTAGTGATGAGACTCATGGCAGGTCACTCCTGTACCTTGACAGGTTTTTGACATTCAGTAATTGCTTTCCTGCTATGACTCTTTTAAGCAGAGAGCTTCTGGCCAAAGCAATTTGCTCCCCATCAATTTTTATTTCCTAGTTTTTAAATAAAAAAAAGAGAGAGAATAAAAAACACCAACAATAACAATAAACAAACCTGGAAACCCCTTTATCTATCAGCCCGGGTGTCAGGCTTCATTCCTTTTGCTGGGTCAGCCTGGCCTCGCTTGCAGAGTGACATGTTTAATGGAATTCTCTCATTTGTTTGGGTTGCTGGGACAGCTCTCACTCTCCCCTCCTCTCCCTCCAGTTGTAGTGTGAAAGAGTCAGCAGAGCTCTTTGACAGTCTGTAATGCTCAGGAGTGGCTAAGCAAAGGAGTTTGCCTGCCTCCAAATTCCCCTTTTAACCAAACTCTCAGCATTTATGCATCTCTTGGGAGCTATTCCTAATTGATGTGCATTGCTTAGGATTGCTTTGATAAACATTGGGGCATAGTGGTAGAGTAGTTAATAGTTCTTGTGGCATGACTCTGAGCCTTGCTCTGAACTTATATTGAAGGCTGAGCCTGGATGACACAGCTCCATATTTCTCTATTGTATTTCTTCCAGCAATTTCTGAAAAACAAATGGAGAGGGCTGGGTATAGGGAGGCTGGGACGTGCTTTCTGATATGGCTCAGGTAACAAGAGGTTATATCCCTGTTAAGTTACATGGGACATGAGCCACGGACCCCATTGGTTACTAGCATATGTTGTAGCTGAAACCTGTTCCCTTTCCTTTTTCATGTCCTTGTGTGACAAAGTATTTAGTAGAATTTAAAGCCTCAAACTTGTGACCTCTTGGCTGTCAACCATACACCTTAGCACCTGCACCACCCCAGTGCTGAAGCCTGTGAGGTCAGTGCTCAGGAAGCTGTCAATAGGGCAGAGAAGGAAGGAAAGAGCTTAAAGTCCATTGCTTGACCTTCCCCCTTCCTTTTAGCTGACCTAGGTGATAACAGATGAATGAAGAATCAAAATCATTGTTCTTTCAACCACAAGAAAGACTCAACCTGTGGGAAACTTTATTTTAATGTTTTTCCCTGCTAGTGGGGCAGAAATTGTCAAAGGTAATGACCTTCCTCAGGCCTCTCAGTCAACCTTGTCATGTTGCACAAAAGCAAGAACCCATTGAACAAGAATAAATAGGTAGAAATAAAACAGTTGGATATAAAATGGCCAGGATTTGGGGGCTGGAAATCAGAAAGTTCCTAAACCTCAGGGAAGTAAAGTCTTGAAACAGCCTCCCAAGAGGAGCAATGGAGACAAAGATACAAACTGGTTTTAAAATGGATCTTGATCACTTTATGACAGGGATGATGACATGGCTAGGTGGCTTGCAGTGGCAGGGGCTATACTCAGCCCAGGATGTCCCCATCAATCCTATGTTCCCATCTTCTCTTTGTCTTTCTGTTGGATTGCACGGTATCCAGGCAGGAGGCTGATTTGATAGGCCTCCTGTATGGTGCTGAGTATATTGCCAGCTATTTAACAATGATTATACCTGAGACTGAGCAATAATTATGCCTGAAATTCCATCTCCTTCAAGAGTGTGTGCACTATGAAGGGAAAAGATGGTTTAGTGAAGTTTCCTCCATAAGCAAACCAGTGTTTTTAAAACAATTACCTTCTGGCAAAGACGCTGCATGCAAGGGGTTAAATTGTAATTGATTTTGCTGAGTTTGAGTTGCCCAAGGGTTTCGTTATGCAGTCTGTGCCATGCCACAGGTTTGGTGAGTTGGTTTTTAGGATTAAATAGCACCCTCCTACTCCTTTGCTTGCCCTGGCCTCTCTTCACTCACCTCTCTTCCATTTCATTCTTTTATTCCTTTTTTTTGTCTTTTTCTCTTCTTACTTTTCCCCCAGAAAACATCTGTGTCTGTCCTTCTCTTTCATCCTAGTGTTGGGATTACAGCAGGAATAGAAAACAATTTTTTTCATAGAGCACTTTTTCTTCTTCCTCTTCAGGTTCTTTGTCTTTTCTAACTATGTAACTCTTGTAGCAGGACCCTTCAGAAAAGCCCTAGCTGTGCTTCTATCTCAGCTGTGAGCCATGTTCTTCCCAGTCAAAAGGAATTAATTATCCCTCCATTTTACTATACAGTCACCTCACACAGCAACCACAGTCTGTCTATATATACACCTGCACTTAACCAGTGTATGCCAAGATCTAGACGCTTACTGCTGATTCTGAACACAGCGCTAGAGGAGAGGAATGTGCCTTGGCACAGGGTTTCCATACTTAATGTTGGCTCCCTGGAGAGTTAATTCATCTTTTCCCATATGACAGATTTCACATTGACACTATGTTTCTTGGATTTCTGCTTGAGATGCAAAACTTTAGTGTGCATAACCTCACTCAGCCCTGAGCCTTTCTTTAGCAGTTCACGAATACAAACTAAGCTGCTCCAGTTCCACTAAAAGCACCTATCTCTGAGGGAAAGGTTCCCATCTTCCCATCTTCTTCCTGGAAATGTGGAGCAAGTGACAGCTTGAGCTCTGTCCATATTGAGAAATCTGTCAAAAAGGGGGAAGCCTAGACTGCCTGAGTGCTCCGGCTGAATGCCCGCCTAGCATTATGGCATGGAGGTTGTTATGGGATGTTCACCAAGGCTAAAAGAACTGTTGTGCTCAACATGGCTCACATGCAATGTTTACAAGTATATTGTGCTCAGTGTGAAATCAGTAATACTTACAGGACAATGCTGGCTGTAGAGAACTGTGTGTATATGTGTCTGCTTGCATTTATGTGTAACATGATGTGTCCACCCTGAACAGAATATTTCTGAGCCTTAGGGACCTCCATAAACCTCCTTGGTTATATTTGAAGAATCTCTCAGGGAAGCAAGTAATGGGGGCATTGTGATCTAGTAGAAGGACTGGATTTTTAGTACTCTAACACTCCTGGGTCTCGTCCCCACTGAGTGTCTCTGGGCAAGTGACAAAACCCAAATCTTTCCTGATCAGGTAAAGGGAAATAACAGCAGTATCTGCTTCAGAGGGGTGCAATGAAGCTGAATTAATGTCTGCGTGGTATTTTGAAAATGTCCAGTGCCTCTCACTGGGACCATCTGAGGGCTAAGTGTCATTAGTCTAGTCCTTTAATTAGGAGGGTGCCTTTGCATCAATGGGCTGTGAATACAGCAGTAGATGAAGAAGCATTGTCAGTACTCAGAAGGCACATTTTATACTTCCTCTCCCACTGTTTGCATAAAATGCTCCTGTATCTTTAAACTCTTCCCTTGCTCATCCTTTTGTGCCTCCCTGAAGCTGCTGTGAGTAGAGTTAATCTCACGTAGTTTAAGGAGTTTTTCAGTGGGGCTCAGCGGATGATGAATGTTGAAACCATTACCGGCAAAGCACCAGGGCTCTCTGGAGCTGTTTAAAAATGCATTCTCCCATGTAAATTTCTGCTCCATCAATCCTTATGACATGTCAAACATTGCTATTGTTTCCTGAACAAATTGTACGACATGCCCTTTTCTGCAGATTTGTGCACAAGAGCAGAACTGCTCTACAGCTTTGGCTTCCGCTTTTGTCTCTTAGCAGGGCTACAAGCAGCAGCTGTGCTCAGGCTCATTCCAGTTCATGAGCTTCATGCTGGTGTGCATGAGTAAAAGGTACATCAGGATGGAAGTGGGGGTGGGAAAGACATGTGCATGTGACAGAAGGCAGGGTGCTGCAGTGAAAGTGCAGATGTGTGCAAAATGCACATTTACAAATGTTTGTGCATAGACAGGTGCGTGTGTGGGATGTCAGGATGTGTGTCTGTGGGTGAGTACCAAAGACATGAAACTGCATGAAGAAGAGAAGTCTGTGTCTCTATGTCTGTTTGTATATGTCTGTCTATTTTGCACATACTATGCATGTAGGTGTTAAATGTGTGATAGCACACACAGTACTCTAGGCTCTGTCCATACTTAGAATTCTCAGTATACCCATACTATACAATATTGTTTCACTGTGTCTCATAAGCATATTAATTTACTGTATTGTGGCTCAGTAAACTACTACTTTAGCCTCCATAAACCTTTCTTTCTTGAGGTTCTTCCAGAGTTCAGTTGCACAGAAACAGTTTCTACAAGTAGATAGCAGTGGTGACAGCTCATAAAAGTACAGATGTGGACCCATGTTTTCATTTTGACCTTTTCAGGCTCCGCTGGGCAAACCCCATTTTAATATTCTGGCGGGAGATGAACAGCCATAAAGCCATTTGATTGATTCTTGACGTGTAACCCCTGGAATCTTCCATCCAGCTGCTTTCCTCGCTCTGGTGTCTAGCATCAGATTGTCAGGGCTGTGTGTGTGTGTGTGTGAGGGGGAACCAGTGGGAGAGGGGCAGAATTGCTGGAAAAAAAACAGCTGCTGCCCAAAAATCACAGAGGGGGGTGATTCTTGAGCTTCCAAGTATGCTGTTCTGTATAGTTTTTCCTATTCTACGTACTACGGTGTGAACGTGTTTCCCAATACTCCCTTGTGGTAGCTTTGCAAATCAGATTTGGAAACCTCAGTGAATCCATGTCATGTCTTGTGGATAATGAACAACTGAGGAACTTCATCCTTAAAAGTCAAAAGTTCAATAGCATAAAAAATTATAACAGTCACAAAATTAAATGTGGCCATAATGTGTGTTTTGACTTTTCTCTACTGTCCTGTCACACAGCAGTAACCTGCATTGTTTCCATGTGATATATGAATCCGCCTACTGTGTGACAGGGTCTTTTGGTTACCAGGACAGCTGATGAGCTAGATTCTTCTTTCCTCTGCCCTCTTGTAACAAGGTGTAATTCCATTGAAATTACTCTGGAAAATTCACTTACGTGAAAGGAGATTTAGGCTCACTCTTTCCATTAGAAACATTCACAACGAAAAGTGCCGTTTGCCTCAGCAGCATGATAGTATTTTAGCCTGATGGTAACCTGTCTGGGGGTCGATAGCACACGCAGCAAAGGCTGAGCCAGTGGTCTGAGTGCGTTCAAGCTGGCTTAATTGTCTGTCCTTGCATTTTGGCCATTCAAGGGTGTGGAAGATGTTGGAAGAGAAGGACATTTTTTCAGAAGGAAAGAAATTAGCCATCAAAATTGCCACGACGCTTTCTGTGTGACACATTAGTGGGTTTGTTTTAAAGTCTGCACCATTGTGCTGTATACAGAGTGAGATTTTGATCCTTCTGTGGCATGCTGGAGTTCACATTCAACTCAGAGACCCCCTGTTGAGTGGCTTCTCTCACCCTGTACTACCCTAATCTTTTTCTTAACCTTCATCTCCCCCTCCCCTTTTTTCTTGTCAGCAAAAGAAAATTACACTTCCCCAGCATTGTCCATCACTGAAATAAGCACTTACAAATGCAATTATAAAGGGCCAAATGAGGGAATTAGTTTTGCTGGTAATGCCAGCCATTCTGTAACATTGTCAAGCCTGTTATAAATCATTACCTCATCACCAGCCAATCCAAGCATTTTGAAAAGGCTTTTTATCTGGCTGCAACTGTCCTTTAGCACTGCATGTAAAATTTAGGAAACAAAGGCATTTACTGGTAAGGCTGGACACCAGCAGGCAAAAAACATCCTTCTTTATTGTTTGAAAGTTTGTTTACCCTTCCATTCTATAGTAGATTTTATAAACTTTATTTTGAAATGCACCCACACACTTTTTGTTTTTAAAAGACTTTATATAATGATGTCCTAAATACAGAATGGCGCACAAGTTAATATCTAAAAGTTAGGGGCCTCTCATACCAAGGAAAGCTGTAATGTCAGAATTATTCAACTGGATGTCAGAACTATTCAACTTAGCTCACACATTTTCTCACTTAAATAGCGGCCCCATGGACTCTGGCTTCTGATAGGAGTCACCCACAAGGCAAAGCATTCATTAGTATAATACATCTAAAGATTGTGATAGGAGGAGGTGGGACACACCAGGCTTTGCACTGGTGTGCAAGTGGGTTTGAAAAGTGTGTGCGTAGTGACTGTCATGTCCGAGATTCAAATCTTTGCAACGGCATAGATGGGAAAAATCCTCAACACAGGCAAGGCAAAAATCTTGCTTACAGTCATGCACACTGTAAACTACAGCATGCCAGGACTTCAGATTCTACATAGTCTGGGACTCTCCAGATCCTAGATTCTGTGACAGGATTACTTTGAGAAAAAAACGTCTTAGGGGTTGCAGGTGAATCATTTTTGTAATTGTCTCTCCACAGCACAGAATAGATATTAAAGAAGGTATAGCAAGAATCATACTTGTTACAGATAACTTAATTGTAATGTGGGTGAGTCCCCTTAGGTGTGTTGAGGGGACCCCTTATCTTAGCACACACCCTAAAGTCAAGTCACATGTCCTTGGATAGCATTCTTCCCCTCTGGCACATAGCAGCAGCAAAAAATGGGTACTGCTTTCCACAGTGCAGCAATACATTTAGCTAAGCAGGTCCTCTGTTCATGCCAAGGAGCAGTGTCAGAAGAGACCCCTGTGGGACCTCATATATGCTCATACTGTAACCATCATACCAACTTCCCATACCAGTGAACCAATTAAAAGGGCCGGTAATCCCTGCTTGACCTTTCTATCCCCTCCAGAATAAGATCCAACCTTTGCTTCAGTCAATAATGGTCACATGCTGTGAACTCACTGAGGGCTATGTTCAGAGTCTTGTTGCATGGTCTGTCTTTACGCTTGGGTTAGTCTGGACCTCTCTATTGAGTCCAGCTGCTCTCTGGACCAAACTCCTCTGCCTCTAGCCCATCATAGGTTTTGGAGAATGGGGCCAGTGCCATCTCAGAATAATAAAAAGACTTAGTTACATCAAGCTACTTTATTACTGAGAAAAGTTGTTTGGTTTCAAAATGTATTTGAGCATGTTGTTTGCCAAAGAACATGAAGGTAAAATCTTCACATGTCTTATTAGATACCTTTAAAAATCCCAACCTTAAAAGCCTCCTGGTACCTAATATAACACAGGTTGCATCATGCCAGGTAAATTAATCCCCAGTACACACACAAAATGTAGCCTATGTTAGTTTGCCTGGCATGTGGAGGAAGAAAATCCCATTCAAATTAGACTGCGCAAATATAAAGTATAATTTTCAATGGGCCATGATTTGGTGAATGTAAAATGTATTTTCACCATGACACTCCAAATCACACTTTATCACTGTTGGCATTTATTTCCTGAATTTAATTTTTTCCTCTCAGCCAGTTGGACTGTAAAGTTGTTCAAAAACTATAAGACCTGTTTTTGTTCCATGGAATGGGGAAAGTGTAATTTTCCGTTCTCAGGCTGTTGATATATAATTGATAAGAGGTTTTTTGCTCAGACTTAAAGGTAAGTAGGTAAGGCCTTGGGCAGTGACCAACCATAGAAGCAGCCTAATATGTAGAAATTTGTGTGTAAATAAATACCAAATAAAAATAGTTGAGATTTTAAATGGAAATAAATATGCAACTTAACTACAGCTGGTTGCTATCATTAAATACACAGATCTGAACATGTATAGATGTGGACTTTCATTGTAAAGTGTATATGTATCCCTAGAAGAGCCTGACTCTGATCTCCTTTGTAACATTTTAACTCCGTTTGCTCCTGTCCTATTACTTCTAGACTGATTTACACTAATGTAAGGTCAGGACTGAGCCCTTTAAATCCACTTCACAAGTGTAGCATGACTGGCAGCATGTACACAGGAGAGGCCCAGGGCTAGACTATTAGAGTAATTACAGCTCAAGATTGATGTACACTGGCAGAGTTGTGTGTGAGCCCAGGACTGGAATATTAGGGAGTGCTGCATGTCAAGACTGAGCAGTATTATCAGAGCAATGCATGTGGTGCTTGAACACCATCTGCCCATGCTATACCTAGCTGTAGCCAGTGTTATTACTTCTTCATTCTTGAGAGCAGTAAAAGATCCACAAACTTCACTATAGAAAAAGAGTGGAAAAATAGCAAAGGCTTTTTCTGGTCATATGCAGGTCAAGATTTCTTTCTTATCTTTCATTAATCCAGTACAAATGAGTCTTCCTGCCCAATGAACTAAAGCTGGTGTTTTGGACTTAATTGCACTGTTTATCAGAACAGGGGGCTGTGCTACATAAGCCTGCTTCTAACAATGAGGATCTTGAGGAGGCTAACATAAAAGAGCTCTTTTTGAGCACTACGTGGTTGCAGATCCACAGGAACGCAGCATGCAGGACTCAACTCTGCTCTCATTCACCTGGAGTTTCTTATCCAATAGACAAACAGGCTGCAGTACGTTCTCATTCAGTCCAACTCAGAAAACTCTATGAATGGCAATGGGCTTTACTATAGGCTGTTATTTTAAGCCCTTTTATGTATTGAAAATATTTACGTGTTAATACACATTTTCCTTGCTTTATGTTGTACATACATTCCTGGTAAACAGTGCATAACTCGAATTCGCATAAAGGGAACCCACTTTACAACATAACAAATAGGAATGTGTTCCAACACCTTGACTGTACTGACCCTCAGACCCATTTCTACCAGTTTCACAAGACAATTTTGGTACTTACCAACACCAGGCAGTACACACAAGCACAGCATGGTGGTGAACGTTTAGTTGGTGTGAAGAGAGGGTGGTGAAGGGTAGTGAAGTTCTCTTGCGCTTCGTTGATGGACCAGAGAGAGGGGTAGGAGATAAGAAGCCATAATGGGGATGGCAACTACAGAAACACGGGTTGCAAACAATGAGCGAGGAGCACAGATCCACACAGGAGACTATATTTTGGTACGTGTCACTCCCACAATGCACCATACAAAGCAGCTGACTTGTGGGATTCCACCACACCAATTGCATGAGAGTCAATTTACCTCACATATAACAAATTTTTGGTATAAATGGAGTCATCACAAAAGAGAATTTGCACATACAGAACCCACATAAAGTGTGGGAAACCTGTATAAGAGCATTAGATTTATGACACGTTATAAGCTGCCTGACAGCTGACTTTCCAGGTACTTCTCCAGTATTCATCCCCCTTCCCTCCCCCCCCCACCAGCCTGTCTCTCACCCATTGACTCCTCAATCTACATTTTCACTGACTGCCTGTCTTGTATGCAGCCCTGCCCAACCTGTGGCTTTTTTACTTTTCATTCCATCCAGGAAGAGCACACACCAACTGCTGAAACTTCCTTAGCCTGATGCAGGGTTTTTGAACCCAAAAGCTTGCTTAAAAATGGTTCTCCAACTATTTAGTTGGTCTAATAAAAGATATCAGATTCACCCAAAGAACCTTGTCTGTCCTTATGTTGAATGTGCTTGTCCAACTACAAGTGGACTTTTCCCTGGATGAGTAAGCTCTGAATCTGAAGGCACCAGATAATTAATTTTGTATTTATCAAGTATTCTTTAATTAAGATTCGCTCTTCACTCAAGTGATGGGGAACTAGGAGCTTGATACGGAAAATCCAGGGCTCTTCACTGTGTAGTGTAACTGGCAACCATGTTGATTTTGTTACAGCAGTTGGCAAGGAATGAGCCTTAAATAAAGGCAAGAGAGAGGAGTTTGGAACAGCTGTGTAGAGATGAAGGGATCATCAATTGAAGCAATACTAATACATATACTACTAATACATATGAAGGGTACATGGAACCTGCAGAATTTGGATTTGACCCCTGGTACAGTCTCATTCGTCACTAGCCTTTTCAAGCAGGCAGTAATGTGGAGCATATTCAGCCAGAACCTATTCCTTCTCATTGAACAGTTAGGACTCTGAGGACCATTTGGTTGAAAGGCCATCTGGACACCTGTGGAGAGATGCACTGGCCACATTAACTCAGGGCAGCTTGAAAACTCTCTGTGGAATGAGGTTGGATCAAAAATGAAGAAACTGCTGGCTTGCATGCCTGCTTGTTAGCCTTCTCCCTAATGGGGTGGAACGTATTTGGTCCGAGAGTTCAGGAACCCTTTCCCAAAGCCACATTTTGAGCCAAGAAAAACTGAAGCCCAATGCTGAAGAACCATGCTGAGACGATTACCCCAACAGGAAATTGCAACCTCTCTCAGTTTCCAGCTGGCAGGGGAGGGAAAACACCTGGAAGGTTTGCTGTGAGGGAGACTGAACCATTGCAAATTGATACGTATGTGGTTCTCCCACTGGGCAATCCTTGCCAGACCAGACAGCAGTGTTGCTGAATACAGCAATGGCAGGTTAAATGAAGAGATGGAAATACAGGACTGGGGGTGGAGAGGTCAAGCAGTTCCTTTTGTCCAACTTCCTTCCCCTCTGACAGAGTTCTGATCCTCTGTGCTGAGACGCGCCTCCTTAATGCCAAGTGTCTAAATATTGATGCAATGCTTTGATGGTCTCTTCAAGACAGCTGCTGGGTCTTAAAACAAAACCTTTGGCCCTTCTTTCAGTAGTATCTCTCATGGTGCTGTATGCTCCCCACATGGAATTCTCCTTCTTAAAAGGGAAAATATGCAGATAGTCTTTCAAAGAAATCTCCTTTTGTCTGGGGGTGGGGCTGTGGTTGTACAAGAAAGAAGTGGTCAGTGTTAGCCCCTCCCCCTTGTGAGGGAAGAATGTCTTCAGAGAAGCTTTTGGGCTAAGAAAGAGATGAATGACAAAGGCTCTCTCCTCTGCTACACCTGAGGATCTGTTTCCTTGGCCTCAACGTAATGGCACATTAACAGGGTAGTCTGTCCCCTTAAGAAGGGGCAGCCATCCATGATAAGGAAGTTCAGCTTTGGGGTGTTTGATTAAAGAAGGAGGACCCACTGGGAGCATTGCAGTGCTTTAAATGTAATTCAATGCACTGTTTTAAAAAGCTCCTAGAAGAGAAAACGAGAGAGGAAAGCAAGCTGTAAGGAGAAGCCAGGCTGCTGGCCTGGGGAAGAAGCCAAAGTGGAAAGTGGCTCTTCCCCTAATGTCCAGAGAGGATCGAGGATTTGGGTTTGTTTGTTAGAAGCTGAAGTTTGTTTTGTAAAAAATAACAATACCTGAGGAGCTCATAACAGAGGTAATAGGGCTGTGCGAAGCTTCAGTCGCTGATTCAATTCAGTGGAGATTTGTCCCGGTTCAATGGCCAAATCTCCAAATCGAATCAGGAGACCCTTTAATCTCTCCTAATTGAATTGGAACCCTCTGAATCAATTCGAAAAGATTCGGACGTAGAGACAGCTTTAAATGCTTTTCTGCATGCCTCAAGGTACCAGGCGGCTCATGAACGCTGCGATGCTGGGGTGGATGGAGCATCCCATGGGAGCATGGGGGGCTCCCCAGCAAGCTCAGCAGCAGACCCAGAAGTGGACACTGGGGGCCCCCCCTCACCACCTCCGGCTCAGTGACTGGTGCCTCCTGGGTCTGGGAGGGGCACCCAGGGTCCCCCTGTGGCTAATCACTGAGCCGGGGGGCACGGGGTGGGCCCTGGTGTGTTCCCCAGTGGCCACTTCTGGATTCTTCGTCAAGCATGGGGTGGGGGGGCCTGCACTGCTATGAGACACTCCATCTGTCCCAGCATTGCAGCATTCACAAGCCACACCTGGTAGCTTGAGGTATGTAGAAAAAACATTTAAAGCTGTGTCTATAGCCAAGTTGCTGATTCTCTGAATCAGCATCGAATCTTCAGATTCGGATTTGGCCAAATCGAATCAGGAGCAGTGATCCAAATCAACTAATCAAATCACTATCCCTGATTTGGGTTGAATCCGAATCAAATAGGGCCCATTTCGCACACCCCTAAGAGCTAACTCTCTGCTGCAACAGGCAGCAGGATAAATAACCTATTTACAGCTCCCTAATGCAAAGAAGAATCTGCCTTGAAGAAATCTGATATTACACCATCAGTGTAACTGTTGCTTATCTATAGCACCAACCACACAGAAGAAGAGCCTGGACTTTGCAGTCACCCAGGGTATCCATTTTCCATTTTCATCATGGGCAGTTGCGTGATTAGCACTTCTTTTTTGAGGGAGGTGCCAAATGCCGTAGAAAGCCCCTAGCAAACATGGTTCTTTGGGTAAATCTAGTATCTTCTATTAGACCAACTAAAATAGGAAAATTCTTCTTTGCAAGCTTTCTAGTACAAACACCCTTCATCAGGCTGAGGAAGCATCTGCAGTTGGGCTGTGCTCTTCCTGAATGGCTACAACCTATACCCAGAGAAAGCCCTTTTCAGTAATCTGATCCCAACCAAGGAGGAATGAAAGAGAAATACTGTTCTCTTGAATGGGATCCTGCCTACTCACTGTGTGGTGATTAATAGCAGGGTGGTTCTGTTTTATTTAATGAAATTACAGTGCACAGAATAACTGAAGTGTTAGAGCATTAGTAGTGTTTGAGTGGTATTGCAATTCGTCCAATAAAAGATATCGCTTACAAAAATCCTACAGCAACAGTATTCAGATAAGGTTCAGCTAAATGTACTGTAAGTGTAAAAGATTTGCCCTGCTGAAGTGTCATTACACAGGAAGCATTCACCACCTGAGTGGGGAAGGTATTTGAGTTCCCATACTCACTCCTTTCTCACTCTCCATGCTCCATTTGCCTTATTTACCCCTATAAATTAGGCCATTGGCCAAGGCCAAGCCTAGATAAAGGGGCTTCCTCCTCCTGTGATACTCTCAGGCTCCTGTTCTGTCAAATGTAATTGAGGCCAGAGATGAATCATGAAGGTTGCCTCAGAGGGCTCTATTCCATGCCAGTCCTAAAATAGATGGCCTTCTGATATGAAATGTAGTTTTGACTGCCTTCCGCAGTTCTATTGACACTGAAGCAGCCCAGTCGGGGCTCAGTTTAGGAAATATATTAATAAAAAACAGAATAGTTTGGTAGTTTTATGCCATTTTTCTCATTTTGAAGTATTTTTTTCTGATCCTTTTTTCCTTGCTGCCAGTCATGTATATTTTATATATTCATTAGTGACAGGACTTTAAAACATGCACAAATCTTGCCTTGCTCACAGTGACAGTGTGAGCTTTAACACACTTTGTTGGGGAGGTGGTTGTTATTTTGCTATGTCCAGTCTGCAAAATCTGTCACAGTTCAATCAAGGTACATGTGTAGACTCTTGATGATCGGCCTCAACCTCAGCTAGGAACCAAAAGCACAGTAAAGAGGCACAACCATTTCCTTCTTGCATCATCCCCAACTTCTTCTTTAAAAAAAACCTAAGAACAATGAGATATTTGGAGCATTGCTTAGTTTTTTCTGAACTACATCTGGTGCTGGAAAGGGAGTGTGTATGTGTGTGCATGCACGTGTATGTGTTGCTGCATTCCTGTACATATAACTAAATGTTAGTTGATGTTTAAGAACTTTTACATGCAAGTGATCAGAAAGCACTTTGGATCACTCTGTAAATTTTGTGCTTTACACAAAGCGCTTAAAGTTACAGTGTGATCAGACTTAACAGATGTTTGGCATTTGGTAGTGGGGGCTTGGGCTCCAATCACTGTGAGCAAGGCTAGGAAGCAGGGGCATGCCTCACAGCATTGCGTGCACTAGACTGTGGGAAAGTGCGGAGAAGGACTAGGTGTTGCCTTGCACTCAGACTGTTAGTGACAGCCTTTCATCCCAATGCCTCCTCCTCCCTAAGCGCAGGAAAGAGTCTAATGACTCGAGGGAGGGAAGTGTAGGGCCGAAGCTTTCTCTCCAGTAGCAGAAGGCCACTCTCTGGGGGCTGGTACACCCCCCTGTGTCTTCAGACATTGGGGACCCTCTCCCTCGGGTGGGGGTGCCAGCCAAGGCTGTCTGTCTCCCAGTCGCTGTGCTGCCGGGAGCTGGCTGGCCGTACCACTGTGCTCCCTCCCCCACCCATCCAGCATTCCCTCATGTGGGAGAGGGTCTCGGAAGGGCTGCGCTCCCCCCCAGTGGTGCCATTAGGCACTGGAGACCCTTTCTCTGGGGTTGAGCACTCCCCTATGTGGGGTTAAATTGGGGGGTGCTGGACCAGGCCCAGGCAGCCTTGGGGCTCAGATTCCATCCCACAGCCAGCCTGCTGCGTTTTGACAGTGCACTGGCCCAGCCAGCACAGGCCACTGACAAGCAGCAACAGGCTGAGGTGTGTGGGGGGGGTGAGAGGCCTAAGGGTGCACTGAACCCCACATGGGGGAGTGCTGGGCAGGCAGGGGAGGGAGTGCTGTGGTAGGTGTCTCTTGACATTTCTCTACTACATTTTGTCCTTGTGAAGCCACGGGGAGTAGGTTTGTAATATTTAAATTAAAATAAAAGCTTTAAATTCCTCCCTTTTAGGGGTTTCCTAGAGCACCTGTATATTCAGTTGTAAAAGTTCTGGAGTTTGTCTTGTGTTTTATCCCATTGTTTATTGCTGTACTTTTTGTGTACTTACACATTCTTGTTTTAGTACAGGTATTTAACTTAAGCTACAGCCTGCCTAAAATTCCCAACCACCAAACTTTTGTGGAAGTGGTGTAAAAAGATCTTGATTGAGTGCTGTTATTTAGGGCAGGCTGTGAGTCAGGGGCACACAAAGAATACATTTTAGGGAAGCAAAAACATCTTAGTGCCAGACTGATAGAGTGATAAATGTCAGCTAACAAAATCTATGCAGGTGCTAGGCGGTTAATTCACTTGTAAAAAAAAAAAAAAAAAAAAGGTGGAGGACAAAGAAGAGAAGCACCAGGTTTGTGTGGCTCCCTCGAATACATTTTAGGTGCAGATCCTGTTATGTAGTCATGACAAGTTAGTGAATCAGGAAAGGCGGTAAGGAGTTTTATTCTTAGAGCAGTTCTTGTTGGGAATGTAGCACCTTCTTTCTACAGGGTATTCTAGAGAACAGGATACATAAAGATAGTCTAGAACAGAGGCTCTCAAACTGTGATCTGTGGACCACCACTGGTCCGCAAGCTCCATTCAGGTGGTCCGCAGAAAGGTTGCAGAACAATTGAGAATATCTATACTTGGCCCTGCGCTTGATTTATTTTTTCTGGAGATGGAGATTAGGTGGTCTGAGACCCTCAGCAATTTTCAAGTGGTCCACAAAAAAAAATAGTTTGAGAACCATCAGTCTAGAAGGATGTGAGTGGGTCAACACAGCAGCTACAGATAGCAGGGGCCTTGAATAAAGTTTCTTGTTTAGTTTTCTCATAATAAAGGTTTGCTTTTGAGATTTAACTTTAACATCCCAGTCTATATCTTTGTTATTAATATCAATTTTGTGTTTTAACTTCTTAGGCAACTGACAATGATGTGGGCACCTATGGGAAAGTTAGTTACTTCTTCAGTGATGATCCTGACAGGTAAGTGTGACAAAACCTACATAGCTGCAGTTCTTTAAACTGCCTTCTTGGTCTTACCAGGAAGTCACTCAACTTTCCCTGCAATGCCTCATCTGAGAGACAGCCTACTGAACACTGCAGTGTAGTGTTCAGCACCCAACCTCTTTATATAAAACCTGTTCCTGTTTTCACTTGGCATTTTTCCCCCCAGCTAAATTTCTTTTGTTTATTTGGGTACTCATGAATTTAGAGACATATAGAGCTGATTAGTATAGATGGCTTAGTCCTGCTGCCACTGAAGTTAGGGACAAAACTTCCATTATCTTCAGTAAGAGCTGGATAAGACCCACACAGGGTGCAGGTGCTTTTTGAACTACCTCTGAACATCTCTTCCAGTACATTTCAGATTGACCTGGGTTTGATATCTGCACTTGAAAAAGGCTTGTTAAAAATTGGAAATTGTTTAGGAAAAAGCTATAAAAATTTGGAAAACACAGCTTACAATGCAAGAATTACTGAGCTGAATCTGCTCAGCTTATTAAAGATGGAGCTTCATCATAGAAGTTTTCTGACACTCAAATAATTTTTAATCTATCAGAGGGAGGTATAACAAGATGCAAGTGTTCTTGTTCAACCCCATACTGTTGAGCTTGTTACAGCACTAACTGAATAAAGGTCTACAGCCTGTGAAATCACCTGTACTTGAGTGTTTGTATAAAGTTAACCATGTTTTTTCATTTTTAAATGCATATTAGGCAAACATTTGTCTAGTTTGGCTCAGACAGAGATGATCCTGCCTTGGGTGGAGTGTTGGACTCTAATCTCTGGAGTCCAGCCTTTGGAGTCTAACCTCTGGAGTCCCTTCTAGCCTTGTTTTTTCATGATTCTATTATTGTATGATTAATTGCTTTATTATATTGGGATTTATACATGCAAGTGTTACTTGAAGTCAGTAAGAACATTTGATAAATCGTATCATAGTCTGTAGAAAAGCTGCATGAGACCCACTTCTGCCACTGGTGTGTGAGCGGGGAACTAGACTGCCTCAGAGCAACATTTTGATTTCATAGATTTCATAGACATTAGGGCTGGAAAAGACCTTGGAAGATCAATGAGTCCAGCCCCCTACCCCAGGGGCAGGAAGTCATCAGGGATCATAGGATCCCAGCAAGATAACGTGGCTCATTAGAAGATGATATCAAGAAAATTTCAAGATAACGTGATATTTTGCGTGGCTCATTAGAAGTCCTTTCTTAGAAAGAAAGGAGAGGGTTATTGATGTTATAGCATAAAATAGGCAAAATTAACCCTCGTATAATCCCACTGGCTTCACTGGGAGCTGAAGTTTCTCAGCCCCCTTGAAAACCAAGTTGTTTCCTTAAGTGCCTTAAAATGGGTTTGAGTGCCAAAGTTTAAAAAGGTTGGTTTTAATCGTTTTGTGCTGCAGGGTCTTTACTAAGTTAGGCTTTAGCTCCCTTCATGCTTCATTTTCTCTATCTGCAGAATGATTTGATCACACCTACTCCACAGTGGGGAGTTAGATTTAGCTGGTATCTGGATTCTCCATGAGATCCTTGGCTGAAAGAAGCTGTTGAATTGTGACGTGCTGCTGTCAAGAAGAGGCTAGGATACCAACACCAAGCATGCTCTAATATCCCACTCTTACACTGTTATTTCAGACAACTTCCCATCTGTCTGGAGAGAGGTTGATTTTTATTATTTTTTTTTTTTGTAATTCCTCTGTCTCTTCCCCTCCCTCAACTTTTTTTGGCTTGTCAGATTCTCACTGGACAAGGACACAGGTGTGATCACGCTAATCGGCCGTCTGGACTATGAGACCACACAACGCTACACACTGACAGTCATCGCCAGGGATGGGGGTGGGGAAGAGACAACGGGGCGTGTGAGAATTAATGTTCTGGACATCAATGATAATGTCCCCACCTTCCAGAAAGACTCCTATTTGGGGGCTATCCGTGAAAATGAGCCTTCAGTCAATCAGCTGGTCCGTCTCAGGGTAAGAAATTAGAAAACCAGGTCACTTGCTACTTTGCTTCCCTTTCTCCATGCCCTCAGCCAGGAATCACTGGGGAGAACTGGAGCCAATGACCCAGCATTTTTCCAGCTTTGATAAGTCTTAGAAGAGCTGAGGAGGGGAGGGAATGAAGCAGTATA
Organism: Crocodylus porosus; assembly: GCF_001723895.1. Lineage (NCBI taxonomy): Eukaryota > Metazoa > Chordata > Crocodylia > Crocodylidae > Crocodylus > Crocodylus porosus. The sequence goes on along the minus strand of NW_017728920.1, from coordinate 6,930,420 downwards.
AAGCATATTATAAAACTTTTTCTCTTCCTCGCCCCCCCCATCCTGTCTAATTTTTCTCTTGTACTCATCGTTGTTATCTTTCATCCTTTCCTACTGAAAGGCAATCTGAAGCTAGTGTGATGCAACCGTACCTCTAGGAAGCCATACAGAGAGAATGAGCCACTGTAATTAAACCCTTCATGGATGCAATTAAAGAGGAGCATCACTGGGTCAGGAGTATGGGGAGAGGAAGCAGGAGAAGGAATTGCTGTCCATCCTTTCCTTGTAAATGCTGTAATTAATCCTTAATGTGAAGGGAATTTGGCAAGATGCTTACTTTCAGTATTGCCCCTTTCTTCCCCTCCTCCCAGCCTTCCACCATTGATTACATGTAGGATTTACTGCATCATACTTTGTTACACTTGGAGTGATTGGGGCTTCCCTGAAGGCTCTCTGGATTTTGTGACAGAATTGGAAGGATGCTAATGAATTTGCCTCAGTATAGAACAGAAAGTACATTAGATGGGGAGAGTTGAATTTTGACTATGACAGCCTGTATTATCATCCCTCAGAAATTCCTGTGAAAGGATGGGTTACAGGAAGACAGGAATCTACTGCTAAAGGGAGATGTAGCATTACCAAAGGCAGCAGAATTTTCATTTTGATAGGTTTGAAATTCATGATGCAAGCACATTCATCTTCAAAATTCACCATTGGCATGACAAGCTGTACCAATGTTGACAAGCTCCCCAAATGTAGACAAGCCGAGCTTAGCAAAGGGGAGGAGAATTGCAAACCTTTTCCATCTAAGATGAATCTTCAACAGAGCTTCATCAGGAGTTCTCCATCCCCAAGATCAGTGCTTCCTCCTGAATGCAAACTCCTTTTCACTACCTTCTGAGCCTTGCCAAAAATCCAGCAGGCAGGTGCTAAGCTGTTTGCTGCTGACAGAATTACAAGCTTTTTCCATGAAAATGCGGGCAATGGAAACCACTTGCCTTCTTCACCATGGCAAAAAGACCCTTGTGTTCTGGACTCTTTAAAATGATCATTAAGCTCTGCTGTCTTTTCCCCAGAAAAGCAGATATGTGAACGTAGCAAAAGTGCTGCAGTCACATTTTTAAGTGTTTCACATCAGTGTGTTTATATCCATAGGTGTTTTGCTTCTGCCCAAATCAAGACAAAAAAAAAGGTGGGTCATATCAAAAGGCATTTTTTCCCTCAGAGACAGGATGGGAAGAAATTATGATTTCAAAACTCCTTTAACTACTACTGAACACCAGTTTGCAGACCTAGTGTTGTATGCATCCTTAATGTCTATTTCTGGGTCTTCCCCCAATGAAACCAGTAGGCCAGATTAGAAGGGAGGGAAAAGCCTTCTCCAACATACCCACAAGTGAAGGAAGGGGAAAAGGTTTGGCCTAAACATGAAGCTAAAATATGTAGCCCAGAAGAAACCAGCAAGTGAAAAATCAAGGTGGAAACTGAGTCTCTCTGTTCACTACAAAATAAGGGATACCACAGGCACTACCCAGAATTAATTATATCCATTTTGAGGGTCGAAGGAAGGTAGTATACAGTATAGAAACTGGGGAAACAGATAAGGAAAATCCATTTACTTTACCACCTTTGTAATCCAACTCTTACTTTACTACCTTTGTACCCACTGTCCCATCCCTGCAGCTCTTTCTTCCTCCTCCTTGCCCTCTTTCTAAAATTGTTTGCTTCGTTGTTTCTTTTTCTTAGACAGCACTTTTTCTCAGACATGATTCATTCATTGGTGTGGTGATTCCAGGGCTTTCTTCTGCTTTAATTCAGGCAACTGATGAAGATTCTCCACCAAATAACCAGATCACTTACAGCATTGTGTATGCTTCTGAATTCCGGAGCTACTTTGACATTAACATCTATGAAGGATATGGAGGTGAGCACTGCTGAGGAACTGGCAAGGTGTCCCATGAAGAGGACAAACAAGAGACTGAGTGAGAGAAGGGATTGCTGCTACTTAGAAGGAAAAGGGTGATTCAGTTAGACTTTGTTTCTGCTTGGGCATAGATTAGAACTGTAAACACTGGCTTTCTGTGGAAGGAGACATGCAGCATGCTATGCTTCTGATTCGTACTATCCAGAGGAGGCCCAGGTTTTTTTAAAGTGAGTAGTGATTTCAGGTTTGTCAGTTTACAGGTGCCCAAATGACACCTTTGCAAGGGCCTCATTTTCAAAAACTGATCATCTGCCACTGCAAATCTGGCTCCCTCGAATTTGGGGAAGAAATAGAGATGCCCTAAATCACACATCACATTAGAGAATCTTGACCATAGTCAGTGCTGATCTGCCAGGAATTGCAATTGCTAGCCTGTAAGAGGAATGGGAGTCACTGTTGTTCCTCTGTTCAACTCATTCTGGCAGAGAGTAGATGGACATTGTTCCACTGGGTGACTAATGTTGACTAATGCTTAGGTAGCTCAACTAACAGCACACTTACCTTGGAAAAGCTGTGGTTTTTTGCACTAGAGCCACTGCAGTAAGAGCTGGCATTTTAACCTCATCCAAACCAAAGATAGCACCAGCGCTAACACTTCAGTGAGCAGGGTGGGGGGAAAAGGATAGACAAGGTCCAAATGGCCAGAATCTGAGTGACCAGATGGAATAGCTCAGATACTGTTCAACAAGTGTATAGATTAGTTAGTCATTTAGCTAGTATTAATTGCATTTAATCTAAAACTGTATGCCATTTTAGTGATAAGTGTGACACATCCCCTGGATTATGAGCAAGTCTCCAACGGAGTTATTTACCTAACTGTGATGGCCAAGGATGCTGGCAACCCACCACTCAACAGCACAGTTCCTGTCACCATTGAAGTGTTCGTAAGTATAAGGAACAAGTCCACTATAACCTCCCTACAGGGCACCATCATTCCACCAAGAGCAGAAGTTTTTAGCCTGACATACCCAGAGTGAGCAGCACTGGTAGTGCTAAACAAGCATGTCTTTCTGCTTGATGCCAGTGTTCATTTGAAGGGGTAATGCTTTGTACTTACCCGGCACCTTCATGCAAGGCTCATAAAGGGTTTTATAAGCCCTGTGAGGTAGGTAAGTTTGATTCTGTCCGTGGTTCAGATATCTAAACTGAGGCTCAGAAAAGTTACGTGACTTACCCAGGACCATGCATCAGGTCAGGGGAAGAACTTGGAAATCCTGTCTTGCAGTTCCCTGATACAATCGCATGATGCTTCCCCTGTGTTACTCCAGCAAGATCACCCAGCACCAGCATAACACAGTGTATTTTGTACATTTAATATCGTGTATTTGTCTGTATCAATACGTATACTCACATGTTGACTTTTCTCTCCATTTTTTAAAAATTCCCTTTTAGAAATAACTTTCCTTTTCAAGTATGTTCTTTTTCTTTCATGAAATATATCCACACCATCCTTTTAGTTTCTAGCTGAGAAGCAGCCTTACCAGAGCTGCCGATAGGTACCAGCTATCTCAGGAAGCTAGCAAATGGCTCTTATAGGGCGTGTGTAAATGAAACAGGCCCTAAATTGAAGCAGTGGGTTTTAAAAGATGCCACTTCAATGTAGGGCTGATTAAACCCCCATGTCATTCACGTACCCCACTGACTTACCTGTCTCTGGGGGGAAGGGGAGGGTGGGCTGCTGGCAGGCAGAGCGGTCCCTGTGCCCCGGTGGGAGCTGGTGCTTCCCTCAGTGGCAGGAGTGCCCTCCCCCAGGCAGCACCCGCCCACAAGCACCTGGCTCGGGCAGTTGCAGCCATGGAGGGAAGCACTGGGCCCCCGTGTAGCTCAGGCAGGCAGGCTCCGGGGGTAGGGTGGAGTGATCAAGCTTGCTGCTTTGGGCAGAGGCTGCTTTCCCAGGCTGTGGCCAGGCTGCCTGCAGGGCTTCCTGCAGAGCTGTGGAGCTGCATGGGGCCTGGTGCTTCATTCTACACCTGAAGTTTTAGTTTGCTGTGCCCCAAGTCATTTAAGGTACGTTATGCCGCCAAATTTCCTACAGCAGCTGGAATTAATGCATACCACAGAGGTGTGCAAACACCAGCACCATTAAAGCAGTGCAAAAGCATTTAGCCCCCTGTAAGGTGTTGTGCACATGCCTCTTGTTTCATCTACACACAGCCTTAATGGAAAGAGGTCACAAACTGTTTTTGTGTGAGACACAAACATGGTGAAAAAGTACTTGCCAAAATAAAGGTTTTGCTTTCAAACATTAATTTAGTAGTTTCAAAGTTGAAATTGCAGACGCCATTTGACTCATGGTCAGCTTGAGGGCTTAGCTCTTCTAGGTACTTTGGAATCCCTTAGCTTTAGGGTCTTAAAGATACTGACCAACATGTTATGGTAGTTTTGAAGAAAGAACTGAAATATGACAACAGCTTTAATATTAGGTATGCCCAAGTGACTGACAGGGTGATTCAGCAGACAGATGTAGCTCATGTGAGCAGTCAGACAGAAACAACTTAACCAAGATCCAAACCCTGTTCACCTCTTTCTTTTATACAATCATAGAAAATAAGATTTGGAGGGCACCTTAGGAGGTCATCTAGTACAACCCTGTGCTCAAACCCCAACTGTATCATCCCAGCCAAGGCTTTGTTTAACTGCGTCTTAAAAACCTCCAAGGATGGTGATTCCAGAGCCTCTCTAGGTAGGTTGTTCCAGTACTTTACTACCCTCCTTGTGAGAGCATTTTTCCCTCTATCTAACCTAAATTTCCTTCATTTCAACTTGAGACCATTGCCCCTTGTTGTTACCTGCCACTACTGAGAACAGTCCAGCTCTATTCTCTTTGGAACCCTCCTTCAGGTAGTTGAAGGCTGCTATTAAATTCCCTCTTAGTCTTCTTTTCTCCAAACTAAATAAGCCCAGTTCTCTCAGCCTCTCCTCATGTCACGTGACCTACCCCCCTAATTTTCATTGCCCTCCTCTGGACTCTTTCCAGTTTGTCTACATCCTTTCTGTAGTAGGGGGAAGCCAAAACTAGACACGGTACTCCAAATGTGTCCTCATCAGTGCTGAAAAGAAGGACATAATCTCTTCCCTTGATCTGCTGGCACTGCTCCTACTAAAGCAGTCCAGTATGACATTAGCCTTCTTTGCAACAAGGGCACACTGTTGGTTCATATTTGCCTTATTGTCCACTGTAACCCGTAGGTCCTTTTCTGCAAAGCTGCTGCTTAGCGAGTCAGTCCCGAACCTGTACGGTGCATGGGATTGCTCCATCCTAAATGTGGGACTTTGCATTTGTCCTTATAGGTCTCTCTGAATCCTAGCCATACCCTTTATTGTATCTACTATTCCCCACAGCTAGCTGTCATCTAGAAACTGGCTGAGGGTGCACTCTATCCCGTCTTCCAGGTTGTTGATGATGATATTGAACAAAACTGGTCCTAGGACAAACCCCTGGGGCACTCCACTTGATACTGGCTGCCACCTAAACGTTGAGCCATTCATTACTACCCTTTGAACCTGATGATTCAAACAGTTTTCTATCCACCATACAGTCCATTCATCCACCCCAAGGGTTTTCAACCTTTTTAAACAAGTGTACCCCTTCTGTCTCAAAGTTTCAGCTCATGTACCCCTTTATATTTTTTTCTTGTTTTTAATGTGCCACCCATGCCCCTGTGGCAGGAGCACATGGAGCCCCATCAGCACAGGGCTGCCAAATGGGCTCTTCATGGCACGAGGGGAACCACCTGCAGCTGTTGCTTGCTGGGGTAATAATGTTGCAGTGCCCCTGCCTGCCCCAGGCATGGCCGGCTGCACGCATCAGACAGGGCTGAATCGTGCCTTGTGTCACATCTGTTAGGGGACACGTGGCCACCAACCCACCTGCCACAGTGCTTCCAAGATTAAGACCTGTGGGGGGGGCAAGGGCAGTGGATCCACACCTCTGTAGACACCACCTGGCCAGCCTGGGTGTGGGGCGCGCTGTTCACATGCAGCACCTGTCATTGCCACTGCCCCCCTTGGCCACACGCCTCACCCTGCACTACTTTCCCGTGGCCAGCTGTGCATGTGGCTCCACAGGCTGTTGATGGGCCTCACACCCAGCCAATCACACCACTGGGGATGGGCACAGAATGCACTTCCACTCCCTGTACTTTCCCCCCACACCATTCAGACCCTCACAACTCTGTGGTAAGGGGGGTGGCCGCAGCACTTCCTTGCTGTCAGCTATTGGCTGAGGGTAGGAGCCCAACCACCAATCAGGAGACTGAATGGGGGAGGGGATGCACTACAGTGTGCCATATGGGGCTAGTGGCACCCAGCACACCCCTCTGGGAGACCGTTACACTAAAGTCAAGGTATATCATGTCCACTGCTCTCCTTGCATCCACAGGGCTAGTCATCTCATCATAGAAGGCAATTAGGTTGGTCAGGCATGACTTGTCCTTGGTGAATCTAGGCTGACTGTTCCTAATCACTTTTTTCTCCTCCAAGTTCTTAGAATTGGTTTTCTTGAGGACCTACTCCATGATTTTTCCAGGGACTGAGGTGAGGCTGACCACTCTGTGGTTCTCTGGATCCTCCTTCTTCCCTTTCTTAAAGATGAGAACTATATTTTCCCTTTTCCAGTCATGTGGGACTTCTCCTGCTCACTACAAGTTTTCAAAGATAATGGCTAGCAGCTCTGCAATCACATTAGCCAATGTCCTCAGCACTCTCAGGTACATCAGATCTGGTGCGTGGACTTGTATACATCCAGCTTTTCTGAATAGTCTGTAGCCTGTTCTTTCACTGCTGTTGTCTGTTCACCTTCTCCCCCAAACTGTGCTGCAAGGTACAGTAGTCTGGGAACTGATCTTGCCTGTGAAGGCTGAGGGGAAAAAAAGGCATTGAGTACTTCAGCTTTTTCCAAATCATCTGTCACTAGTTTGCTTCCTGCATTCAGTAAAGGACCCACATTTTCCCTGGTCTCCTCTTACTGCTTTCCTTGATCTGTGTATGATGAGCTCAAATGCAACTAGAACCCAGGCATGGCCATCTTACTTTAAGTATCTTGAGCTTACAGAGAATGAGGAACAGAATAGTGGGGAGTGATCAAGGATATAAAAATTAATAATAAAGATTCATCATTACAAAACATATTCTATAGAGTAGACTCTTATGGGCAAAGAATAGTTACAAGCTTCATTTTACCAGTGCAAAAACTGAGGCACAGAGGGTAAGTTTTCTGAAGGCAACAGAAGGAGTCTGTGATTGCATAGGTTTAGAAGACATTGTGGTTCAGAATCAGTCCTCACACTACTATACTACTCCTCTATCTTGGTACGGTTCCTTCCGCAGTAGTCTCTTCATGAAAAGATTCTTGCCTCAGCATCTATAGTCCAATGGCAACTCTTCTAGGAACAGAAGGGGCAGATTCAGCAGAGTGCAGCGTCAATTGATTTACCCAAAACAGATCATGTTAGTAACAACACAGGAGTTCACTGTTTTCTCATTCTGTGTCTTCTCCAGTCACTTGCCTGCAAAGTAGTGGCTTGTGGGGGGAAGAGAGCAGAAGCCTGACAGGAGAATGACTTCATTCCTTTCTAGCTTTGCCAAGTTTAAGAGGATTAAGAGGATCTGTTCTTTTCTCTTTTCCCTCAATCTCTGAAGATCTAAAGGTGCTTGAAACCAAATATCACAGAGTCTGACATGAGTATCAACTGCACATTAGCACTTCCAGCTTCTGAAATTATTAGGTAGTGAATCAATCACCAAGCAAGTGTTTATTTTTCCAGTACTAGCTGATTCAGCTGGATGAGGACTGAGTTGTACTGGGTGCTTTCCTTTTCTTTTGCATCCTTATATAGGTGTTCTTCTCAGGGATGAGGTGTGTTGGTGGGGCAGTTAAAATATTGCTCAAGAGGACTAGATCAGATTGTCAGTTTGCAGCCTATTGTGATTTGACAAAAGCTTCAAGAAGGTATCAGCAATGGAGTCTGTTCACCTGATAACCCTTCAATCTCAGTGCAACTTGATCTGATCAGGTCCAGTCTGATCTTGCTTGTATATGGCATCAGTTTTCTAACCTGAGGATGAAGGAAATTCTCCCTGTTGTAAAAAACTTGTGATTTTTTTTTTCCCCCCACCACTCTCCCACACACGGTCTTCAGATATTGTAGGGGAGAATCAGACAGAACAAGAAGGGAATTTAGTAGTAGCTAAATACTCCTTCCCTATGCTGTTCCTTAGACAGTGTAATCACATCTGTCTAAAGACCGCACTTGGAAAGGTCATCTCCTTCTGGCTGATTTTGTACACTGTGGTTTTTAAGTAGCTGTCACTTTCGCTACTTTCTACCAAAAGGGATTTTCTCTTGATGGAAAAAAAATCATGATGATGAAGTGACTCACAATGGCACTTAAGGAAAAAAAATAAGAAAGGCAGAACAAGAGAAGGGGTGAGTGTGGAAGGAGCTGATTTCTTTTCATCCTTTGCTTGTTGGTTTTTAATAAAGAAGTCAAACTCTCTGTGTAGATTTCCCATTAGGGGACAATAAGCTTTTGTAGAATGAGCTGCTGAACTAGAACTAATAGTGAGTGTGATGCTTGGATCCCAGGAAATACCACCACTAATAAGTTTCTGCCTGGCGCTCTGTCACTGACATTCTCGATACTGCTTTGTGCATTGAGCCAGTAACTTTAGCTATATTTAAGTGTACGATAAAAGAAGTTCATTCACTTGCTTTGGGTGTTAGTGATTGACCAAGCCTCCCCCATGAGAGGATGTTACTGTGTAGTGCCTGGGGCTTGGTTTAAGGAAGAGATATATAACAGGAGATGATGAAGAAAGAGGCTAAATTTTGTTTCTAAAGCCATTGAGGCTGGAGGAGTTGTTGCTGCTGGACAGAAAGTAAGACCCTTTTTCTACTCTGCTGGATAAAGCGGTTGTCCTGTAAGAATGTAGGAACTGCCACACTGGATCAGAGTGGAGGTCCCTCTAATTCAGTGTCCCATATTTGATAATAGCCAATAACATCTGATTTGAGGAAAGGTGGGAAAGGCACCTTCTGGCAGAAAATGGTGAAATAATTTTCCTGTGTGCTCCTTTCTCCTTAATTTTTTTAAACACTACTTTCAAGGTGCATGTCCGGACACCTTCCCTCCCCCTCACCATAGAAGGTTACTGTGGATTTCTTATCTTAAAAAACTGAACTGCAGTCAGTGCAGGGGTTTCCTTCAGCTTTCCAGGATGATCCAGCCAATAGCTGTGTTCTCCAGAGATTGAGAATATAATGCAGCAGTAGAGGAAGGAGGGATTTCCTCATTAAGGTTTGTTACATAGTGAGGTAGAGGATGTTAAAAGCAGAGTATAGACTGATAACAGACCACCTGCTTCTGGCAAAGGTAGTAGAAGATGGCACTTTAATTACAGTGAGATGGGCATTAGCGGTACATGAAATTTGCCTAATATATCAAATTCAATGGAAAAAATATTAATTCTGGCTGCAGACCTATTAGTGGTCTCTAGTCAGCTCATTCTTTATGTGTGGAAGCCCAAGGAAATGTTTAAGTCCAGTGGGGTGTTTTAGTTTTCTGACCATTTCATTCTTAATTCTACACATTGTGTGGTGGGGTTGATTACATTATATGGTGGGGTCAGTTTAAGACAGATCCTCATTGTTATTTGAAGCTCCCCTGCCTGGAGCTTTAAGCTGATTCTTCTTCTATTGGTAAGAATATTTAAAGCAAGTGTTTTTGACCTAGTTCACCAGGATAGAAGTAGGCTTTAGCAGACATGCTTAAAGAGCATGAATGAAAACCACACTTCTGTCTGTAACTGCTGTTGCTGTATGTATCACCTAAAATAACTGCAGATGGACAGGAGGGACACAAACTTTGTGTGTTTTTTTTTAACTTATTTCCCTAGTTATGGTTGCTTACACTTTGTATGATTTATGTTTCATGACTTTGTCAGCCCAGGATCACTCTTACTTCAAAACAAAATCGCTTTCTAAGCATCAAGAGAGAAGAAGAAAATTTCTTATGAAAATGTCTAGAAGGATTTTGTTATTAGTTCAGGGTGCTCATACAGAAACTGGAGGTTAGTCTGTACTACATAACTTTGTGAGCATCGCTGTGCTGGCTAGGAGAGTTGGGGGGTGGGAATTAACACACCTAGGCAGCTTACTAATTCCCAAGGCAGATGCAAAGTCTCCAGTCAGGCTCTGTTGAGTCAGGCTCATAGCAGAGACTCCGTAATATAGATGGACCCTGAAATTCAAAGTTGCTTTCAAGCTGACAGCCTGCTGTGCTGGCTCAGAAATCTTCCCCTCATTGCATCTTCTGATGTCACATATGAATCATGAGCTTCATTCACCAGTGTCCTGTGGCTGAGAAGACTCTAAATCACACTGGATAGTGTCTAACTAGTCCCTGAATAGTTGAGAAGACAAGGAATCACAAGAGTGGTATGAAGTCACCTTCCCCCTCCTCCCCTGCCATAGGCCCTGCATTAAGCAAAACTCTTACATACCAGTGAATTGGGCCCAGGAATGGAGTAGAGTGTGGGAACAGAGAGAATGCACTTTCCACAGACAGTGAAAAGAAAATCATCAGTGCATGGTAGTCTTTTTTATGCCAGTACACAGGTGCTGTACAGCATGGTCCCCCACTCAAGTATGTCCCCAGGGTAATGAGCCTTTGTTTTGGAGATGCAGAGCTGGACTCAACTTAGCTCCAGAGGAACTTAAACTCATGTGGGAATTGGGTTTTGGTGTCTGTATCCCAGCTTTTCTGCAATGCACCAACAGCCCAAGGGTCAGCTTGAGCAGACTTCGTGGCTGTTCTAACCAGGGATAAAGCCAGTTCTCAGCAGTCCCAGGATGAGAGAGACACATTTCCGCAAGCTCAGTCCGAGTGTTTGGGTTCTATACAAGTCTAGGAGTTCATCTGAATTAAAGTTCAACAATGGTATGCAAGGGCATGAAGGGTTTCTGCAGAGCAGTCTGAGTAGTCTGGGTGTGAATCCCATTGCCAGAGGCAGTAGTATTTTTAGCTATTTGTGAGACTGCTTTCACCATTGCCAAGATTGCTGGTTTGCAAAATGAGTGGGATGGACTGAAATTTGTAGTTTTTCTGTATGTGATAGCAGGGACAGTGCTCTTAATGTACATTTATGACATCACTGCCACATTCATAGACTTGCCAGCATCCCTGCTATAAGTAGTGTGCTATTGAGCATAGAATTTTAGAAATATTGCTCTCTCTAGTGGGAGAGTAAGCCTTTGGGAATGTATTCCCCTTTAAATTCCAGCCCTTGGAAAGTGTTCTTTCACTGCAGTGTGCTAGGGATTCATATACAATATGGCCTTCTATGCCGAAATGAGATTTCAGTATTTAAATCAAAATAATTGTGAACATTAGTTAAAAGCACCCCCATCACCCTTTTGAAATGCAGGATGCTGAATACACAAAACACTGCAGCACACTAGAGGGTTCTGATTAGAATGCTCCTGCTGACTTGATTAATCTGATTACTCTAATCGGAACACACCGAAGCACATGTAAAGGCACCCACACATTCAGGCCAGAATTTTCCAAAGTACCCAATAGGTTTTAGATGCCTCCATTTTTGAGAGATCTCGTGCTGTGGTTACCTTGTCCAGTTTTCAGAAACTCTAAACATTCACTATTCCAATAGGAGCTGTGGCTTCTCGACACCTCTGAAAACTAGGCTGAATGTTATGTCAAGCTGGGCCCTCAAAATCATTGACCACTTGTGAAATTGTGGCCTAAACTATTTTAAAGTAGCTGGGTGCTGTGGCTGGTCTCCAGGCTCACCACCTTTGTGTTGTGCTTTGTCTGGTGTAAGAGGGTCATTACAGAAAGCATCTGATACCTGACAGCCATTGGAAAGTGATTCAGCAATTTTTCCTCGCTAGTAGATGTGTGACCTTAGCATAGATACTGAAGAACCCTTTTGGAGACAGTGCTCTGTTCTCACTCTTGCAGATCATCTCTCTAAAACCAGACAGACACACACTGGAGAAAATTGCACTGTCCTGTGGACACAAGATTTACAGTCTTCATAAACTGTTGGCTTTCACCTACACTAACATTCCTTTAGGAAAAATAAAGGTGTTTTGGAGGTGTAGGGAGAGAGTCATGACTACTACCTTTGTTGTGTAACTGAGAGTCAGCTAAGCTTGTTTTGTAAAGATTAAGAGATAACAAGACCCCTCAAAATTCACCTTTCATTAACCAGTGAAATCCTATATCGGGGTGGGCAATTATTTCAGGCAGAGGGGTGCTTACTGAGTTTTGGTAAGCCATCAAGGGCCGCATGACAGGCAGCCGGGACAAATAAATATTAATTTTCTAAATTTTTTGGGGGCCCCACAAGCCAGACAGAATGGTCTGGTGGGCTGCATCCAGCCCGCAGGCTACATTTTGCCCACCCCTGTCCTAAATAATAAAATCTTGGTGTGGTATTCTTAGGGAGGAGATGGAGAAGGGGATTTAGCTTGTATTATTTTGGGGAAGTTTCTTTCCCTTCTCACACTGTATGGTAGAGGTGGAGAAACTCGCAAGATGCCACAGGGAGTAGGAGAGAGAAATCAGTTTAGAGCCCAAGGCCTATTTTAATTGGAAATGTTTCATAGTTTCATAATTAGTAGGGTCAGAAAGGACCTGAGCAGATCATCAAGTCTGGCCCCCTGCCAAGGCAGGAAAAGAGTAGTGGGGTCAAACAACCCCAGCAAGGTTTAAATCGGATGTGGCATCCTTTTGGGATTCTGTATGTCAGTCTCCCATCCCATCCCTTCCCAAAGCTCAGAAATGGGGTCAGTTAGGAAATGAGAAAAAGGCACTACTTTTCTAGAATCTCAGGGGCTCTGCTGAGGCAGTTAATGATAGCATTCCTGCTAACATCTTCACTGACGTGTGCATCCAGAGCCCATGCTGTCTTCTCTTCTGTTTGAAATATGTGTCCTTGTGGGATATGAGTGGTGAAAAGAGTCAGTAGAAAAGATACTTTTGATCCAATCTCATTTCTGCCTCTGGCACTGCACACTTAAGTGGCTCCTATTGACCAGATTTGGGCCCAAACGAGTAAGCAGAGAATTCTGCCCAGTGGAGATGAACTCCCTGCTGGCGTAAAGCTGCTGGAGCTGATTCCCTTCCTAGATCTGCATTCCTCATCCCTTCCATGGGGACAGGGAGCATGATGGAACCATGTTGTACTGTGCCAGTGTTTTCTGCTCCACTGACATAAGGCCTGAGGCTGATGCAGAATCAGGGAGCCACATTAATCTGTTTCTGCCTTCACCATCCCTCACTCTTGTTCAAAGTCTAGTTTAGGATCAGGGGAGAACTGAACTCTTTGCTTTCTAACTCCTTATGTGGGTATTGGCAACAATGGAAAAGAAAAGAAATGTACAAAATAGTGAATCTTCTTCCTCAGTGTGTGCACATCCTCTAGACAGTTAGCAGGTAATTGCGCTGAACATTTGCATAGCTCTGTTCATCTCCAAACTGCTGTCCTATTGTAGCTAATTAAGCATTGCAACACCTTGTTAGAGGGATAATATTGCCGCTGTTTTGTAGATGAAGAAGCCAGGGTACCGCGAGTGCCATAATTTGATCAAAACTGCAAAAGAAGTCAGTGTACAGATCTCCCTGGTCTTTGTCTGCTACCTAAATCCAGGAAGTCCTGTGATCTGGCCCATGCTGGCCCTGGATCTGAGTTGACTTGCATGCACTGACAGGCCCAGGCACATGCACATGTTGCGCCATCCCTCCCCACCCCCAGCTGGTGTGGGACACAACAGGCCTTATCCCTCCCTACCCTGAGACCGGCTGGAGCGGACACCGTGTGCAACATGGTCCCGGACGGGCCAGGAGGCACTGGCACCTCTTCCAGCCTGCGTGGGAGCAGCTCTACACACAACACCCACCCCAGCCACTCTGCACCACAACCTGTTCTGGCTGGTCCAGGTTCTACACTGCAAACAGCACCCACCTCCACCAGTCCAGAATGCATGCCACATGCTGCACAGGTCCCAAAGTGGCTAGAATGGGTACCACATGTTCCCTTAACCACAGGATTTTCTTTTTCCTCGTTGGGCTGCAAACAATAGTGGTGCTCCCTTCAGAAGGGCATGAAGAATCAATTTTGCTGTTTTTTGTTGGCTTTTTCCAAGTCACTGTCTTGCATTTCCTTTTCTTTTCACTGTAGGATGAAAATGACAATCCGCCCACATTCAGCAAGCCATCCTACGCCATCACTGTCATGGAGGACATTATGGCAGGTATGGGGAGTGTGTTTCTGTGGTTGTCCTGTGGGTTACCTTCCTGGTCTTGATGTAGTAGTGTTTTTATATGGCAATTGGCTGAGCCAGTGTGGAGATGGGCCTAGATTCCAAAAGAGCTTAAAGACTGGACAGGAAATTCCAGGATCTTGTAAGAAACAAGTTCTGTTTCTTACAGAGAAGGAACCCACTGCCTAATGAGCAGTTATTTCAATTTCAATGCATACATGACACATTAACACATAGTTAATACACAAGCTGCCTGTGTTCCTGTGTCACGCTACTCAATGTGTACAATTGTAACAGCTTGGACATAAGCACTTCTCATAAGTACTTCTGTAATAATTCATAGACAGGGTTGGGGATTGTGTTGGAGGAAGGGTATTCTCTGGAGAGGCCCTTGGTTCTGAGAATCTTTTTCTCTCATCCAGCAGATCCCAATCATTACTCTTCAAGACACAATAGAAGTCAGTCTCTTTGCCTGCTTGGATTGATATTTGGGATTGCACATAGATTAACAATAGGCAAGTGGTCCTGACACCAGTGAATAGGTTACCATGTGTATATATGGCAGGTTTTATCTCAGCCAACTGTGGAAACTGAACCAGAGATCTCTAGAACTAAAAGAATTAAGTCTCCACAGCTTCAGCTACAGAGCCGGGTTTCGTAGCTAGCATACAGACAGGCTCACATCCTCAGTGGTGAGATGCATAGGCTGAAACAGTGAGTTGTACAGGATCTTAGTGAAGGTTGCTCAACATCCAGATGCCAGCAGATGAGTTCTGCTGCAAATTCTGTAAACAAATGAATGCGTTACATCTGACTCCTACAGAACATGTCCATGAAGGCATTTCCAGGCATCCTGGCCTAACTCTGTTCCCACTGGAGTCAAGGGTGAACTCCAGTGGGAATTAATTCATCAGGAGCAAGGTCAGGCCAATGCTGAGTGCTTTTTAAAATCTTTAGGTGACAGATGAGGATCTTTCGTATATGTGAAATTGAGTGAAATCTCCTTGAGCTGCACTGTCATAAGGGATGGGATGGGGGAGGTATACCCCTTGAACTGTGCTGATCCATAGCACTGTGCCAAGCTTTGGTATGGGCAGGCATAATGGATGTCTTTACGCATGCTGTGGGGGTGGGGACGCTTTTATTAAGCAGCTCATCAAATGCAAAAGGAGCTTCAGTTAAAGCACCCCTGCCACCGTTTTGAAGCACAGAGGCGCTGAATACACGAGACACAGAGGCTGCTGGGACACTCTAATTAGCACACTCCAGCAGAGTCGATTAATCAAGTCTGCTCCATCGCACCACAATTACAGCATATTGGAGCAGCGTCCCCGCACACATACAGGCACCTAGTAACTCCAGAAACACTAACTTGGGGGCAGTAGGACAAATAACATGAATAGCTATATTGCTAAGGAAAGGAGTTG
Source organism: Crocodylus porosus (assembly GCF_001723895.1). NCBI lineage: Eukaryota > Metazoa > Chordata > Crocodylia > Crocodylidae > Crocodylus > Crocodylus porosus. The sequence continues at coordinate 6,914,744 of NW_017728920.1, read as the reverse complement.
TTTCCATTCCTCCCAATGCCATTCTCCAAAGATTGGTCAGTACGTGTATGGGAGTGGGGGGGCCTGTCCAGATATACTCCCTCTTGGATACTCAGAAGTGATGGGATATTGCCCTGTCCCCCACCCTACCCCACCTCTCTAAGGAGCACTGGCTGAAGAAATATTTCTTATTTCTCCATCTTGCATGGTAGCACTAGCACAAAGAACTCTGAAAGCACCTGCACTTGGAATGTCTCTGCATGCTGTACCTGCAAGGCTTGCTCAGTTCCTATCTGTCCTGGTAAATATAAAAGCCAAGCAGGTGTTTGAATTGAGTTTATACAGTGAAAACCCCAGGGCTAGAGAAAACCTGTGGCAAAAATGCAAACATATCTCTTCTAAGAGGAACTGGGAACTCATGTCCTTCCTCCTCCCTCCCCCTCCACCCCCTTTCCCATACAGTTCATGCCCTTGTCTTACAGAGAAAGCAACTTGTGAAAGCAACAGCATCCTTGATTCCTTCTAGCTATGCAACCAAAAGGCCCTTAACATGACACTTAAATCCCCCCAAAGTTAAATACCATTTTGTTAAAGAGTTTATCTTTGTCAGCTCTCCCCTGAGGCATGTAAGTAGCAAACCCATCATGAACTGCTTGCTGGTCATGACTGAGCTTGTGGATGTTAGCGATTACATATCCAGCCAGAGGTGGCTCACACAGCTTTCCTTCCTTTGGATTAACATTAACACACAACATTTAAAATCCCTGTGGGCTTGTATGCTGTCTTTAAGAGCTGGCAAGTGATTAAGTCTTCACCTTGGGATTCCTGGATACAGTGACAAGCTTGAATTGGGTGTTAGAGCTGCCAATAATACGACAAGGCAGCTCAGAGGTACAGAGCACTTAGTGTGAGGGAAGAGTTAGACCTCATAGACAGACTGGGAGTAGATGTCACAGTGCTTTGTGGTTTGCCATGACCATGAGGTAGCTGCCTCAGGTGTTCTGTGGATGCTTTGCTTTCTGGCCCCTTCACCAGGTCAGTGTGCTAATAGACTTGCATCTTTCATTCTCCATTTCTGTTCTCTTCCAAGGAGCCACAGTGCTGTTCTTAAATGCCACTGATTTGGACCGATCCAGAGAATACGGTCAGGAGTCAATTATTTATTCACTCGAAGGTTCTTCTCACTTCCGGATCAATGCTCGCTCAGGTGAACTTACCCACACAATCTTTCTTTTTCTGCCTCTCTTCGCCTGACTTCCTCCTTCCAACAACTTTCTCATGGTCTACACCTTTAACAACTTTTTCTTCCTTCCATCTTTTTTTCCTTGTCATTATCTCCCTCCACTACTCTCCTATTTCTCTATCTCTTTTCTTGTATTGCCTAACATGTATTTTGTAAGAGAAGTACAGCCTAAGGAGTTACCAAGAATGTCTCCGAGATAAAGACACTAGTACCTCTTCTGTCTGGTGCCCAGATCCAGTCTTTTTTTCCCTAAGGACTGAGGGAATCGTTACCAGTGAAACAAAGGCCCAAAGACAAAATGGATCTTTAATGCTTGCACTTTTAAGTAATTAGAGTCTAGGATAAGGAAGGACAGGGCTATTTGGGGTCTCATCAATGACATAAATGTATACCATTAAGAAGAAGTTCCCTCTGTTGTTGTAAGCTGACACTGTCCTGGCAGTGTAATGCTAAAAAGCTCTCTGAAAAAACCTCTTGAGTATGCATTGTGATTTCAGACCTGCTTTCACCCAGAGCCCTTCCTCAAATGAAGTTACCCTGTAGTATAGAGTGATTTATAAGGACATGAAAAGAAAGGGAGGAGAAAAATGATACTGCAGAGCTGTGTCTGCCTGCTCAGTGCCTTTCAGAAGTAAGTACTTTCTGCAGGAGTTCTTGATTTAAATTAGCCAAACCTGCTCTGTAAAGGTGTGCTTAATTGGATGTAATTTTGTGGACAGGAGGAGTGATCCATCATTACGACGCGTTCATATATAAAACTTTTTTCCTGATTATTTTTTTTCAGCCAGCAAATTAATTGATGCCACAAAACTTTGGAAGCATATTTTAAGAGGCCTTTAAACTTTTCTGTTCTCTTATTCAGATTAATTCCCCCTCTCCAGTTGTGCCCTGGACAGCCCCTCACATTAAAGTTCCTCTGTAGGGGAGAACAATCCTTAATGCTGATCTCCTTTCATCACTTGGAATGAACTGCAGGAAAAAAATGGGATTGGGAAGGAAGGAGATTCAGTCAGTATCATATAGCCATCTCAGATGGGTGAAGAAGTGACAACAGAAATGGCCATATTGTAAGCTTGCCATATGGTGAAAGTTTCTGTCCAGATCACACCAAAGCTTAGCTACTTTTCTCTTGGAAAATCAGAATTTTGAATACCCAAAATTTTTTTCCTCTTTGCTCATGAAGACACAATGATGTCATCCCAAGGCTGCAAAATCACTGAGCTCAAGCCAGGTAACATTGCAGCAATATCATGGATTACCTGAAGATCCAATTAATAGAAGATCCTAGGTTAAGACATATGCATGCTGAGTTCAGCAAAGCTGAGCCTGCATAGAACCATAAAATACTCCAGACAAGACTAAAGCAGATTCACAAACTCTGACTGTCTGTCCTCACTCCACAATTTCAGTGAACAAATAGACAAGCTCAGTGCCAAGTGGAATAATTTGAGCAAGTACTCCATGAAAGAAGGTGCCACTATGTAAAGTTATGTATTGGTAATCTGGTCCTTTCTAAGGTTGCTACATGAGGGGCCCTGGTCATCATTAATGTAGTTCTTGAGTAGAATATCATTGCTAATTAGACATATTGACAGCTCTGTCACCTGGAGTCAGGGACATGACTGTGTACTGTAATGCCCCCTCCCCATCCCTTAGAATACAGCACTTGCTAGAAATATTTAAACATATCCAGGAGACACGTGAATACCAGTCTCCTTGCATGCTCTCAGGGTATGCAGTGGACTCTCAGAGGGTTTCCAAAGACTGCCTTAGAAAATTAAGAGTTGTCTCATAGAAATCAAGTCATAGAATGATATTACTTCTGCCAGATCTGCAATTCTCAGATTATCTGTGAAACCATGCTCATGTCACTAGAATACAATTTTTCACCCTTTCATATTCATTGGAAGTTATATACACTCATATGCACTAGCATGTACCACCCTCCTCCTCCTGAACTTTGGTTGCACTATTAGCACATGTAATCTCTTACCTCTCCCCTTTTCCATTTTTGCAGGTGAAATCACTACAACCTCTCTGCTGGACCGGGAGGCCAAATCAGAGTACATACTCATTGTCCGGGCTGTGGATGGAGGCGTGGGTCACAACCAGAAAACAGGCATTGCTACTGTGAGCTCACATGCTTCTCTTTTCCTTTTATGAGCTTGTCACTTCTTATCGCTTCCATTAAATGCTATCTGAGAAAGAAAGGAGACAGCTCAGTGGATATACATGGGGGATACAACGCCTTTCACCTCTGGGTCACAGATTCACATGCACCCTGTGTCAGTGGTGATTGAATTTTATTCTTGTCTGACTGCTGCTGGCTGGCCTTTGTGAGTTTAGGGGTTCTCAGTTCATTTGTTAGGGGACAGCAATGCACACTGCTAAAGTCACCTGTAGCCAGTTTAAAGTAGCTTAAATCAGAGAGCCTGGGCCCACAACACATTTACTAGCAAGTCCTGTGTACTGGCAGCCATGTGATAGATAAGTCTAAAGGAGTTCTCAATGTCATTCACTTCAGCTCCTGTATACCCCAAGCCACACAGCACCTCAAATACCCTATAATTAACTAAGGATCTTCAGTATAAAAAAATAAAGGCCTCAAAAACTATAGCATTATTATGAGAAAACAGAGGAAAGATCAAGAGCACTGTCAGGCAATTTGTTGGGTAAAGCTTGTATGCTTTAAGTCACTGGAAATATTGTTGTGGTACTAAAGGAGAGAGCTGTCTGACTGGTATTGGGTTGGGATGGCTCCTGGATGTTTGCTGTTCAATCTGAAGCAGACCTGTTACTGTCCTGACTAGTCTGAGGTGGATGGAAAGCATAGGCAGTGGAAGGCCAGGGCTAAGGGGGCTAAGTCCCCCCCAAACGCGGGGCAGTGGGTACGGTCAGAAAGCAGCCCAGTCATGAACTCTGGGTGGCTGTAGCAGGGGTGGGGAGGGGTGCGCATGCAGCTAGGATCTCAGCCCAGCGTGTGGATCACTGGCTGCCCAGCATGGCAGGCAAATATCAATCTATTCTGTGAAGGGAAAGGGGCTAGGCTGGGTGGGGCGGGGGGGGGGCAGATCAAAGCCCCCGCAGTGCAGGAAGGAGTGGGGCAGGGGCTGTCCCTTCCACCAGAGACTTACCTGATTAAGGGCGGTGGGGCAGCACTTGCATGCATGCACACGCATGCTCAGCCCCCCAAAATCATTTTTTCTCCTTCTGCCTATGATGGAAAGTATCATCATGCCCCTTTATAAATCTATGGTGCGTCCACACTTTAAATACTCTGCCCAGTTCTAGTCCTCACACCTCAAAAATGAAATGGAAGAACTAGAGAAGGTCCAGAGAAGGGCAACAAGGGTGATTAATGGTATGGAGGAGATTCCATTTGAGGAGACATTAAAGAGGCTAGGCATATGCAGATTAGAAAAGAGATTCATGGGAGAGAGAGGAAGCGGGGAATTACATGATAAGGGTTTACAAAATACTAAATGGTGAAGAGAGTGTAAATAGGGGTTTATTGTTTACTGTGTCTCACAATACAAAAACTAGGGCTTACAAAATGAAACTAGTAGGTAGTAAGTTTAAAACTAATGGAAGGAAGTTCTTTTTCACACAGCATGTAATTAAAGTGTGGAACTCATTGCCACCAGATGTTACGGAACTGAACTGTTAGCTAGATTAAAAAAGGGACTGGATAAATTCTGGAAGAAAGGGGGATCAGTAGTTATTCAGTAAGGGAGGCAGGGATACATACTCTGAATTAGAACTTTTTGGACCTTAAATGCTAGAGGCTGCAAGTGAGAGAAGAACAGTGGGGAAAAAAAACCCTACTCATACCCAGTTCACTCTCCATCTCAGCATCCACTCTCTGCTGCTGTGTGACACAGGATAGTGGTCAAAATGGGCCTGTGTTCTGACCCGGTAAATGACAATCCTTATATTCTTATGGTGTGTCTGCTGCTGAGTTCTCTTTTGGGCTCCATGGGAGGGGACTGCTTTTCTAATAGATTCATTAAAAGGTAAAGAACATTTTCTGGAATGGAGATTTTAATTAGAAAAAAGTTACATTAACATAGTTCCTAAAAGTTTCTATAATTAGAGAGCCTGAAAACTCCATGGGAAGTTGGTGTCTGATTATAAATTTGGGCAATGCATTTAACAGAAACATACCTGTGGTTTACCAGGCTCTGCACCCTCTTGTGCCTAGAATGTTCAGTTCAGTGCTCTGGGAATCTTAATGGTGAATGTCTGTCTGGAGCATCCAAGATCTATCTAACCACCACACTAGTACCTGTTAAACAGAAAACATTGCCGTTGAAACCCCTAGAAAACATACAGATTGGGTTTCATATCATCAGTTGAGCTGATCAGGAAATTTTCAGTGATTTGTTATTGGAAAATACCTCTTTATCAAAGGTATTTTTAAGGACATATTTGTTGTTGGCTAAACTTATGGTGGGTCCAGGATGAATTTATGGTTAAAAATGAAAGAGAGAAATAGATATCCACCTCGGAACAGCCAGTAAAATGTTGGTCAAGGGCACATGCTTGGGAGTTGGGGAGACCCAGATTCAAGTCTCTATTCAGCCAAAATGAGACCTGTCACCAAACCAAAGCCCTGCCCAAAGACTCTTGGCTTCCTGTGGTGCGTGTCCTCCTGTCTCTGTCTTTGAAGTTGGTCCATTTTGTAAAAGAAATTAAATACAAATTGGATTAGAGAGAGGATGGTTTTATAACCTAGTTGCTGGGGAATTCACCTGGAATGTACAAAATTCAAATTTGAATGCATTTCAATGAAGATTTAATTGGTTAGTTTTAAAAAGGAACAGCTCCATCAGGAAAGAGAAAGGGAGCTCCCTTCCTCCCTGCCCTAATGGACTCCAAAAGAGCCATAAAAGGCACTCACCTAAGAAGTGGCAAAGTAAAGACTTGAATCTGTCTGCCATACCCAAGCTGAGTTCACCAATCACATGGCTGTTCTGAGATGGGTCTTCCTAGGCACAAAGGGATTATTGCTGTTGTGCTGTGTTTTCTGGGGGGTAGAGGGGAGTCTGTCTGGGTGTGAATTGTGAACATTTTTTAAGACCTTGAAAATTTTCACAGGCCAGGAAGAAATCCCTCTCTCCCCTGTTCTAATCACCCATGGTTGCACCATCCTTACGTGCCCAAGAACCTGCCCTCAATGAGTGAGCACACCAGGATAAACAAAAATGCCACCCCAGTGTTCTAAATAAAAACCATGTGAGCGAGAAAGATCGCCATTAGTGGAACAATACCTGCATGGGAATGAGCTTGGGGGATTACAATGAGACTGGAAAGAGAAAAAAATATGCAGTAGGGACAGTGATCCTGTAGCAGGCTCCAGCTACTGGGGTAGCTAATCTGGTAGATAACCTTTCCTTTTCTGACTTCTTTGCTGTTGTGAAGCAGCCATGGAAAAACAGCACTTGAGGTTCACCATGCCCTGAGTGGGCCATCCTGTTACATCCCCTAGAATACCTCAGCCTCGTCTAATAAGTCACTCTGGTGCCTAAAATAGAGATCATTGCCTAGGATATCTCTTGTGACCATCAATTTGAGATTCACCTGACCTACCACTGGATGGCACCAGTGCTCCACCTATGTGTATTTGCTAGACTGAGATTTGACCTTCTGTATCCCTTTTAACTAAGATAGGAATACTGCTCTTGGGAAGGAGGGTGAGAGGGAATACCTACTAATAGCCTGCTAATAGTAAAATCCTGCTCACTCCTGGCTTCTTGTAGAGCTCTGGCATGATACTAGCACTCCCCATGTTTGGAGAACTGCTGCCCATTCCTAGATTTTTGGGCCAAACGCAATGGGGTTTCTTCATTCTGTTCTGCATTTTTGCTGGTCCTCTCTCATGCACAGGCACACACATGTGCAAAGAAAAAGCTTGGAATAACGGACAAAAAATGTAAAGCTACTGTAGTGAGCAGCTGTTTTACAATCAGTATGCCCATTTTCTGATGGGCATGAGGAGTGGGCTTTGGAACATGATAGAAGCTTACTGGGGACTTTCAGGGAAACTGAATTTAAAAAGAAAAGGTGCACCATGAATTGAGTGCAAGTAGTTACCTAACAGTGCATTCTGAGTGTGCCTGTGCCGTTAACCAACTTAGCCTCCTAATACCAAACTGTAGTTTGATTCAAGTCTTCTCAAGGAGCAGCATTCTGCCACCACTTCTCTTTTCTGACAAGGCAGCAGAGCTGTGAGACTTTTCCAGAGAAGTCCAAGAAAAGCACTAATTTGTCTTGATTACTTGGGCGGTAATCTTGTTAAAAAACTCTGTATCTGACTACCAATTCCATAAGCCATCTGGTTTCTGTGCATCTACCTCCAATCTTCAGCTGTTTCCCCATGTTGGAAAACATAGTTAACACTCACCATACCACCCCCTTTACTGTGTATTCAGTACCCATTTCTGCTTTCCTTTTGTTCCCAACTCTGCCTTCACTATCCATCATTTTCTTACCCCTTCCCAATCCATCTTTCATTCTCTTCTTGCTGCTTTCCCTTAATAGTCTTGCTCTTTGCTTTTCTCTCCATTTTGTAACATTCTTTCTCTGGGCAGCCCCTTCCATGCATCCTGCTGTAATGATAGATTTAGGTTCCCTGCTGGCCAGATAACTTTTCAAAAATATATTTAGTACCCTGGACAAAAAGCAGTTGTCCTAGGGGTACTAAACACACAGGAATATCGAACCCTGTAAATAATTTACGAAGAACAGTAATAAATCAAGGAGTCTGCTTGAACTCCATCGTACAGTGTTTCTAGGCTTGTCATTGTTGATAATGTAGCCATCTTCTTTATTTTTTTTTTTATTCCTCAGGGTGACTAACATGTGAGCTTGCCTGAGGTAAAAAGGCCATGAAGACCAGGCACTGTGATTTTACTCTGTGAGATTAGCTTTATACTGTTACCTCACAGAATTTACCTTGCAGTAAAACTTAAGTCATTGTCTTCACTGTGTCTAACCTCAGGATAGCAGATGCACATTAGTTATCCTGAGGTTAAAAATGGAGCTTCTTTGTCTAATGCAGACAAGCCTTCTGATAGGAATCATAGGAATGTTGAATGCTCCTTGTTTTGCCAAAACTTGTTTTAAATGGGCTAGCTTACTTTCATGCAGTGATTTAATAGGACATTTGCAGTAATCATTGGATTCCTAGTTAGAGCTGCCACCAATCCTGAATAGTGCATATTCCACTACTTCCCTTAGGAAATCAGCAATCTCCTTTTGATCTCCCTCAAAGGCAGAGGCAAGATTTATCTTTTGGGGGACTTTGTGCAGAAGTTAAATTTTGGCTCTTAACAATATTGCAATGGGGCCTTTGGCCAGCCTCAGGACCCATGCAGTTAAACTGTTTGCAATGACCTAATGCTGCTCCAGTTTAGGACTCCCATATGCTTACCTTAATGGTTTAAGTAATACTAGGGACTGGAACAGAACCATCTATGCAAGAGGAGCAGGATTTGTTTGGTTCCATGTCCCACAGCAGTGAGTATATGGACTCCCAAGCTGGAGAAAGTGTTAAAAAGGTTGTGTAAAAATAGTTGTTTTTGAGTTTTTAATCAATTTTTTTTTTGCCTGTGTCTCTTAGGGCCCTTTTCCATGAATATGGTAGGGTGTGAGTTCCCAGCCAGGTAATCATAAGGACCTTCCTCTTGTGGGTGGATAGAAGGGGGAGCCTGAAACTTTTTCCTGTTTGGACGAAGGTTGTGTTTGTGTTGGTTCCTCAGAGCTCCTGGAGTACCATGCACAAGCATGGCCCCACAAACCCTCTTCAGTTCTACATGCTCCAAACCTAGAAGTGAGGTAGTGAAGCCTCATTGAGGGCATCCCCCTTTGCCACTCTCAAGCATACTGGCAGCAGCAGAAGGCACCACCCTTAAATCAGGTGCACTGATAGGATGTGGCTAGGGCATGTTGGGAGCTTCCTAGGTAGGTTAAGAATAATAATCCATTTTGAGTTCATAATGAATATTCCCACTATAAACCAGGACATGCAAGTGTTATGCTTGTCCAGTGAAGAAACAGAAGCTGTACCATGCAGTATATCTGTCTGTTCAAGAGGAAGCAGCAGAGCATAGATGTCAGACATTGAGTGCTCTTCACAGTGCCAAGATTTGGAGTTAAAATAATCAGCATGAAATGAAAAAAACTGGAGAAAAGGCAAAATTGCTCAAATTTGCTTATGTGCTATGATTTAGTCACCTGGCTCTAGGCAAGGTATTTATAGAAAGGAGAGCTACTCCCGTGATGCTCATCACAGTGCTACTGAGAGCTTTCATGGTGAGAATCACCTTCTCATTTAGCATAAAAAATTAAATGGATTTCCAAAGAAAGCATTGCTGAGCCACCTCCTAGGGCAGCCATCTGTCTAAGAAGGATTCCATTGTTGGCACTGGCTTCAGGGAAAAAGATGAAGGGACTAGCATTGGACATTGTGAATCAGAGTCTTTCTGACATTAATAGCCAGAAGCACTCTTCCAGGTTTACAGATATGCTAGTGCTGAACTTGTTACTGGGTATGAAAGCTCCTGTTCACTCTTGTGATTTTGCAGGTGAACATCACGTTGCTGGACATTAATGATAACTATCCTGTGTGGAGGGATGCGCCATACTACATTAACCTGGTGGAGATGACCCCTCCAGACTCAGATGTCACAACGGTATGCACAGCAATTACAATCACAGTAACGCAGCCTGTTAACTCTGGACCACTAAGAAGCCAGTTCGATCTTTTTACTCTCCAGACTGACTTTTAGCTTGTATAAAATAAGGAGGTGATGCCAAAATGCAAACATATCCAATAAGTGCTTCTGCCAGCAACACTACCAGTGTAACTCAACCTTGACCTACAAAACCTTCTGCTAATACTAGTCCTTAGTCCCTCAGCATATCTGTAAATACATCCACCTGACCTACAGCACCCCATCCCCTCCACACTTTCAGCTCTGGCTCCCTCTCAAGCAAAGACTTGCACACTCTGCCAAATTCATTTTCTTGGCTTTCATGGGTTTTGCACAGTGCAGAGATCAGTTGTTCTAAGAAGTCTATGCCTTTAATCCAGTGGTGCCCACATACCCAGAAAACAGGATATAAGTAGGAAATCTTGGTGCCTAGAGTCATTGAGTTAACAAGACTTTGTTAAAAGGAAAACTGCAATTCAGTTTATAAAACAAAATAATCATATCATCTAGTTACAAGTATATGTAAATCACCAATAAAATTAATTGGTTGTTAAACATAATACATGAGACAGACACCATCTTGCATGTCTGTTGGGTAAGTTTGTGACAAAGGCACTGTTGCTTAGCAGATGAATTCCTGAGCAAGGCTGCAGGCTTTCCAGGCTGCTTTATGGTAAATGCTCTTGTTTATTAAGAGATTTTCTTGTTAATTGAATAATGGTTTAAATTTCTACCATTGTTTTACACTATTTTCTAATCAATATTAGCATTTACTTTGCAGCAGCTGTGAAATTTTCAAGGCACATTGCTAATGTATCTGCTAAGTAGGAGTTCCTTTATTCCAACTATTTTGACTTCAGTGAGAAGACAGTGGGCCTCGCAGTCATGGTCTATTGCAAGGCTGGAGACTGATCAACTGATTAGCTGTCACACTGGGAAGTGCTAGTGAAATGGCAGTTCTTGTTTAGAATAGTGCCACCACTTAAGATTATGGAGGCACTATTCTTTTGGCAGATACTTCTTTCAACAGCAGTTTTCAATTTTGAGGGCCAAATCCTTAAATATTATATATCTTGGTAACAACATCACAGATTTTCACTACTGAGGATCTAGTGCACACACATTTCCACATGTACTTGTTTCCTTTATTAAGTACTTGTTTAGCTATCTAAGACCTGAAATCTGTGAAGACTTGTACTCATTCTGAACTCCATGTACATACAGTAGTCCCACTGAAGTTAATAGAAGTACTTTCAGTGCATAAGGTTAAGCATGTGTATAAGCCTCTGTAGGTTTGCACTTAAGGTCCTGAGACAACAGCAATCCTTGCAGTTCCTTTGCAAGCACTGTAGGCTTTCTGCAGCCTGAGACTGGGGTTTGTTCATTTTCCAGCCCTGGACTTGAACTTCATGTTCTCCACTGTGCATGTGGGCCCTGATTTGATTAGCAAGGCATGAAAGTCCATATTGAGACATAGTACATGAATTGCATCCATGCTTTCCACCCTGATTTTGTGTTGTGGCTCTGTGTGTGTGTGTGTGTGTGTGTGTGTGTGTGTGTGTGTGTGTGTGTGTGTGTGTGTGTGTGTGTGTGTGTGTGTGTGTTTTTCTTTAAAGTCATGTTTTTGGCTCGTTTCTGCTTTCCTAGCCTCGCCTGCGACCTCCTTCAAGGACCTCTCTGAAAGGCATTGATTTAAAGCCTTTCAAATCCCTTCAGCAAAATAAAAGAGAGGGAGAGAGAGAATTATTCTCTATCACGCCGGGAGAAAAATGACGGGCGTGAAACAGAAAATAAATGAGGGAAAAGCGAGGAGAATCTACAAAATCATCAAACGGGAAAGACTGAAAAAAAATCCCTCCTGTAATGAAACATTAATCTCTGGGGAAAAGAGGGAACAGGAATTGATGCCATTCTGAGTCCACCATGCAGAAATTAACTCTGAGATACCTCACGGGCCTGTTGATGTCCCTTCCCCATAGGGAGAGCAGGCATTGCTCTCCAAGTGCCCTGTTTATTTGGACACATATTCTTTGGCTCCTCCTGCATCAGCAGAGAAGGGATGAGAGACCATGGCCCTTCTCACCTGTGGCAATTAAAGCTCCCATGTAAATTAATCCTGCTCTCTCTATGCCCTATTCCAAAGTGAGTAATTTTGACTGCCTGAATTCCCCCTGGGTTCCACTGGATGCTATATTCTTTACTTCATCTGCTAAAGTGTTGTACAGTGTTGTTGTGCCCAGTTAGACAGCAACTGCTTTCCACCCTAGAGAGAGGCTGCACTTAAATGGTGGGCAAATAATCCTTAACTACTTTACACGGCTATTGTGAATGTTGATTAGTCTCAGTAGAATATGTTGAGATCTGTGGATGAAAGGTGCGATACAGATGTTCTGTATTTCTCCTCCAATTTTTAAATTTGTAGCGATGTTTTGCATGCAATACCAGCTTTATTTTATTCAGCATGCTCTGCTCCTGCTGCTTACTCCCCACTTGAAGTCATCTTGCATTTGACATCACAATTAGTTGCTGGGAAAATAATTATTATGTCACCAACATAATACAAATTTAGGTAAGGGACAAGCAGCAGGAGCTGCTGAAGTCCCAAGTCATAAATATCTTATTTTTATGTAAATAGCCCTCATAATTAAAAATCCCAGGGGGAGAAAAACAAAACAGAAAATGTGTAATGCAGGAAAATGATACCTAAAGAGAATGCGTTTAAAAGTTTCCCATGAGTCAACACAAGTTCTTCAATTGTAATAAAAAACTTATGAAGACTTTTTACCCTCCCTTTTGGTTTGCTTTAGGTTTTTTTCCCTAAGTTTATTTATTATAAATCAGACTTATCAAATAACAAATATAGCATTTAAATGTACATCCAATCTTCTAAGGCATGGGTGCTCTCAAGCCAGATCTGGCCTGCAGAGTTATGTCATCCAGCCCGTGAATCTCCCCACAGGTCTGAAAATTTGCTGCTGCCAAATTTCTAGATCAATGTGGAGCTTCATGGGCTGGATGGCCCCCTGCTTTGGATCATGTCGGTGTATGGCAGGATCTGGTTTGGGGGTCGGGTCAGCATGTGGAGTCAAGCTGACAAGTGGCCAGATCCAGCATATGAGAGCAAGTTGCACATGGTGTCAGGCCAACATGCATAGCCAGGCCAGCAGGCTGGACTGCATCCAGGGTCTGACCCTGCTTCCTGACCTTGTACACTGGTCTATTCCAGGGACTGACCCCACATATCATCCAGCCCACAGGGCCAAAAGTTTGAGTACCATTGCCCTAAGATATACATCAAGACAGATGCTTATCTTCCATCAACAGCACTCCCCTAATCCAAATCAATTTAATTTACTTTTCAGTTCCTTATCTGTGGTCAGAGTCAGCCATACTGATGTATGCTCCTGGTTTAGCCAACTGGCATTTTATATTTGGTTTCTACAGGTGGTGGCTTTTGATCCTGACTTGGCTGAAAATGGCACCCTCCTGTACAGCATCAGGCCACCAAATAAATTCTACAGTATCAACAGCACCACAGGGAAGATCCGGACCACAGGCGTTGTGCTGGACAGAGAGAACCCAAATCCCCAAGAAGCTGAGCTGATGAGGAAGATTGTGGTGTCCGTCACAGACTGTATGCTTCACCTCAGTTCTTCCTTCCTTAATGCTTCCCCTCTTGCCTCCTCTGTCCCTTAGCCATTTTTTTCTGTCCTGTTGCTTCAGAGATAGAATCTAGCTTTTTCCACATCTCTTTTTCTTTCTTTTTTTGCACCTTCTGATGTCAAACTGAATGAGAATCACTGGGCTGGAACAATAGAAATCCCTTAAACTATCATGTTGCTTACTTTTTTGATACAGCAGGGCTTGTAGCAGACACCATGGTTAAGGTTACATAAGCATTTGTATTCTAACCCCCAATTTTCATTTGCCTGTTGTTCCCACATACCATGCTAAAATGTTCCCTGTCTGGCTTCAGCCTAGAGGTGAATTGGGTTTGGGGTGTTGTTTGCTTTTATTTTGAACAAAAACATGTCAGCCTCTTTTTGAGAAAAAAAAGATAGGACAAAAACATTTGCTTTATTGAAAAAATAATCTTATTACTTCATTTAACAGCCCAGACAAAGAATTTAGAAAGGTGAAATTTGGCCTGGAAGTGTCTACTTTACAGAGGAGAAGAGCTTGTGTATATTGCAGTGAAAATCAGGTTTGCTTTTACTGAGACACAACCAGGTGGCACTTTGTGCATGCACAGTATGTTTTGCAAGGGTTTTCTCACTTGGTTTGTAGTGTATGCAGCTCACAGAGACATATGTGGTTTACTTAGTTTTGTACTACCATGTGGATTTTAGGGAATCATTAGGAGAGTTTACTGCAACTTATGTACTTTCTAGGACTCATGGCAAGGCAGGGCTTACAGAGTATGCAGACATTCTCACGTTCATAAGAGACAGAGATCAGAAAAGTCTTTCTCTATGGATTGTCAGAGGTTGGCGAAAGGCAGGATCTTCTGCTATGGAATATCTGAGAGGAGGCACAGTTATATTATGCAGGAGAAAAGTCCCACTCCTAAGCTCTTTACCAGATTTGTACTATGTCTCAGGCACAGGAATCTGTTCTCTTAAGGTCTGCAGGGAGCAAGGAGGGTTCTCCTGCAGGATTTGTCACACTGTATAGGATAGGGCATTCCAATGGGATCTAGGGAAACAGTTTTGTTATTTCAGAAAAAAGGGCCGTTGAAGTCATAGAAATGTCTTTTTTTTCCTCTGGACACAGTATTTTAAGAAATCCTATTTTCTAATAATAATAGTAATGAAAAGAGCATTCTTACTGTATAGCTGTATACTAAAAAATGGGAAAGTGACAAAAAAAAGGTCGTATGCACAACCTTACTTCTGCCCCCTTGTGTATTTCCATTACCACAGCAGAGAGTAAACTACACAATGACACATTTTTACCTACACAGAATGACTGGAGTCCTGCAAGAACATAGACCTTGTCTTGCTTTACAGGCATGTACATATTGTTATCGTGTTGTCTGTTCCCAACTATTTACTGGCTCTGACATTAGTATGCAGCATGGAGACTTGGCCTCTGAAGTGCCAGTTTTAGTTGGATTAATATCTCTGGTACATCCAGCCTAAGGGGAATCATCTGACATTACCCTCGTTACAGAAAGAACCAGGACCTTGTCCTACTAAGGGTTTGTTTTGAGAGAGAAGGAATTTTGGGCATTAACCTTCCTTGTAAATGAAGCTGTGTCTTTCCTGGACTCTGCAGGTGGAAGACCGCCATTACGGGCTACCAGTAGTGCCACGGTATTTGTGAACTTGCTGGATCTCAATGATAATGACCCCACTTTCCAGAACTTGCCTTTCATTGCAGAGGTCCTTGAAGGCCTTCCAGCAAGCTCATCTGTCTTCCAGGTAAATCTATTCTTCCCATTGCTTCTCTCTAAATTTGTATTAACTGCTTAACATGTGTAACAATGCTTCAGTGCTGTGGATGTAATTAGCGTTATTATTACTACTGCTTTTGCTGAGGGCCTTCCATGAATTAAGCATTCTCCCCTGTAATACTGACAATTATCAGCTATCATCATGTATAGCCAGGGTAGGATATGGTACTGTTTAAGAGCATCAGCTTTCCCTGTTCCCATGATTCTAAGACAGGATGTTGGGGATCTAACCAAAGGTCAGTAGAGCCACTTAATCTGTTGTTCTGGAGATATTAAAAGTTCATGCTTTTCATAATCACCATTTCATGTCTAAGCCAGTTCTCATGGTCCATTTTTCATAGAGACAGAAATATAGTATGTCCTAGACTAAGGCTTAAGCAAAAACCTGAAAATTACTAACTCCTTGGTTCTAGTTGTGGCTGTGCCACTGACTCATTGTTTTAGATGTGGCACTAGTCTTCTCTCTGCCTCTCTTTCCACAGTATTAACCTACATCTCAGAAGACTCTGATAATTAGTTACAGAAGGTTTGCAAAGCACTCTGTGGCCATGCCGGCATGGTAAACCTACCATGATTCAGAGCAGTGTTTGCAAAGCACCCTGTACTGTTCCAGGCAGGTTGCTTCTAAAACTGGAAGCAATGTAGTTACGTCCATGTGCACTTTAGATGGGGCTGCTTAGCACTGCTGAGTGAGAGTTAGCCTATCTCTGTGCCAGTTAGCAGGCCCATGGTGCCATGAGAACGTGGCTGTTCTGCTTCTGGTTTGGCAAGGAGCTCACTTAAACACAGTAATGCTTGCATTGCAGATATGGCCCGTGAGTGCCAGCGAGTAGTATTCCCATCTTGGGATGTGCCAAGACAGAAGCCTTGTTTCCATCTGTGTAGCATCAGATTTCTAAGTACAAAGTATATTTCAAAAGCAGCCTACATCATCACACCATACTCTCTCTGTGCCGCAGAAGTGATATTTTAAGTACCATTTGTGTTTAACACAGTCTGTGGAAAATGGCGTATTTTTCTAGGTATGTCTGAAGTTTATCTACTGCTCCATTATCCCCATCAAGGGACTATGTTCAAGGTTCTGTTACAAGAAGTGAAGTTTTTCCCTTTTCTCATCCTCTCTTCTCCATTTTACTAGGTGGTAGCTATCGACCTTGATGAGGGTCTGAATGGGCAGGTGACCTACCGCATGCAGGTGGGAATGCCCCGAATGGACTTCGTCATCAACAGCACCAGTGGGCTCATCACCTCCGCTGTAGAGTTGGACAGGGAAAGGATATCTGAGTATTACCTCAGGGTGGTGGCAAGCGATGCAGGAGTACCATCCAAAAGCTCCACCAGCACCCTGACTGTCCGAGGTGATTATACTGCTGGGGGCCCCTGTGCTGTTACAGTCGCTCGAACCATTAGAGTTCTTGCCTCTACTTGGCTGGTGAGAAAGGACATGTTTGTATATACTGTGTCCTGGAAGCACCATGGTCATGTGGTACAATGGGAGTTGTCATACTACTGTCTCGACATAGGTTTGTGCATTGCTTAAGAATTAGGTTCTCAGTGCTGAACATTTTTATTTGTTAAACCTGTGTTTTAATTGGTATGATTATATTTGCGTTTCACGTGCCATTAGAACCTCATATAAACATAAACATTGGAAAAGAAATAATGCTCAGCTTTGTTTTTGGAAGGAAATGTGCCTCTACCTCTAGCTACTGAGAACTCTCTGCTATGTACCAAGAGATAACTCTTTCTACACTTAAGCTCCACATTCTCTTGCAGGAGGAGGAAGGGAGTCTGCTTCTGTATATTTTGTTCCTGAGAATCTGCTCAGATTGTGAACTCTTAGAGTTTATGATCCAAGAAAACTTTTCAAGCCAGGGATGGTTTTCCTGACCATGTCTATATGGCTTCCCTACTTACCCCTTGTGCACTGCAAGCAAAATAAGTCCTAGTCACTTGCTTCTGGATACACTAAATCTGACAAGTATTCAGATTAGGTCTCTCTGAAGCAATCCAAGTGCTTCCCATTGCCACTCTTAGGGTCTCCTGACAGAGAGTCTGAATGTGGCCCTGGAGCACTCAGTCAGGTTTGCTTCAAGCCACCTAGTTTGCTTCAAGCCAGCCTCTGGTGCGGGTAGGAGCACTGAATTAGTGGGGCTTATTTTCCTGCATTCCCAGGGTCATAGCCAGTGGGAATTATAAGCAATGGAAAGTTCCAAACAACGATCTGCAAAGAACCCATTCTGAAGAACCCATGAGTTAGCAAATCACCTTTTCAGTCTAGCAAAGAAGCCAGGGTACATAGTTCAAGGGCATGCTTGGCCATCTGTTCTCTCTTTCAGTTCTGGATGTGAATGATGAGAACCCCACCTTCTTCCCAGCTGTCTACAATGTTTCCCTGCCTGAAGATGTACCCCGTGATTTCAAGGTGGTCCGACTGAACTGCACAGATGCTGATGTGGGGCTGAATGCTGAGCTCAGTTACTTCATCACTGGTATAAAGCTTTTCTAAGGCTTCTTCTCATGTCAGATGTATCTTAGCTATACCAGTCATTCAAGTGCAGTGGAGAACGCTGATCAATCCTAGAGATGTTCTAAAGTTCTGATGCAAAGCAGTGTGGGTAAAAATATGCAAATCAGACAGCCAAAGGGGCTTTTCATCCTGTTGTTGCTTTGCAAGACTGATTTGCATGGGGATTTGCATATGTTTTCCTACGATGCTTTGCAAATGATAGGAAAACTGTTTTGGGCTGTTTGACGCTGAGAATTATCTATGCTTCATCAACCTGAAAGAGACATCAGCTGTGTGTGTCTGTGTAACATGGGCATTAGCATTTGAAGCAGGAACTGTTTCTGGTCTTAGCAAAATCAGGTGAAGTGTCTGCCACTACGCAAACATGATAGAAAATGTGCCACTATGCAAACATGATAGAAAATGTGCCTGTTCCTGGCTCTGGGAATGCTGCTGACGTAACTGTTAGGCTCAGATCCCTTTCCATTCTGTCTTTCAAGTATACTTCATTTTCAACTCCAAGTATTCCTAGCACTGACCAGACACAGTTGGCTGAGGTAGGAATACAAGCTGCAGTTGAATGCAATTTTCAGTAATGTCCAGGAATGAAACAAAAGACATTTGTGACTTCTAATTTCAGATCCTTCCCTTGAAGTGGGGTCAGTTGTATGCATGATAGAATATAAACTGAGAAGCTAAAGGGAGAGTGAATGTACGGGGGTGTGCTCAGTAAGAGAATGTAAGAGAAATGGTGGTGCATTTCTCTGTACCCAGGGCAGTGTTGTCTGGGTGCCTGTAGGTTTTGGGGTGGTGCTGCTGTCTGTGGGTATTGCTGTGGTGTTCTGAGAGCTTGCAGTTTGTGTTGCTGAAAAGCTTTAGAGTGATGCTCTGTGCAACTGCCCTTTCTTTCCCGGCCGTTCCAAAAGTTATGCAGTATTGCCCTCTGCTGTATGGAAGTCAGTATGGTACCCCAAATACCATACCTGTTAGCTTTAGCTGCAAGTATTTGCAACCTGTAGTTGATAGAGAAATGCAGTACATTCTTCTCTTTACATTCTTCTTATACAGTTTGATTCTCACTCAGATGGTTATGACTGAGATAGGAGGCAAAACGCTTCTGTCACATCCTTCCTTTCAGTGTCAGCAAAACAAGAAGACAAAAGGATGTAGCATTGTGTTTTCAAAGTAAATCTGTGGCTGAAAGCATGTCTCTGTAAACATAGCACCTCCTTAAACAATATGCTATACAGTGTTTACATCTTAAACAACATGAAATAAAAACCCCCAATCCATGTGCTCTCAGGTCCTATCTGCCCACATTACTGATATAAGCATGCTTTAATTTCTGTTGCCACTGCAGAGTCAATAAGACAACAGGAGAGCAAGCCAGGTTGGGAGTCCTGGTCATAGGATTGGCAGTGCTTTCTTCTCCTGTGACCTGGAGGTTGCATTGCTTCATCTGATTTGTGCCTATAGGTGTAGGATAGTGTTGTGTAATAATGACTGTAAGACCATGCCCACATCTCAGTGCATTCACACTTCATTTAGCCACTCAGTTTCCATTCCATCACCAGCATGACCCCACTTTTAGATTTGAAATAAGAAGTCCCAAATCCCTTGTGCATCATTTCAAAATAGCTACATTCTAGCTGCAGAAAGTAAAGAAAAGGCAAAGCAACCCCAAACAGTTTGCTCTTCAGATACCAGACTGAGTTTTCTGGATGTGCTGATAGGTGGCAGTGGTGGGAACTCACTTGCAAAGTGAGTGCATGTAATATGAGATAGGTGCAAAACCAAGAAACTGTTACTGTTACTTTGGAGTTGCTTTTCTCACTGTGGCTACATGGTGTTTGTCCCACAGCCTGTCTCCTGAAGTAAGAAAATAACTGTGTTTCTCCCTGGGTCCCATGAAAGTTGTTACGTAAAATGATCTACTTTTCCCTGAAAGCAATTAGAAAACTGCCCATTTGTCTTTTACTTAACACAGCATTTCCTGTAACTTGTAAAAGGCTGTTATCTATCCAGTAAAGGTCTTGTGTAATCTTTGGAGCAAAGGAGAGAAGAGGGCATGTTGTTGGTTTGTTTATTCATGACCATGGAAAACAAAACCTCTTTTCAAGCATGGGCAGATTGTTTTGGTGTACCCAGTTTGGTCACAGACCAGGTCATGCAGCACAGGGTTGTGCTGGCTAGAACATAGCATGGCGACGTTGTTTTGTTGCTTAGGTCAGAAAGGGTTATGCAAGCCTTGCTGGTCACTGCAAGGTCATGTGAGGGACTGGACTAATTGAATCATATCAAGTAGCCTTAAGGGTTAGGAGAACCATAGGATATTTCATACAGATGAAAAAATTTGGCTGTGCTATCTTGTCCTATATCCTGGAGATTGCATTGCTTCATCTGATGTGCCATACCAGATGACACCATTGATTAAGTAATGACTACAGGTGCCATTAGATGTGCTTGGGGGTGGGGTGGTGGGGTTTAACTAGAGCAGTTCCCACAGAGCCACTCTAACTAAAATGCCTCACTGTCACATGTATTAAGCATCTTACATTTCAAAATGGCCACAGGTGCACTTTAACTAAAGTTCATTCAGCAAGTTTTAATTAAAGTACCCCCACTTCCATTCTGAAATGTGAGATGCTTAATATATATGATAGTGAGGTATGCTAATTGAGTGCTATCTGATGTGTTTGAATTAGAAGGTGTCAGAGCATGTCTATAGTTACCCTGTGAGACTAAGCCATTTCTCGTCATTGCTTAAGAGACAAAGCAGCTACCCACTGTGGTGTTCTCTGTACGTAGGAAGCATCACTTTGGATCAGTGTTGGTGTTTTCCTAACAAAGTACATTGGATAGATTTCCACTGGTTGGTTTATTTTAACTTTGTTTGTCCCTTTGTTCTTTCCACCTTTAAAATTGTTTTGTTCTCTTCTCCTGCAGGTGGAAACCAGGATGGCAAATTCAGTGTTGGCTTCAGAGATGGAGTGGTCAGAACAGTAGTGAATCTTGACAGAGAGACTGTGGCATCCTATACCTTGATCCTGGAGGCCATAGGTAAGTGTTTCGCCCCTTTACTTTTTGTGCATGTTTGCTTTTTGCTGTTCGAGCAGTTGGGTTAGGTTGCAACAAGTCATGTTGCCTTACAGATGCAAAGATAGAAAGGTCTACAAAGCATCATGCCAATCCAGTTTGTGAGATTTGTTTTAATATAATAATAGGATTTATATCTTGACCTGTACATGGCAGCAGCTGGTTTTAATGGTTGCCAAATAAGTTAATTATCTGTGTTGGTTGCGTCCTGGTGTTTCCTACACTGCTCCACCGTGACCTGAAGGAAAACCTCCTCCTCGGGGTAAGAAGGGGATTTAGTCTTTAGTTACAGTATATTCTGTTGCAATAGTAATATTACACTGTGGAATTATGGTGCCACAAAGTCAGCCTCAAAATGTCAGGCCAGCCCCTGCCAATTAACACTGTGGAGCCAGCTGGCATGATTAAAGGAACTAAATGCCAGAAACATTCTGGCCACAATCACCACAGTGCTGTGTTAGTTTCCAGGACATTTTATGAAAGAAGAAATTAAATGGTAAAGGAAATTCCCATGGAATGCAGAATCCGCTGTTGAGGGAATGCAGGTGAAAACCAGGTGGTAGATGCACCAGGATAATATAATCAAGTTACCAGTGGTTTCCTGGTATTTAGAGATGAGGATAATAAGATCTCTCTGGTAAAGACTTTGGCCTCTTTCTACTTAGCAAAGCAGAGGAGAATTCTATCTTTTCAATTGCTGAAGAACCCCTTGCACAGTTAGGTTGTCTCTTGTATTACCGATTGGTGAGTGGGAAAGTTGGTGAGCATATCTAAAAACATAAAGGATCAGCTCAGATCATCAAATAATTATCCAAATTCTTGTGTTTTCCAAGTTGGCAGGTCCCATAGCCTCCAACTTTGATACCTTAGCATTTGGCTTGTGTCAAGGTATGTCGTTAAAAACATGTTAAATTCTTGTTTTTCATTACTCTTGGTAACCCTTGGAAACTTAAAACCAAACTGCATTTTTTGCTACTTCTATGTCATTGATCCTATAGATAGGATCCTATGACCCTAATTGCACTCATGCTTTATCAGAGCAGGGTATTGTGTAAACACTGTTCTCCCATGGGTTTTAAAATTTCATTAATGATGAGGAGAAACAGGATACAGGATGTGAAGGTTATTTTCTAGGCCTCTTAACTTTTACTAGTTTCTCAGTAATTGGCAATGAGTTAATGGTTCAATGCATGTGATTGCTATGTTTATATTTCTGATGTCATACACTGGTTCCCAGTAGAAAGGGAATATTAGTCTCACTTAGGAGACCTTTCACTGATGACCAACCTCTTGGCATAATTGGACAGTTCTTAATTTAGTAGCATAGTAATACTGAAGAGATTGTCTGTGACCAGCAAGAGAACTATACACTTCCTGTGTTTAAGAAGGTGAGGCAAATCATTCCATTTTTAAATTTTTTTTTACAGATAATGGCCCTGCAGGGAACAGGCGGACTGGGACAGCCACCGTGTACGTCACTGTGCTAGATGTCAATGACAACCGGCCTATCTTCCTTCAGAGCAGTTATGAGGGAAGCGTACCTGAGGACATCCCAGAATCCAGCAGTATAGTTCAGGTAATTGAACCTCCATTTTTTGTGGGTCCAATAGAAGAGTGTGAGATGGGGAGTCTCACTTCCATTCCCTCTCTCTACCTTCTTGCAGTTAGCTAGAGAGAGCCAGATACTGAGATATCTTTCCACCTCTAAATCACAAGATTACCTCTTTGCCAGTGCAAAATTATTTGTGTTTCTGTACTTGTTAGTCATTCATTTCAATCTCTAGATGGTCTAAAAATCAACGGAGAGGCAATCTGGTAGAAAGGAAGATGGGCAAGTACAGACGGGGGTTCAAACAGTAATGTGCTAAGAAGGAAAAAACTTGAAATGGCTTCTATCCATTTTTGAGAGAGAGAACTGCTAGCAGATGCCTTTTCTTTTCACTTTCTTTGGCTTTTCTTCTCTTTCTGGCTCAGTTGGCGTCATGTGTGGTATGTGAGGCCAAGGCCCTAGCAGCAGCAGAGCTGTATTTTGTGAGTTCCAATCCTGCCTTGGGTAAACTAACATTTTCCACAGTGTGGAGAGGAAGGAGAAAAATAGGCAGGTCTCAGTAGCAGGCACCAAAGGCACCAGAACAGAGCTGCTTTCACAGGGACATTTGGCTGAGGGCTTAGCATCTTTTCTTTCCTCCTAGAGAGTTAAGAGGCCGGGAGAACACAGAGCTGCGTTTCTGAAGAGAGCAAGTGTGTATGTAAAGAGGCTCTGAGGGGAAAATAGTAAGAAAAGAGTTTGGAGTCTCATTTTTATTTTTGTCTCCCCTTTGGAACTTGCCATCAGTAGCTGAATGGCTGAATGAACAGCTGAATGAATGCATGTATTCACTGAGCCTCTGAGCTGGTGGTTTTCAACTTCACTTCAAATCAAAACACTTTCTGGAGCAGGCACCCAAGAGTCTTTGCAGTGCACCCTGAGAGGGCTTCTTGTGTCTTGAATGTATGGCTTGGTGCTGGAAAAGGGATAGAGCTTTGTCCCTGTCCTGTGTTGGAGAAGGAGAAAGCAAAGCAATTTACTGGAAAAAAATGAATGGGGCCTTTCACCTGCAGAGCTGATTTGATCCTCACCCAGCTTGGTAATAACTGAAAGTTGTTATATTCCAGCACCTGCAGTTCAGGGTGGCATTTGCAAAGGACATTTCCTTTCAGAGCAACTTGAAGTGCTCTTGTGTCCTCACAGAAATGTGTCCTATAGGTACGCTCCTCTGATATTCTCATTTTTTAGCTTTTATTTGCTGGTCCTGGGTTATTCAGAATGCCTGTGCTCCACTTTAGCTATGCTAGAGTATAATTTTTTTAATGATATCAGTGTACCCAAAGGTCGTGTGCCCTTTTTAGTGTATGCACATATACAATTGAAGATATATGTAGAAAATCCAAGAACTGGGCAGGCTGTGAGTTTCTTCAAACCCTAGGATGCACATCATCAAGATGTGGGGGAACTGTTTCTGTTCATATTAAACCTGAGCTCCACAATCGTGTATGCCCTCACTTCTTAGGCTGCCAATTCAGTGCCATGTCCACATACAGCAATTTAGGATATAAATAAGAAAAAAGGGGGGTGAATTCAGTGCTTGTCCAATAGGAATTAAAAGAATTGGGATTGCAAAGTATCTCTGATGACTTTGAAATAGTCAATGTGGGGACCCCCTTCCTGAAGGGGACATGCAATCAGTCTGCATTAGGCTATCTGGAACTCACAGGTGAGAATGTAAATCTTCACCCTGGATCTAGGACCGTGTACTTTCAGACTCCTCTTCCATCTGTGTAACACCAGGTCAGAGAACTAAGCTCCCATTTCTGGGCAAAGGCTGAGAATTGTGAAATTAATCTCAGCACCCATGAAAACTCCTTTCTTACACATTTCCTTTCTACCTGATAAGTCATGGCCATCCACAGCAAATCCAAAAATGACAGATAACAATTAATTACAGGATTGACATGATTTTCTGTACTATATGGGTGTATAATACAGAAAGTTAATGCTTAGCAAGTAATCCCCCAAGGTGAGTTATAGCAGGATTCCCCAGAGACTGTTTTGATGCATCAAGTTGCTGAAGCATCTTGTGCACCAGCTCCACTCCCCCAGCATTTGCCACCCCTCCTCCTGCAAAGTGAAGAGCTTGCACTATACAGCTGCCTCTCCCAGATCTGCACAGCTAAGTATCCGCCTGCTCCACTAGATTCCTCTGTTCCCCACACAGGGTCCCTTGAAGGTTCCTCTGACAGTACAGATTCATTTTATAGGGGCCAAAGATTTGTCTCTGGTTGTCTTTGTAATCAGCCCTTGTCCTTTTAGAGGAGCAGTGAAAGGATGAACTTTCTGCTTTGTTGATACAGCCATGGCATTTAGATCCCTCCTGGAATTCAAGTTTTGTTTCCAAGTTCTGGTGGATTTGCTCTGGGTACCCACAGGTTGATCAGGCCTCGTCTTCAAAGGGCATGTGCTGGTCTCGAACGTTTTGGTTTGTTTTTCCTAATCAAATATGGCACGTGCTGGTCTCTGCACCTGCATTGAGCCCTTTTGATGAGAGTTAAACTGAATAGGTTTTCTCATGAAAAGGTGTTTTTAAGAAGAAATATAAATGCTTGGAACATATCTCTTGTTTATGCAGGAACCTTTTTGTTGCTTCAGCGTGGCATGGTGGTCCATATTAAGAAGCAGTGCGACAACAGCTCAGAACCAGAACCAATCTTCATAGTAGAACCCCTCCCCAGAGATGAAGATGCTTTCTAATATACTTGCTAGAAGAAAATGTCCCTGAAAGTCTGAAACGGGGAGGAGGTGACAACCTTGCAGAATTCACCAATAAAACCCACTTCAATAACCCAACTTTTTATCAAAGGAGAGTAAAATGCATTACACTGCATTTAAACCATGTCAGTTAAGACAGCAATACAGGAAAAAGGTCAATTTAGCTCAACTGAGTGAGCTGCGGTAGCTGCTTTCTCCTTCCCCTTGGAATTTCCCTGACTTTTCTAATGTGTTACAGGCTTTTAGGGTAAAAATGCTCAGGACTTAACAGTTCCAATTTTCTTGAGGGGGCACCTGCCACTTCCCTGATCATATTGTGAACTGTTCAGTGCTGGGCATTTCACTTATATAATGAAATAGGAACTGTCAGGGACGACATTTTTTTAATGGCCCTAAAATATTAAAATATGCCATTTTTATTTATGCTGCCTTCTTCAAGCAGCCTTTCTTTAACAGTGGAGCCAATAATCCCACTGGTTGTATGTCCTTACAGGTAATCTCTCTCACTGGTTTTACATCCTGTTCAGCAGAAATGAGTGGGTACATAGTTCCTTTCCATGTAACTGCATCTGGACCATCCAGAAGACCTTTATCATGTTTTCATCTTTATTTTGTGCAGATTTACCTGATCCTCCTGTTCACTGAAACAGCTCCTCAGCAGACACTTGTGTTTTATCATTAAATGTTTGACAGCCTGAGAATTATAATGTGGCAATATCTATGCAGATATTCTCTGGAAAGCAGACAGAGGCATGCATGAGACCTGTTTAAGAAAAGGCCAGCTGAAAGAACACATTTTCTGTGTACAAAACTTCAAGCTGTTCTAGAATGACAGTGAGTGCCTTTTAAAGGAGGTCCTGATTCAAAAACAAACCAGCTAAAAGAATAAACATTTAAGTACCCTAAATGAAATACTAAAGACATCTTCAAGAAATATTTCTGCATACGAGGAATACAGTTTCAGATACACCATTTACAGTATGTGTAGTATACCGACCTTTGGTCACCCACTTGAGGGACCAGCATTTGTTATGTAGTGAGATTCTGGCTGTTTGCCCAAGTCACTTGTTTAGATGTTGTGATCACCTATACACTTGCCCAACGCCTGCTCCAACGCATTCTAATTAGCACAGATGGCGGAGTGCTTCTCCAAGCATGGCTGTGAAATCCCTGGAGTTCCTGCAACCCTTACGTTCTGGGCAATCACCCCTTCTATCACCATGATGTTTATTATTATTATGAAGGAGGCTGCACCAGAGTTTCCCAAATTACTGTCAAATGACCACCAGGTGCACTACGGTCCTTGCCTTATGGGTTAATTGCATGGCTCGGTTCCTCCTCTACACCGTGCCCCATGCCTCGCAGATGATATCCTCATTGTTCTCTTTTGCTTAGCCTCTCACTAGGCCCCGGACACTTGCTAGTCCCACCCTCTCACTAGGCTTCTTAGATCAATTAGCCCTGGCCCGCACCTGCCAGCAGCTTTGCAGGCTAGCTGATCTCTTGAAGTGGCAGGCATCCCAAGTGCCCTGCCACAGCAGACTCAATCAAGTCTGCTGTGACTAGTTTAGAATACTCCAGCAGCCTTGGTGTCACATGTATTCAGCATCCCCACATTTCAAAATGGTGGCAGGGGCGCTTTAACTAAAGCTTTTTGAATAAGCTTTAGTTAAAGCACCCCCTGCCAGCATTTTGAAGTGCAGGACACTGAGTACACGAGATGCTGTGGGCATTTTGATTAGAGCAGCAGAGCTCTGTTTCTTCCTCCTCCACATCCTGAAGCATGTGTAAAAAGATGCCCTGCATGACTTAGCCAGCATTTTCCAAAAGAATTAAGTAGTAGCATTTGAACTGCTTACAACAGCTTCTTACTGGTGTCTGCTGGACTGCTCCCCATTTCAGACCTGGAAGCAACATCTCTAGACATGTTTGTGAATCTGGAGTAAAAACAATCTCAGCTCCCCTTCCACCCATCCTCAAACCCTACCTCTCAGCATTTCCTAGAAAGGGTCACTTAACAGTTAAAAGGCAAAAGATCCCCTGGACCCCAGTGGTAGAAACTCCCCAGAACCCCAGTAGGGATTCTTATAAGAGGAGGTATTCAGCTTTTCTTACTAGAATTAAAGGCTGCTGCTTATTTAAAAGAGAAAAAAACCCAAAAGAACTCAAAAATATTATATTAGTTAAATTTAAGTGGGTTTAGCAAAGCTTCATATGCTCAGTGACCCAGCGATAGACTCGCAGAGCACTATTAGTTTTCCATTTATCTCCTCACTCATGATACCTAGGAGCCCTTCACCTTGGGAATAACAAAGAGGACTCCCTTCAGAGCCCAACAGTGCTTGGGATGCTCCACATCCTTATTTTAAAAGAACATGCCTATTTTGTAAACAGTGCTCACGGGACATCACTCTTTCCCATAAAATGTCCAAATTAATAGCACAGCATGATGATGATGTGCCACTCCATGGCACTGATCTATCTCAGCATTGAAGGGGTTAGGATTGCTGTGGGGTAACACTGTAGTGGAAAAGAAACTTTTGGCAGCTCAAATTCCACTCCTGGATCAGCTGTTTAGTCAAACATCTGAAGGGAGAATCTAAACCTAACAACACCTGCAAGGCATTTCTTCCGACTCCTACCTCCTTGCAAGCTAAATACAGTACCTTGAACTGGATCTGTTTCCCTCCACCTATCCTGGGTTATAGTACATAAGACCAAGTTAAGGGAATGGTTCTCTGCAGTTAAGCCACAGTCCCACACCGGGCTGGAAATAAACTTTTGCTTCTTCATAAGTAGAAGACTGTGAAGTCTTTCTGTCCTTGGTAAAACCTTTGGGAGTTCCTCTTCTCTCTGAACTAGGAGTTTTATTGACTAAGGTTTCTGAAGAGAGTCAGATATTTTAACATCAGCATGAACATGCTTTTTGATAAAAGAGATGGAATAAAGACTTTAGACTACCAAAACTTGGATAAACAAAGACATGTTAACAGCAGGGGACACTTTCCAAGCAGAAATTTACGAATTAGTGATGCATCAGTCAAACACTTCCCTAAGCCAGTACTGCTGGTCATATGTCACTGCTGGTGTCTAGTACCAGGTTAAAGGGCCCCAGGAAACAGTCCCCATTAGCTTTGTTTGGATCCATCCAGGTGTTACAAAGTGTCATGTTCCTATGCTGTCAGTTATGAGAATCCAAAGGCACAGGAGCTGCTTCCTTTCTATTCTTCCAAGTGTTTTTGGATGATTTGAGATCTTATTGATAGTAGTGAATGGTTTGAGATACTGGGAGGTGCAGTGGTTTCTGAAGCAGAACTGTAGAGGAACAGTAGCATCACATTTTAGTGGACTCCATGTCCTGAGCGGGTGGTGGCCTTCTTGGACAGGTCCGATGATGCTGGGAGACAGGCTGGCTCCGTCGGAAGCTGTTTATGGAACGCCTCAGGGAGCCCAGCCGCTTCCAGAGCCTCAGCTGTGGTTCGCTGGCATCCTCTGCATGGTAAGGCATGCACTCATGTGGTCCATAACGGGACTGGTCCAGTGCTGCTGGTTTGCAAAGCGTAACAAAGATAAAACAGGTAGCCAGGAGAAGGAAGATGCAGATGAGTACAATGATGATAGGCAGAGGGTCTGACTTCTCCACTGGGGGCCCAGAGCTCAGTGGGACTGAGTTAGTTGCAGTAGCTATGAATTCAAGAATACTTAAAGTTGGAGAGGTCTCATTCCCAGCTTCTTCTGTGTTCATTTTTCCTGCAAAGCACAACATAAACAAAAATAAAGTAAGTTTATCTGTAGGCTGTTTGGTGGCCCCTGCAAGATAGGAGGGTGGTTTTACCTAGAAAATGGCTAACTTATGTCAGTTGGCATCCATGTGGCTACTACCATCAGCAAGGAATGAAATTAGAGACAGAATGATGCTGTCATCTGTAGGGGAAGTCTGTCCAAATCAAGGCTACAGGAAATTTGTAGGACAGTGAGTGGGGAAGTTGTGTTGTAGGTGTCCTATGGATAAAGAGAGGACTTCCATCTATTGGGCAGTCAACACAACACATTTTACCAAACTAAAATTGACCCCTCCCCTTCCCCCCCCAGATAATTTGGAGATGTTTTTGCTGTCCCAGAAAATGAGGGTAACTGGATTTCCGTGGAGTCTGTCTGTTTAGGGGAATATGCACCTCTTAACACTCGACTCCTAACTGCTACCTACCCTCAAGCAAGTTGTGTGGATCTTTATTCTTTTTTAATAAAACAAATGACCCTGGCTAATACAGTCGGAAAGTAGGACTCTCCAGAAAGTAAGTATAAGTTGCAAGGCTACGGATCTGTTTTCCCAGGGTACCCCAAAAGAGCCCTAAACTTAATAAATCATAGCGTAGATCTATTAAAAGTTCTATGCCTTAAACCAGGAGTGTCAAACCCCTCTGGCCCCATGGGCCAGATGAGTGGAATGGGGCCAATCCCATAGGTCAGCTCTGGCCCACAGACCACCATCTCTTCCCCCCTCACATCAGATCCAGCACCTGCAGCACTTCCTCCAGCCAGTCCAGGGCTGTGCCACACATGGCACCCACTCCAGCTGGTCTGGGGTACATGGTCCCCCTATGCCAGATCCAGCACCCCCTTTGGCCAGTCTGGCACCACACTGCATGCAGTGGCCACTCCAGGACCCACATCACATGTGGTGCTTGCCCTGGACCGGCTGGAGCTGTGGCCATGTGCGGCTCATGTCCTGGACTAGCCAAAGAGGGCACTGGATACAGCATTTGGGTGGGGGGAGGCGTTCCAGACTGGCCTCCTTGGGAGTCAGATGATGTGGCTCCGCATGCCATCTCTTTGATACCCTTGTCCTAAAGTAAGCACCTGCTGTAAAAGAGAAAAACTGTTGAAAGGAATACCTGATAAAAGGGTATACTGTATATCTGCATATAACCTGCCTGCTGCAAGGCAAAATGGACCTTCACTGCAGCCCGCCATAGCTGGTATGCCACTTCCCTAGTGCTGATATTACTAAGAAATACCCATGTGTGGAGCTCAGCAAGGAAGTATAGGTCTGTGAGTCAGTGAAAATGCTTTCATTAAAATATTTGTAACAGAATTTTTGGATACATCAGAAATTTTCTCAAATTGTATTTATTGATGGGAGGGAGGGGTAAATCCCCTTCAAAAAGAAACAGTAACTATCCACAAAAAAGTCAAATTAAGTTTTCATCAGAAGTTTTGCAGGGCTAAAGAATAACTTCCTGACCACACCAGTAAGGGGAATTCATCTGTGTGTTATATTTCTGTTGACTTGGATTGATTCAGTGCAGACCAGGCATTGTTTTTCAGCAAAGTCTCCTGAGACTGATGATCTAAATTCCATTACTAAAGCATGTTACCAAGAAGAGTTCTTGCTGAAATCAACTCTATGTTAATCAGGGCACAAAAAGAACTACTTTTCCATTCTCTGTTAAATGAAATCTGTCACATGACTGCCTGAGAGGTTCCATTCAGTCATCTCGCCCCTGGCTGTCCCCAAAGCAAGTGACAACCAATGCAGGCAGCATCCCTGCTTGCAGATGCAATGCTGTGGAAATACTGCCAAATTCCTGTGCCCAGCCAGTGCTGATATACCATTATAGGCTTGCCCCCTCTTCTCTTGTTCTCTGGGAACTTTCCAACCTAAGAGCAGGTACTGGAGTTAAAGCTTAATTACACTTCACCTTCCTACAGAGAAGCCAGTGGGGAGGGAGAGTATTAAAGGGCCAGTAGATTGGTCCACAGCAGGGCAGGGTCCTGCAGTGGCAACTAGAGGATTTTTTTTTCCTTTTTAAGAGTAAGCTTTTTTAAAAGCTATGGCCTGTACCTGCTGTGGAAGAGATTATTTGTGGAGTCATTTCTTTCAGATGTAGAAATGAGACTGATTTCTTGTTCTTATATTCACGGAAAGGGAAGAAGGAAGCCAACCTTAGAGAGAAAGCCAGGCATTTTTGTGAATGCTGACTCCTTCCTAAGGCATCACAGGACAGTTAGGGTTTGATTTTTGCAATCACCATTTTATAGGCAGTCACTACACTCCCAATAGCTTTCACACAGATTGCTCAGATAGTCATTTAACTTGCAGCATGTTTCCTTTCCACTTTAGGAAATGGATAGGAGACAGGTCAGCTAAGTAATTTCTAAAATTATTGCGTATACATCTGATTAAATATTACAGTAGCCTTGAAAAGTCCCAGTATATGTTGGCTCTCCATAATGCTGGGTGCTATATCCACATAAAAGACAGTCACTGCCTGCATGGTTCACCATCTAAATCATACACTAAGCCACTATGGTAAATGAATATGATGAATATAAGATGCCTATAGACTTGACAACTTCTGCAATGAGAGATGACAGTTCTTCTTAACTACACAATCCTGACACATGCCCAGAGCAGGTCTGTCCTGTACACTGAATGAAGCAGTGGTCCCCTTGCCACTCTCAGTCTACGTCCACCTTATTGAAATAACAGAAAAGAGAAGAACACGTTCTTCTAAAGCCCTAGCCCAGCACTGCTTGCAGCAGTCTTGAGCTGCAGTTGCATGGAAGGACATGCTCAGCTCTGGGGCAAAGCATGTCCAGTGCACATGGACTCTATGGAATTTACTGAATTTCTACTGAGCATGAGAAACCTGTGATTTTTACACAGGATTAAAACTTGGCCCAATCTGAGCAGGTTTTGTGGAGAAGGCAAAAGGCAGAGCCACCACTTAGATCCTAGTTCCCAAAAAATGGAGGAAGGGAGGCTACAGGCTTTCAAGGAAGGATCTTAAGAATTCTCAACGTGGAAAAGATATGTTTCCCTCTCAAGAATGTACTTGGTAGCCATGTTGGTCTCAGATAAAAAGAAATGCAAAATTCTAAAACTCTGGGTTCAGAGATGATATCTTTTATTAGACCAACTAAGAAATCGCACAAAATTATCTCCCCCCTCCCCAGCTTTGTTCTTGGACATGACTCAACTGTTTGGGCTGAAATATTACCCCCTGCAAAAAAAAGAAAGAAAAGAAAAAATCAGCCTGAGTCAAAGCCTTGACCCAGAAAACTTCAGCCCACACACTTAAAGTGAAAATGAGGTCTTATGACAGGAAGTGTCAGGCACCCTTTATAGTCAGCACTCCCAGCTGTGTCTAAAATGATTAAGACAGACAAGGGAAGTATCATTATTTCTACTTTACACCTGTGAAGCAGAAAGATTAAGTAACTTGCCTGAGATCACATAGGAAATCTGTAGCAGAGGATGGAGTTGAAAAGATCTCAGTCCTAGTTCAGCATATTAGCTACAGACCTACTAGTCTTTACTACAGACCTACTAGCTTGTTTCCTCTCTGTGCTTAGAGGCCTGCTTGTCATACTTGCCATTCTGAACATTACCTTCCTCCAGTTGCAGTGTTTCTATACCTTAGCCAGCCCATACAAATTTTTCCAGCTACATCCTTATGATGAAGTCCTTCTATAAACGAGTGTAGCAGTATCCACAACAGTGATTCTCAATGTGGGGTACCACAAGATCATTTGAGGGTGTCTCAGGAGGTGTGAAGAGGTAGACAGGTAAGGGCAGGCTAAGACTCCATTTGCAACTCATCTCCCTTTCCCTGCCCAGCCCCACTGCAAGACTGTAATAATTAAATTAGTTTTTGAAATGGGGTGCAATTCTATTCACACAAGTTATGGAGGATTACCTCAAATTTAATGAAGGGTGCCTTGAGTCCCAAACGATTGAGAACCATCGATCTAAAGCAATCTTTTATCATTCAGATCATTTTCAGGTAGGTGGAATCCTTCCCAGCCACCTCAGACAGCACTGTTTGCTTTACATTGCCTGAGAAAGTCAAAGCAGCCATAGCAGGGCCAAAATCTGATTCACAGGCTAGACTTAACTTACAAACTAGTGGCTGTCAAAGCCTACTAGTGATTTCACTGATAATGCAAAAACTCTCAATTAAGCTAGTTGAAAGATTTGTAACAAATCACTTCAGAGCTGAATTTAGTAAAGTACAAAGGGTTACTTATACAAAGTGAGCTAACCACATGCAGCCTTCATTTTTATACCAAGTTAATATTAAAAAGTCAGTTTATACAAGAGCTTGAGCTTTACACTGTTGTACCAGTCATGGTATAGGCTACAGAAGTCTGTAGAAGTCTTATCCAACCAAGAATTTAACTTTCTGTCCCTCTGGAAGCAGAAAAAAGTGTGTGAGGTCCTGTTTACTTGTCACCATCATCATTTTTAATATAACCCCTGCACCTGATATGTTAAATACATCCTGAAGCATATGAACTTGCACATATCCTGGCACCAGCAAGACCACAATTTTTTTTTGGGTGGGGGGAGTTTTCTATGTATTTCTGCCAAGAGGAATTAACAGTTGGAAAATATTAAAATATTTACCATGCAAATGATCAAGGTACTAGAATGGCAAACAAGCAATTGCAAAGCACATTTTTAAACACATGTAGGAGGCCAATGTCTTATGTGTCTGTACATTTCAGACACATCTTTGCAGTCTTTAACATGGTGTTATTACTGGCTTAGCCAGGCAGCCCCTAAAATATTTGTGGCTGACAGCGTCTGTTTAGTATGACAAAGAGCATATGCTAAACAGACAAACCTGAGATTCAGTATACACTGCTGTAATTCAGTCCCTCTGTGATGCTGTATCAAGCCTTCATTCCCCTCATTCACAGCACTCCTGGATCTCCATTTATCTCACTAAATGTGAGCTCAGATATATGCCGCAGAGCAGCCCCTCCCCCCACCCACAGGCTGTGTTTTCCAGGTTTGTAAAGATATGCTCATTTTTGTTTCAGGCTCTGCTCTTCCCATCCCCTCTGGAAGTGCTGCTCATGAAAGTTTATTCACAATTCTTTCAGACAGAGAAATTGCCTTCCACGCACCAGGGAAGAGGCAGCATCCTCTGCAGGGCCCAAAGCTGCCCTGGTGCAGTGGAAGGAGCTATATGTAAGGCTAGGGAGAAATGTACTTTTTATCAGTTGTAGGACAGCAGTGCTGTCACTCAGGAGGGCATCAACTCCAATGTGACGGTTATATCTGCATAGTTTTGTAGCCACTAGAGCTGTGCAAAACTTTGCCGCCGGTTTTGTTTTGATGCTGTTTCAACCCGTTTCGAGGTCAAAACAGCGAAGTTGAAACAGAACAGGTATAGCTGAAACAGCCTTGAAACAAAACGAGGCAAGTCAAAACATTTCGCCGTTTCAACGCTGTTTTGACATTTCATCCATAGGCTGTAATGGAGAAGGACAAAACAGCCTATAACTGTCATTTCTGGCCTGATTTGGATGAACTTGCAGGAATGAATAGTAGCCCCTTCTGAGGGCATGAAGCCTGCCAAGTTTCAAGGAGATAGGAGCAGGGGGGTCGGGGAAACCGCACCCCAAAATCTTGAAAGCAAAACTCATGTCACATGTATGCGTTAAGCCACAGCAGGGTCAAAACTTCAGGCATGCTAGCCCCTGCTCAGGCCACAAAGGGTGCCAAGTTTCAAGGAGATAGGTGCAGGGGTTTGGGGGAAACTTCACCCCAAATTCTTGAAAGCAAAACATGGGTGCTTGTGCAACTGACTGTCTCTGTCGTGGGGCAGAAGCAGTTCCTAGCTCTGTAGTGATTCTTTTCTCTCCTTAGTCTTGTGGTTTTGTAGGTGTTAATCCTTGCTCATTAACTTGTTATCCTCATTAGCTACAGTGTATTGAGCTGGTCCCTGAGTGAAGGCTTTGTAGCCTCTACAGGGGCTAGCAAGCCTGCAGTTTTAACTCCACTGTGGTGTAACACATACACGTGACATGAGTTTTGCTTTCAAGATTTTGGGGTGGTGTTCCCCTGAACCCCCTGCACCTATCTCCTTAAAACTTGGCAGGCTGTGTGGCCTCATCAGGGGCTAGCATTCCTGCAAGTTTCATCCAAATCAAGCCAGAAATGACAAAGGTATAGGCTGTTTTGTCCTTCCCCGTTACAACATATGGGTGAAACATTGAAACAGTTTCACCATTTCAACCCTATTTCAATGGAACAAAATGGAACACCAGGATCTGGGGGGACATTTGTTCACCAGAGCACCCCAAGGGATGACGAGGTTGAGCAGTCATAAACTACTGCAAGACTGTTTCAGGCTGGACATAAGGAAGTATTTCTTTACTGTCTGAGCCCCCAAGGTCTGGAATAGTCTGCCATCGGAGGTGGTTCAAGCACCTACGTTGAACACCTTCAAGAGCAAATTGGATGTTTATCTTGCTGGGATCCTATGACCCCAGCTGACTTACTGTCCTTTGGGCAGGGGCTGGACTCGATGATCTTCTGAGGTCCCTTCCAGCCCTAATGTCTATGAAATCTACGAACAGCCGTTTTGAATCGAAACAGAATTCGAAACGAAACGCTGTTCCATTGAAATGTTGACACACTAGTTGAAACGGAACACTGCCATTTCACACAACCCTGGCAGCCATACATGTGTGAGCTGCATCGCTGCAACTTTAACTCTGAATGAAAGCCAGTATAAATTTAACAAAGAGTACTTTCCTCATCCAGGAAGTCATGAGTTGCTGTAGAATACAAGCAGTCAGTGTGCAAGAGGCAATATTTTTTATTAGATCAACTAGACAGTTGCAAAAAAAAAATTCTCTTTATTTCCAAGCTTTTAGGCACACATGTTCTTTCTCAGGCATAGGAGAATGCAAAAATAGTTACTGTAGTGCATTGGGCTAGGGACAGACATTATACATAAACTGGTTTAAGTGATCAGAAATTAGTTTAAACCTGTAACAGAACAGACATTTAGTTCACATAAACCAGTCTGAAAATGGCTGAAACCAGTTTGAGATAAACCTGGTTGAATGTAGTATCAGACTTAACTGATTTGAGTCAAACCGGTTTATGCAATCAATGTCTGTCCCAGGATCTTTAAGTTAAAGGATCTGATTTAAGTTAAATCAGAGCCTCCCAGCATCCCGGCATGCTCTCTGGGCTGGGTGGGGATCTCTGCTCCACAGCAGAGCTGCCCCTCCCCCCTGCTCCCTGGCTGGAGCTCTGGCAGAGACTGCGGACATCTGCCTGGCTTCTGGTCCCTCCCTGCGCTCTAAGCAGGGATTGCCCAATACCCTCTGCCTTACACAGACACACAACATTAGCTAGCAGACTGCATGCTGACTATAGTCCATGCTGTGGCAGACAGGACAAAAGCAGAATCAGCAAGTAGCTGGTAATATCCCTCTGTTGTTTTCTTAATGGACTGATAAACACTGTGCTATCAAGTCCCTGCTGGGCTGGTCAGAGGCAGGGGGGATCCGCCTCCCTAATCAGATTGGCCTGCCTGGGCCTGGCCATGCTCCCTCAGCTCAGCATTGTGGAATAGAAGGGAGGGCTGCTGTACCACCACCTGGGCTTCTAGCCTGAGCCACTGCAGGCATGTGGCTAGGGACAGACATTCGAAGAGCCTGAGCCTGAATTGATTCAATCTTTGCAGATTAGTCTAACCAGGCTCGGAGAGTAGATTCAGGCTAGATATCAGGAGGCACTACTTCACAGTCAGGGCAGCTAGGATCTGGAAACAACTTCCAAGGGAAGTGGTGCTGGCTCCTACCCTGGGGGTCTTCAAAAGGAGGGTAGATAGACACCTTGCTGGGGTCGTCTGACCCCAGCATTCTTTCCTGCCCAGGGCAGGGGGTCAGACTACATGATCTGCTCAGGTCCCTTCTGACCCTACCAACTATGAAACTATAAACTGGTTTGTAACTGTACAGACATCCCCTCTGGACTGATGAAATGCAGGCACATGCCTGCAGTGGCTCAGGCTAGAACCTCAGGGGTGCTAGAGCAGCCTTCTTCCCTTCTACAAGCTGAGGAGGGGGCGGGGGCGTGGCCAGGCCCCCACCTGAGTGGCCCAGCAGGAACTGTTTATCACTGCTAACTGCTAACTCAGTGTTTATCAACCGTTAAGAAAACAAACCTCTCCATTAGCCATGGGGCCATCACCAGGGAGAACTATATTGTGGTTGCTCGGGCCTGCGGGGGGGCAGTCAGGAAGGCCAAGGCGGAGATGGAACTGGGACAAGCTACCCAGATCAAGGACAACAAGAAGTCCTTTTTTAAATACATAGGGGTTAAAAAGAAGGTACCGGGTAACACAGGGCCTCTGCAAGACACGCTAGGAAATCTGGTCATCACACCAGACAACAAAGCTAACCTATTTAACAACTTCTTTGCCTCCATTTTACTGAGCAGGCACCAGATCAGCCCCCCCCACTGGGACCCCCTCAGGCCCCAGGGGAGGTGCAGCTACACCAAGGGTCAGCAAGGATCTAGTCAGGGAACTTCTGGAGGGACTGGACAAATCAGCTGGTCTGGACGATCTCCACCCTAGAGTGCTGAGGGAATTAGCTGAAGTCATTACAGGACCCCTGGTATGACTTTACAAGTACTTGTGGTGCCAGAGGACTGGAAGAGGGCCAATGTGGTTCCCATCTTCAAAAAGGGGAAGAAGGAGGACCCAGGAAACTATAGGCCAGTTAGTCTTACTTCGATCCTAGGCAAGCTGTTTGAGAAAATTATGCTGGCACACATCCACGAG
>NW_017728920.1:6849179-6876740 GCF_001723895.1 Crocodylus porosus | reverse complement strand
TCTTTCCTGCCATGGCAGGGGGTCGGACTTGATGTTCTGCTCAGGTCCCTTCTGACCCTACAAACTATGAAATTCATTCAAGCTCTTCTTAAACAGTGTTTCCAAAGAAGGACATTAAGCTACCTACTG
The DNA here is from genome assembly GCF_001723895.1 of Crocodylus porosus. NCBI lineage: Eukaryota > Metazoa > Chordata > Crocodylia > Crocodylidae > Crocodylus > Crocodylus porosus. The sequence continues at coordinate 6,876,611 of NW_017728920.1, read as the reverse complement.
ATTAGCTCTAAAAAGCCTATCTGCCTTTGTCTCTCTCACAGCACAGACAGTAGCCAGCATGTGGTCTCCTAGCTAATGCTGAGAGGTATAAGACAGAGGATTGTGGGGAATAATCCCTGCTTAGTGAGGAGAAGCCAGGCAGATTCCTGCAGTCTATGCCAAGCTCCAGTAAGGGAATAGAGGGGAAGAGCCAACCCTTCTGTGTAGCAGAGCCTCACCCAGCCCAAAAATACTTGCGGGGATGCTTGGGGAGTCCGGTTTATCTTCAACCAGCAAGGGGCTGGGACAGACATTGCGTAAACTGGTTTGACCCAAATCAGTTAAGTCTGATATACTTCATTCAACCAGGTTTATCTCAAACTTGTTTCAGCCATTTTCAAACTGGTTTAGGTGCACTGAACATCTGTTCTGTTACAGGTTTAAACCAGACTGTCCCTAACCTGTAGTTACAAACTGGTTCAGCCTAGCCAAGGTAGACTAACGTACAAAAATTGAATCAATTTAGGCTTGGGCTTTTTGAATGTCCTTCTAGCCTTGAAGACCACCAGTGTTACTGTCAGAGAATGCCTCAAAGGGACATAAGGAATCAGAACTCATGGTAGAGGTAATATCTTTTATTAAACCAACAAAATTTTTGCAAAAAAAATCTTTATTTGCAAAAATCTAGTTGGTCTAATAAAAGATATCACCTCTACCATGGGTTCTGATTCCTTTTGCCTCTAGATCAATATGGCTACAACCTGGATACCAGAGGGACACAAGGCACTTCATATTGCCTTTATGGCAAATTCCATTGTCATCTTGGGAAGGAAAGGGCTGTGAGTCATTTTTTTCTCATTGACCCAGTCAGATGGGTACCTGTTTCATTTTCAGAGATGCATTATCAAAAGCTGCACAGGGCTCAGGTTGTTTTTTTTTTTAAATAAGTAAATTCTTAGCTGTCATCTTTGCAAAGGCAGGCTTGAACATGTGAATTCAGAAGCACCCTAGAGGTTCATGAACCAGAAGCAATGAAAACAGAAGCCTAAAATATACTAGATTTTAAAATTTCGGGTTTTAAACCAATCTTATAATTATGGGGGGTTGATTCATGATTTCTTAATGCTTGAGGTAGGCAGTACTGGGATTAGAACAGCTGTTATTCAGAAGGCTCAGAAATGGTAGGTTGAAACAGATCTCAAAAGGTCATCTATCAAAGGACACTTCCTGTGTCACATATGTGATACTCCTGACAATCATGTTATTGCAGGAACGTCATTATTGTTGACTCCTATTTAGCTGATTCATTAAGATCCTTTTTGCAGTGCTGTTGCCTAACCTGTTATTCCCCTTTTTATATTTCCCCCTTAGCTTCTCTTACAAAATGTAGTTCATTTTTTCAGTTCATGAAGGTAATTGTGAAGTCTAATCCTGTCCTGCCAAGGGTCTTAAAAACACTCCTGGTTCAGTGTCATCTGCAGATTGTATAAGTGCATTCTCTATTTACTCCTCCACATAGTTAAAGAAAACATTGAAGAGCCAGCTCTAAAACATATCCCTTCACAACTCCACTTAATATGTCCTCCCAGAATGACAGTGAAACCACTGAAAGCTCCTCTGAGTATGGCTTTACAACAGTTGTGTCCCCAGTTTAGAGTAATTTCAGATAGATTATATTTCCTTAGTCTGCTCAGCAGAATATCTTGTCTCACACTTCCTTGTGTTTTCAAAGATAGTAAGTAATTTAGAGGAGTCTTTGACTAGTTCCTTAAGCACTCCAGGGTAGAGTTCCTTGGGCCTTACTGGGTTTTTTTAACCTGTTCTTTTCCTAGTCTGGTATGCATATCTACCCCTTTGTTGTTGCAATTGTGTTCACCATTTGGCTACTGTTAACCTTTTGGTAAAAACTAAAGTGAAAAATACACTTCAGCTTTCCCATTGCCAGTTACGTAATATACCTATGTTTTCCATGAGCTTTCTTTCTCTTCCAAGAAATGCAAAACTCTAGAACTCTTGGTTCAGAGATGATACCTTTTATTAGACCAACTAAGAAATTGCAAAAAATTATCTTTGCAAGCTTTTGGGCACCCATGCTCTTCCTCAGGCTCAGGGAAAATTAAAGATGGTAAAAAGTAATCTACCCTTATTGCCTTTTATGTCCCTTGCTGGTTGTAACTCATTCTGTTTTTTGGTCTTTCTAAATGTTGTCCCTGTATTATTGTGTTTATTCTTTTGTCTTCATCCTTAGCAGTGTATCCATGTTTCTGCTTTTTGTGATTCTCTTTTGATTTTTCAGGTCTTTAAAGAGCTCCATTATGGAGCTCAGAATAAACTAAGGATATTGCAGAGATAAATCACTTACGCTAGCCTCTGCGCTCCAAATTCCACTCTTGGCTACTACCAGTGTGTAGCCTTGTGACCACTTCAGTGAAGCTATTTCACAGTTGCATTGTGAAACTGAGACTGAATTTGGCCCTCCAGCACTGACCCAAATAGTGGAAACTCTCTGATAAATCAGCTCACTTTGTGCAGTATTTTATAATCATTTTATAATAATTATTTTATAATAATTTTCTCCACTGCTGAGATGCCCCACTTTAATTTTCATTGTTGGATTCCTAGGACAGGAAATAATACAAAACCTAAACTAAAACAGACACAAAGGTCTGACAAAAACATTCCTGCACTCTCTCTAAGATCCTTTCCTTATCTCATTTCTTCCTTTATTTGCTTACATTTGGTAATCCCTTGTTTGTTTCTAACATGGCTCTGGTGTATCCATACAGAGCTGGTGATGAGAAATGCCATGACCCTGCATGTCAAAGAAGGAATGAGAACCTCTTCCATACAGACTACTACCCCCATCTTAAGAAAAAAAAAAATGTGCTGCAGCACCAAATCAAAGCCCTTCCTCACTTAATTGCAGGACTATATTGCAGCTTTATATCAAGAAATCCAACCAAGGTTGCAGCTGGAAATTCTTACTAGAACTGAATGAATAGCAGGGAAGAAATGGCAAGTATCCATTTGAATTTGACACAGCTTCAGTTCAACCAGAGGGGACAAGTCATTTTTAAAGAATAGTGGGTCAAATATATTATTAACAGACTTCATGAAACTAATTTGATGAATTATTTCTTTAAGTGTTAACAAATGATTTGCCTAACAATATTTTTAACCATCCCAGATAACCCATTACCCGTATGCTCCACAGTTGCTAGTCTGTGAGGCTAACACAGCAGGCACAATTAGGTAGAGAAATCCAGCAGTGTTAATGAACGGCCGATTACAGAACAATCTGTCTGCCAGCAGCCAAAGGAAACACCATCCCTGTTCAATTTCACATAACATGAAGTGACTGGCACAGGTCTGCTATGTCTATGATTTGGACCTGGGATCATGTTTTGGGATCTACAGCTGAAGGCCGGGAAAGTGACCCAAGGGTTTTACTGTGCAACATTTTCACAACAAAAGAAGAAAAATATAATTTCTGAACTAAGTAAGAACACTGCTCCCTCTCCTCCATCTCATTAAATAGCACGTATTTGATCTGGGCTAGTTCTCTGCTTTTTTATGTATAGATTTGTAGATGTTAGGGGCTGAAAGGGTACTTACAAGAACATTGGGTCAAGCCTCCCTGCACTTGGGCAGGAAAGACTGCTGGGGTCAGATGACCCCAGCAAGGTGGGCATCAAGCCATTTTTTTAAGATAAAGCCACTTTTCAAAAATAACAACTTTATCTTCTTGAAGATAGTGGCTTTATGGTTGTTTTTCTTGCAGTCTCACCACCACATCCAATTTTTTACGAGGCAGTTATTTCTGGTGCCTTCTGCTGTTGTGTCACAGTGCTGCAAAGGGGCCTTCATTCTTTCCCTTCCCAACATCTCACAAAATTGGTGATGCCTTCCTGCAACAAACCCATGTTTCTTAATACGCAAAACCCATCACCTACCTGGAGAAGGGAGGAAAATGTCATGTTTGAGTCTGGAACTAATGAGCACACAGTTTTAGGAAACTAAATGTGTTGGTACTGATTACTCAACTGGAGTGGATCATAATCAACTGTACTTGGCTGCCCCACTGTCTTCCCCACAAACCTAAGGGCTAGGGAAAGAAATTGCCTCTAACCTGGTATAAGTGGTCGAAAACCGATTCAAATCTGTAACAGAACAGAAGTTCAGTGCATATAAACCACTTTCAAAATGGCCAAAACCAGTTCAAGATAAATCTGAATGGATGTAGTAACAGACTTAACTGATTTAGATTAAATAAGTTTGTTGAACTTCTGTCCCAGATCCCCTCCAGATTCAAGTTAGCTCACAGTCCCCCGGAATCCAAGGATGCACCTCCCCTGCAACAACACCTCCCCCCTCCCCGGTGTGTTGGCTAGCCTTGGCCCAAGCTGTCTGCTCTAGCTGAGCAGGGAGGCGTGCTCTAGGACCCCCTTTGCCCCCCTTCTGGCCTGAACCACTGCAAGCATGTGGCAGCATTTCTGGAATCAAAAGTGAATGCTTCAGTGGTTTATTAGTCCAATTCTGTGCAGTTTATACTAACTTGCAAAGATGGAACTGATTCACCTTGGGGCTTTTTGACTACTTAGCCAAGTAGTACATTCATGCAGGTCTAGCCCTCCCACACTGGGATACCTTAAACAGGATAACAGGATAGTGACCGTGAATATACCAAGTCTGGCTGCAATAACCTTATTTCAGGACTATCCCAGACCAAATCCCATCCCCAGCAGTGAGCCTTTTAACAGTGGGAGCAGGACAGAAGGTGTCTTGATGAAAAGGAATTCACTGCACTGACCTTTTCCTTAGAAGCTGTCCCCAGGAAGAGCTGTGTAAGCCCACTACCACAGGCTGCCGAGCACTTCTTCAGACTTAGTGCAGATCATCAGTTGGTTGGTTTCCCCCCCCCGCCTGCTCCTGCAGTTGCTGGTGTGTTTCCAGGACAATCCCAGGCAATTGCATCTCTTCCCCTGGCTCTCACTTACTCCAGATTTCCAGGGGGCATCTCCTTTCTCGATGTGTGTGCTCCCACGCCTTCCAGCCCTTCACTACTTGGGGGTGGAGTAAGGGGAAGGTGGGTTGGGGGAAAATGGTAGCTAGGGTCTGGGGCTAGCAAGAACAGACAAAGTTTGAGCAACTTAAAAGCATCCACCAACCTTAAAGCACTCCTGCGCTCTAGAAGCTACACACTTTCGTTATTCCTTGGGCTAGGATTCTTTCCAGGGCTTGGAGATGATGGTCTCTCTCTGGAGGGGATTTAGGATGGAACTGGTATTCTTGGTGCAGCATGTGCCTCTGTTAGCTCTCACCTTCCCCTGCTGAAAGACAGAATGGTACAGTCTGCCTGCTGGCCTCTATTCACTGAATCCAGCCTTCAGGTTACTCTGGGAACTGGTGTGGGCTCAGCAGTAGGGGGAGGGGAGGCCTCTTTCCTGCACACTCATTCCTGTTCTCACAAACACTTTCTCCCTCTTCCTTTGCATTCTAATATCCTTTCCACAGAATCTTTCTTTCTTTCTTTTCTCCCATATCTGTTAGGTCACTTGGAGAATGTGTTTGTACCGTCTTTCCTCCCTATGGGATATAAAGAAGTTCTAACATATTTTTCAAAGTTCTGTTTCCCTGATCTTTATTTTGGGTACTATCAGGATTAGCACATCCTGACTCCCCTGCTTGGGCTAGAACAGTGATTCTCAACTGCGGTTAGACTTGAGGTATCCCTCAATAGACTCAAGACATCCTTTGGAAAATGCCATCTCTTAGTTTTCACTTGTTTTTGACTACAGAAAAATGCTAGGCAATTCTTCTGTTGCAAAGAAAAATCACAACAGCTCAGACTGTTTTAACACTATGAATTCCTATTTGAAATATCTGAGTTTATCTTGCGAATAATCATGTTTGTTCAGCTACCAGTGCTAACATTGTACAGCATCCCGCAACACCCTTGGAAGGGTCTCAAGGCACCATATAGGATGCTGTGGCGCTCTGGTTGAGAACCGCTGCTCTAGAGAAACCCTCAGAAAATTGGAAGTGGGGTGGGGGGGAGTTTCCAAGACTTCAGCAGCAAGTTGCATGTTGAATCTTTAACAAAGAGAGCCTTCTCCTTTGCACGTCAGGCTTTTGCATTAAATGGGGTTTTAACATTACACATGGTAGAGCTAAACACGTCTTTTCCTCTCAGCTTGGTTTCCAATTTGCTGTAACTAGTGCTGTCATAATACTATTACATGGCACTATCTGAGGAGAAAGGTACTACTCAACATAAATAAGGGATTCGACATCTGGCCCTTTGTCTTCCCATCCCATTTCTGCCCCCTGTCTTCCGTTTTTGTGAATCTTCTAGGTGGTGGTGAGAAGGCAACTGTGGCACAAGCAGCCTCTGTACGTGGCACACAACGGTCAGGAAGTGGACAGGCAGCACAGCAGCAATGAGGGCAGGAGGCAGGGAGCACAGGCAAGAAAGTGGAACAGGTGATTAGACAGGGAGCATGAGGCAAGAAGCAGAAAGCAGAACAGCAGATCTGGCAGAGGAAGGGGATCACCATGGGACTTGAGGAGGGTGCAAGGCTAATCTGTGGCACACCGGCTGAAAAGGTTGGCCTCTACTGCTTCACAATCATTCCAGTGATATTATAAGCCCTCAATTGTGACTTCACCCAGCATTCCAGCAGAGGAAGAAGCTGGGCTGCACAGCAGTATGAGCTTGGTGAAAACAAATGATTTCACAAATGCCAATGGAAGGACATTATTAGGAATTTAAGAATTACATGCCTGCTGCAGATCTGGCTGATCCACGCTCCCTGTGTCTCCTATAGCCTGGCAACTAGTGGGCTGCCACCCGGATTACATGTGTCTGAGTATGATACAAGAAGGGAAACCAGGCATTGGCAAAGGATGCACTAACCAGCAGCACCTATACTTTTGGATGCCCAATTCAAGGCAGCAAGGTCCTTATTTTCAGAAATGCTATTGGTCCACTAACATTATACAGACCTGTTCAGCACCTCTGAGTGAAAACCTGTTCCAAGGTGTCTGGAGCTGGGCATCCAAGAACTGAGACACCCTTGTAAGGTGACCTTTTGGACCTTAGTCTGTTTTCCAATAAGGCAAAGTCCAACCCTTTCCATAGTGCTGTATCAGGAGGGTCTTTTGCAAATCTACTACTGCATCATAAAAGAGATGTTCAGCAGTATTTTCAGGTGGAACATGCAGCCTATCTAGAATTAAAAGTTTAAAGTTATATTGCAATGCAGCTAAAGAGTTATGTGGAGAAAACTCCCCTAAGACCTGTAGTTCAGTTCATGTAGTCACTTCAGGCATTTTGCAAAGTAGTAGTTTGTATTGCTGTTCACATCTGTTCCAGATGGTCCATAAAAAGGAGGGATAAGGGGAGAAAAAGGGTAGCTTGCTTCATACTGGGTATGGGATAGTAGCTAATCATTTTCTCTGTGTTCTGTCATCTTGCTCTGAGGCTGCCAACAGCTATGGTTCAGGCAGTTTTGCATATAGCAGCTCTGCCGGCAGGGCTGAAAGTATTCTCAGGATGGGTCCCTGGAAAGTGCTCAGGGCGAGGGAAACCTGCAGTCTGCTGTAGAAACACCAGGTGGTACCAGTGTGTTATTTTTCTCCTAGTGTTGGGCAATGTGTCATTCAACCCTTTGTTTTTTTAGTATATAGGAGTGGTCATTTAGATCAGACCCATGATTCATGCAGTCCAGGAACCTGTGCTTCAGAAGAAGAAACCTCTAAATGGATAATTTCTTCCTAATTGCCACCCTCTTCCTAATTTGTTTGCTTGTGCCCTGGCCATGCAGACTTCTATCCCTCTATATATATCTTAACCATAGATGCTGCCATTATCTATATGAAGTTCTTATGGTAGATCTAATAACTCAAAGGCTGATGTGCAGGAATTCTAAAAATTGCTAATTATTATATTAATATTTTTAGTGTGATATATTTCAGGTTAATGAGTATTACTTTGTTTTTCTAATATCAAAAACAGTAAATAGAAGCACACAATTTTTACAGTTCATTCCTCTGTATGATGTACATTATGTATGTTCTTACTCATCTTATGTCAAAACAAAACAGCCCTGTTGCTTTCGGTCTTTTTTCAGCAGTGGTCCTTTTTGTCGCCCTCTCTTGTCTCTAGAATCTTTATAGAAGTGTGACTAAAACTGAACTAAGTATTGCAGGAGATGGCATGCCACGGATATAAAATCCCTACAGCTTTAAAATTCTTCCCACCACCTAACCTAAATCTCCCCTGTTGCCATTTACTTCTTACCCTTCCCCTATGGACACAAAAAAGAGCTTACTGACATCATTTATTATCATTCCTTTTTGTTTTTGAAGACTGCTATGAAATCCCATCTTCTCTACACTACATAATCCCAGTTCTTTCAACCTGTCCTCATATGCCATGTATTCCAGACCTCTGAACATTTTTGTTGCTCTCTACTAGACCCTTTCCAGTCTGTCTATGTCTTCAGGTGTGATGCTTGAAATTGGACCCAGGACTCCACTGGGATCTCACCAGCACTGAATAGAATAGAAGAAGCACTTCTAATTATTCATATGTGACACTTGTATTGATATCTCCTAGTATACTATTAGCTTGTTCTGCCACTGGATTATTGTTGACTCGCATTCAGCTTTGAGTAGCCAACCTGTGGCATGGGTGTCACAAGTGGCTCAGGCAGCTTGCGTGTGTGGCATGCAGCAGACTAGGGAGGGGACAGGCAGCAGAGGGGCAGATAGGGAGCAAAAAACTGAGCAGCAGATCGGACAGGGAAAGAGATCACAATAGTACTTGGGGAGTGTGCGGTGCTAATTTGTTGCAGACCTCCCCAAATTTTGGCCCCCACTGTGCTAATCTCAGATCATTCCCAGCAGTTCTGCAGCCTTGCTAGAAGGCTCATTTTGTATTTATTTAGTTGATTGTTCCTTCTTAAGTGCCAGTGCTTTGTACTTGTCCTTACTGAGTTTCATCCTTCTTATTTCTGACCATTTTCCCCAATGTATTAAGGTCTTTCTGAATCTTAGTTTTGGCCTCTAAAGTATCTGTTACCCCACACAGCTTGGTGTCGTCTGTAGAGTTACTAAGTATGTATTCATTGCCATCCTCCAGGTCATTACTGAAGATACTGAACTGTTCTGGACCCCAGACAAACACTTCCGAAACCCTTCTTCCCCCCCATTTGACATTGAGCTGTTAATAACTCCTTTTTAAGTGCAATTATTCAATTAGCATTAGAATTAATTGAGACCCTGGCAATGCACAAAAGCAATTCAACTTATTCCCTTTGCTGTGCATTACCTTGCACTTGTCAACTATGACTTTAATCTGCGAGCATACCGCCCACTCTGCTATCTTAATTAGGTTCTTTGCAGTTCCTTGCAGTCTTCTGTCCTCTTAGCTAAATTATTTTATCTATGAATTCTCCCCCTTTTTAAGATAATTGAAAAACATGTTAATAGACATCGTTCCTGGTATGGAATTTTGGGTTACACCATTGCAACCCAGGTACATAGGACTGGAAAACACGCTTGAAGTGTCAAAACCAGTCCCCTGCTATTGCAAGCAGCCATATTGTATCATCCCATTCAGGAATTTATCAAGCTCTTTCTTAAGACTAGTTAACTTGTTTGGCCCCACTTGTCCTATTAGAAAGCAATTCCTGAACCTCATTCTTCTGATTTTCAGCCTCAATTAAGCCATAGCGGCTTGAATTGGCTTAAACTATCTACAGCTTTGGCTACAGAAAGATACAGACAACAGGAAAGTGTCCACTCCCTGCTCCCTTTTTTTTCTTTCTATGCTAATCTTTCACAGCCACAATATTTTTGAATGAGGCTTTAGTATTTATGTTCCTGACACTTCAATTCATTTGTTCACAGCTATCAGAGCACGTATAGCCAGACTTCTGTTCTTGGTTATTTTTTTGTTTAATTTACTGTTGCTGTCACAATCATGGAAGTTGTCATCTGTATACTCACAGGACTTGGTCTGAGATGTAGAAAAGCAGTCCAGGCATCTCCATCAGTCTGCTTCCAATTTGACCAACTCTAATCATGGGAGGGTGGCTCAATCCCAGTGACAATTCTCTCCATTCATATCTGCTTAGATAACTAGCAAGTGTGAAAATTAGGGCCCAGAGTTTTGTGATATAGACACTTATCCCCTAGAAAGTTGACCTCCTGGAATGTTAGATCCTGGTGACATATAGGAAGTGCTGATGTAGATTCAGTATGAACTAGCAGCCCAGATGCAAAAGGCTCCTCAACCCATTACCAATTCTATGAACCACCTAGCTCCCTTGAATGGAGGTATTTCAGTTCAGTGAACCTGTTGCAAGCACAACATAAGTATCTGGTCTTGCAGACAGCTTCAACTGAAGACAGTATTCAGACCCATGCAATACAGTTGTTTTGCTTCCACTGTGACCTAGACTGTGCCAGATTGCCTGTGGTTCAGATGATGTGAGCTAATGTTAAGCAAGGGGCACTAGACAGGTGTGGCATACGTGTGTGTGAAAGAGAGAGAGAGGTGAGAAAGTGTACATGTGATTTCTTGCATAATGTTCCTGTTTTGTTTTTCTCTGGCTGAGCTTTGTGCTTTGCTCCTAGACACAGTCTGACCAATTAGAGATTGCCAATGCATACCTAGATTAAGTGGATGGGTTTTTTTCTATTTGCCTTATTTGGTGATTTACTAATGAGAGTCCACTTTAGTAATTTAGTAGCACTTTATTTATCATGTGCAGTTCAGAGCAACAGAGAGCTTGCCTGCTCTCAAACCACAGCTCAAGTGAAATTTCAAGAGGTGACAGGCTAGTTTGTTGACCTTGTGATGCTGAACTCAATGGGAAATGAGGCTACTTAAAGCTGTGCCTTAGAGGATTTGAAAAAATAGGAAAGTTCCATTTATCTGAGGATTGCTGATTTGAGCTGTGCCTGAGAGCTGAGGAAAGGAATGACTTTGGGCACAATCAGAAAATCACTGGCCTTTATTGGCATTTTTTTGTTCATATAGGTGCAAGCAACAGATGCAGATGAAGGAGTTAATGGAAGAGTATGGTACAGGATTGTCAAGGGTAAGTCAAGATTTCTCTTTGCAGCATGGGATCACAGATAACTGAGGTTTCACGCTCCTGTTTTGGCTGGGTGAGCAGGCTGCAGGTCTCATGTGATATGACTATGTTATTCACATCATAAGCTGCAGCTAACAGACACACCCTTTCCCCTCTGTGTCAAACTTCGTCATTCATTCTGACATTCATCAGCAAGAATTTGGTTTTTAACAATGTGGGTTATGCTAAAGTAATTGCAGTTTAGCAGGCAGATGCACTGTACCAGTTTACTGTAAGTCTGCTTTTTTGATACTTCTAATAGCTACCAATGTCACATTACTGGAAGACTACCTATATCACTGAGACTGAGAGCAGTGTAACAGGTGGCAACAGGTAGTTCTCAGAAAGTATTATTCCAGTGTAATTACACTGTAGTTTTGACCTCTTATAACCCAGTCTGCATTAACGTCTTTTAGCTCTTTTTAGGTAAGTGGCACAATTTGCATCTACACTTCTTAAACTTTTCATGACCACGTTCTAGAGCAGTGGGGCCCATCCTTTTTGGCAGGCTTGCCACAAATTAGCCCCACATCTTCCCAAGTGCCACTCTGTTCCCCTTCCCGTGTCCCATCTGCTGCTCTGCTCCCTCCATCATCGGCCACATGCCACAGGCAGAGGATGCCCGTGCAACTTGTGGCATGAATGCTAGAGGCTGGCCACCCCCGTTCTAGAGTCTTATTTGAGTCTTACAAAGAAGATGGGCTCTTGTGCCCAGACCTATTGGAAATAGTTGCAGATTAGTGTGTATCTGTAGTGTGGATAGGAATTAAACCCTGCAAGATAAACCAGCTTTGAAAGCTGTACACAATATTGTTTAGTATGGTTGAGGCTTGATACTCAAGCATGCTTGGGCCTCGTGTCTTCTACAGCACTATATATAGGAATGACTCACCTGAGATCTCCGATTCACTTCCCCAGGTATACTGTGCTTCATGTAGTGATCCCATGGTGCTTCTTCCAAGTGCAGACTAGCCTGATGGGTACTGTACTATGTTTTATTTCTGTGTTTGCCAATAGGAAATGAAAATAACAACTTTCGGATCAACCCCAGCACAGGGCTGGTCATGCGAGGTTCAAGACCCCTAGACAGGGAGCGCAATTCATCTCACGTCCTGGAGGTCGAAGCATACAACAGTGAGCAAGGACCAATGAGGAGCTCTGTTAGGGTGAGGATGTTACTAAGGTCTGGGAGTGTGAGGGGAGGAAGGAAGGGGTAGTAGCAGAGCTACATTATAGTATTGAAGGAGGGGGCAGTACATCAGAGTACAGCAGACAATGAGATGATGATAAGGAATCCACACAAGCAGCAAAGAACTCAGGACTTGATCTCCACAAAAAGGCATGGAAAGGTTTAGTGCAAACTTCTAGCACAGTTGCGTCAAATGTCAGTAATTTCCACCTATGTCAGTGAAGCCACCACCAGGGTGGAAAATTGAGCAAACAAGGGTGGAAATACTGAGGGAAATTCTCTGGGTGCCTCTTTTCTGTGACATTTCATAGCATAATTAGGTGAAAAATAGCAAGTAAATTGCCAGCAAGGGGAATTTTTTTCATGCCATCAGAAAAGACTTATGCCAAATGTCTTTAGTTATGAGTTAGAAAAAAAAAAGGGGAGGTGCATGACTGTGCCAAAATACCCATGGGCACCACATTATTTTGAAAAGCATCTTAACTTTTCAGCTAGATTTGCCTGATACTTTCTTAGTTGTGCATAATTCTACCCTTCTTTATGAATTCAACTGTTTTGCCTTCTTGTTGAAATTTTCATCCTGTGTCTGTGATAGATAGCAGCTCTATCTGCTATCTGAAAATAAGTATGCCTGGTTAGTGGCATGTTTAAATAAAACTTAATCTAGTACGAATAATTGGTATCATCTGCAAAACACTGTACCTCCTTGAAGGATACCACCATACTTTAAGATCTATTGCCCTGATATTGAATCCATGCAATCTCTACACCAGTGTGGAGACCCACAAGCGTTAACAGGACTCACTGTGGATGCAAACTGTACCTGCATGAATCTGACTGCAGGACTGAGAGCTACATACATTCAATACAGTTCAAAGCAGATGACCAGGATCAAGCTGACTGAAATGCAGTAGTCTGCATAACTTACATGGGGAGTGGAGGGGAAGAGTGTTTTGACCTGCATATTGAAATGGACTCCAACACTTACAGAATTTCCCATAGAATCTTAAATGTCTACGGGGCACAAAGAAGAGCTCAGTTTTTTACATCTCATCCCAGTGACTCCCACATAATGAAATACATGGAATGCCTCAGAAAGATAATGATTGGCATCCATGTGTGCCAAAATTTAAACTACTCGTTCCACAGGAATCAGGTGTATGATTTAAACCTGTGAGTCAAATAACATATAACATAAATAAGGTAACATTTCCTTTTGTAAATAAACCTAATAACAGTGTTAAAAAATTGGTGGCATGTTGACAAAAACACACAACACTGGAAAATTATGTTGTTGCTGTTGTTAACCTCCTAGCTACTATTTTTCTTTTCTTTTTATTGGAATGGCATGAGTGAATAAAGGAATGTTATGATTTGCACTTGTTTTCTTCTGTTGATGTCCTTTGGAGTTGTGAGTGCTCACATGTTAGGATCTCTCAGTATTTGTCTGTAGAGAGGGGCTTGAGGTCCTTGAAATGGTAACCAGCAACTCCCAGAACAAATCTTGTTTTCTTCTGCTTTTCTCAAAACAAAATTCCAGGTAGGGCATGGTATGTTAATTGTGTTTTGGGGCTTTTCTAGGTGATAGTGTATGTAGAAGATGTAAATGATGAGGTGCCAGTGTTTACCCAACGGCAGTACAACCGTCTGGGGCTACGAGAGACTGCAGGGATTGGGACTTCTGTCGCGGTTGTCCGGGCAACAGATCGAGACACAGGTGAGGAAGTTGTGCTAAGCTGCAAAATGCAGCCACCTCTGTATTCTGAGATCTCACCCTCTGTATCCTATTTTTTGGGCATATCTGCACCTCCCTTTTTCTCATAAGAATGCAGTGGGCACAGACTATCCAGTTCCTCTGATTCAGGGACCTTTATAGCAGACCATGTAGACCAGTCTTTTGGCAACTGAACTTTTTGTCACTGCTCCCTCACATGTGTCCTCAGGGAGGTGAGACATGCTGTCACACCATCTCATTAGCACCTTTAGATAACCTGTAGGCAAAATCATCCAAAAGCTAAAAGGAATGATAAAACCAGCCGTGATGTGAGCAAGAGGTAACCTGCCCTGACATCTGTAATCTACTCCATCTGAGGTATGGTGGGACATCCTTCAGGTCTCTGGCATGTGGACCATGTTGTATAAAGCTTTGGTATCTTAGGCCTTGCCTGTTTCTCAGGAAAACTCAATTTACCTCTGATCATTTTGTTCCTGCTCCCCAGGGAATGGAGGCCTGGTGAGTTATAAAATCCTATCTGGCTCTGAGGGCAAGTTTGAAATTGATGAGAGCACTGGCCTCATCACTACCATCGACTACCTGGACTATGAGACCAAAACCAGTTACCTGATGAACATCTCTGCCACAGACCAGGCACCTCCCAACAACCAAGGTTTCTGCAGTGTCTATGTCAGCCTGCTCAATGAACTGGATGAGGCAGTGCAGTTTTCAAATGCCACATATGAAGCAGTGATCATGGAAAATATCCCCATGGGCTCGGAGGTGCTGCGAGTCCAGGCACGCTCCATTGACAACCTTAACCAGATCACCTATAAGTTTGACCCCAACACCAGCCCCCAGGCACTGTCCCTCTTCAAGATCAATGGAGTCACTGTAAGTAGCTAATAGGTGGCCCATCTGCTTGATCAGTAAGAATGGCATTGGGTGTTCATGATCTTCATGGCTGTTTGTCCTTGGCAGGGTGTGATCACTGTCAAAGGCCTAGTGGATCGGGAGAAGGGGGATTTGTACATCTTAACTGTTGTGGCAGATGATGGGGGGCCAAAAGTTGACTCTACAGTGGTGAGTGGATTTTGGCTGTTTTCACTGTTGCTCTTTAGCCCATCTCTCAGCAGCAAGCAAAACAAAAGCTTATTGCACTGTAATAGCCTTTCATTTCTCTCTCCTGGAAGGAATCCTTGCCAGCTGGCAACAAAGCTCTGGCCATCAGCCACTTGGAAGGGTTGTTACCCATATGATCAGGGGTGTAGCTTCCCAGCAGGGAGGATGGACTGTAGTAGGCCCCCTCTGAGAGGTGCTTTGAGTCTAAAAAGGTTGAGAACCACTGCTCTAGAAAGTTTCTTAGTGTGCAAGCTCCATGTTACAGGTCAGATATATAAATATGGGCTCTTGTGCTTTCAGTTTCTGTATAGCGTAATGCTGGCCTTAAAAAAACATGGTTGGAATCTGGATTTTACTCACCACTTCTAAGCAGTTTTCACATAGGTAAGAGCTGGGTTTCAGCAGCTTGTCAGTGTAGCAACTGGCAGTTGCCAACCCCTCATCTGTGGGACATTTGCACATTGTGGCGCAACATCTAAACCCAAAGGGATGAAAGGAGAATTAGACCTGTGGGCCTGGTCTCCAATTCATGTAAATCATTATAGTTCTATTAAAGTTCAGGGAGCTCTGCCAGCATACACCACCTGGCCATCTAGTCCAGAGATGTGAACTCCTGACCATTTCCTTATGGCCTGTTGTCAGCCAGACATCACATGTCATTTCAAGACTAAATGTGGTAGTTTCAATTTTGGTGCATCTGTTGACTCTAAAAATGATGTGTGTTCGGCCAAAACAAGCATAGCCAAGCCACCACTGAAGCTTGCCCCAGCTGTCAGAGTGCTAGCTGCTTTTCTTACTGGACTGTAAGTGTCATGTTCATGTCTAAAATTTACACAAGATGAGGTTTAAATCTGCAGTGAGAAGATGGAGGTTTTAGAGCCAATAGCCAGGGACAGCTGAAGTAAATAACCCTTTGTCTATTCATTGTTGGAAAGATAAATGTTTTTTCCACTGATAGGCAAATCTGAATCATGATAGAAGACTTTGCCTTCCACCTCTGAGATCTGACCTCTCCAGCGGCTATGCAGGGTTGGCTCAGGGCACTGAGATGCATGAGCAGAGCTGTGGAGGGAAACTTGTGCATTTACCTCCCTGTACTGTCCTGATTTCACCAGCCCCACACCTCCTTTCAAAAGCACCTTGCTCACATTAAAATGTTAAGAGGAAAGAGGAAACCTTAATAATTATTTTTTTTTCTGTTTCCTATTCTGCTTCCCTGCAACAGAAGGTAAGAGCATTTGTTTTCTAATTCTAGGCGTGCTTTTCTTCCCTCCTGCCTGCCTTCCTCTGATAGTCACAACATAAATATCTGTGCAGACCTTTTCTGGTCCTGCATAGGGGGCAGCCCTGGAAAATCACAGCACAATACACAGTGCCCAGGGAACACTATGCATCCCCTACTCCTGTTAACAGAATGTAGCATACACTCTCCCGCCCCTGCCCAACTCTACCAGCTGTGGCTGAGTCAAGGAGAGGCTGACACATACTTGGCCCTTTCATCTCTGCTCCTGTTAGACTTTTAGTACAGCTGTTGGCACTAGTTCCTGTGCCTTGGAGGTTCGAGGACTGACGTCTGTTCTGTCTCTGCTCAGACATGGAGGTGGCAGAGACTCCTTGGACCTTCTTTCCCACCTTTACACCTTCAAGCAGCCCTAGCTTTACCATCTGATTTGTGAGTGCTCAGCCAGGCACCCTTTATATTCTCTTATGGTAATTTTTTTTTTAATTATTAAATATATTTGAGGGTATATGTGAGGCAGGTCCTGGGCTGGTATAACTTAGTGTCATGCCATTCAAGGCATAGCAGCTCTGAAGATTTCCACCTACTGAAAATGTGGCCTCTTTGTAGCCATCCAGGTAGTGATACTACTCCGGAACCTGGGAGTCTGAGAAACTATCTTCCATACTCCAGACTTCACTTGGTGCAGTGGCATTCAATCCAAGCGGCAGAGGGTTGGGTGCCCTGAGGTGGGAGTTTGCCTCAGCAGTTGCAGACTTTACTCTTGAGGCTTTCTCCTCTCCTGGCTATGACTTTTTTTAGCCACAACAATAATGGAATCACCTATGTTCATGCAAAATAAACCTCTCAGGCTTCCTCCATGACATTATCACATTGACAAAGACTGCACCTGGGGAATGTGAGCACTCATAAATAGAACTTAAAGAACAAAAATGCTCTTCCTTTCTTTCTGTCCTATTATATGTAAGGTATAAGCTTTTAATTTGCTATCTGATGACAACATTTCCTATAGCTAAAGAGGCACCTTGGACACTTGTCTCCTCAATAAGCTAGGAACTGCAGCTGAACTGCACCTGCATCTACCCCCATGCTTGCCTGCTGTTGCTGCTGTGGTTGCCACTACTTAATTCTGCATCAGTAAATATGAAAATACAATCACAGAGGGACATGATTCATGGAGCCTTGTGCTCTGGGCCTTTCCCTAACCACCCTTCCTTTCTCCTTGCATTACTTTGTATCTGGCAAGATTGCACTTTAGTACAGCTTAGCATTGAACTCAGGCACTGGACCTACCTGACAAGAGAACTGTGGGTCCATTCAGTGGGCCCGGATTATCACCCTTCCTAACTGAGATTAAATGTATTCATCTCCCCAGAAAAACCTCTGCAAAGGTTTGTGCAAGTTTAGTTATACAGGTATAAATCTCTATAGGAATATAGGGTGTTTTTACATACGCTCTGGGGGGAGAGGCGGAGCATTTTAATTAAAGTGGCTCTAAGAGCCACTCTAATTAAAGCATCTGCAGTATCTTGTGTATTCAGCATCCTGCACTTCAAAATGGCAGTGTCCCGGGGGCCGGGACGATAACGAAAACTCACCGGCAGCAGGAGTCAATGCTCCGGGGAAAGCCGCGCGGTTTGTGAGCCGGCTCTTCATTCAGCTGTGGCCGGCTGATGACGTCAGCGGGGAACGCTAGCCGGCGCGGATAAAAGCGGCAGCAGCTGCAACAGAGGGGGTGGAGGGCCCCGTAGAAGGAAGCACATGGACAGAGGAAGAAGAGGGTGAGACCCCGTAGTGTCCAGGGAAGGACGGGGAGCCAGAGCCAGAGGAGCCGGAGGGAAGGAGCCGGTGGCAGCGGCCAGGAGTCAACGGCAGGCGGGAGACGCCTGCATCGCGTAGCAGCGGAGTGAAGCCACCGAGGAGGACACGCCAGAGCCAGGTGCATGCGAGGCGCAGTGGGGCAGCGAGGAGCCCTAATGAGGAGCCAGATCGGGGCGGGGTCGCCGCTGGGACTGCAGGTGCCCGGACCTATTAGGAACATGGGTCCAAGGGACTAAGGGTCTGGAGCCAGATTCGTAGCTGGAGAGGCTCGACCCTTCTAGCATAGAGAAAGGGGTAAAGGAGGGCGGCAGATGGGCAAGAGGAGCCACGTGCCTGCTCCTCCAGGCCAGCTCCAGAAGGTGGTGTGAGGCCAGGGTGCAAGGGTGGTTGGAGCCCCATGTACATCTGTCAGGAGGACCTGGGCAACGAGAACTGATCAGGTGGTGCCCCCCCATTGAAGATACATCAAGACGTGGCAGGTGAGAGCAGGGGCGGTGACGTGGTGACGGAACATCCACTTTGCCTTCAAGGGTCCTGGGGCGGGACCGACGTCTTAAGGGCAGTGGCCTCAGGAGCAGACACAGCCCGGCGGGTACAGGCAGCATGGGCACTTTAACTAAAGTTCGTTCGACAAACTTTAAAGTACCCCTGCTGCCATTTTGAAGTGCAAGGACGCTGAATACATGAGACACGGAGGCTGCTGGAGCACACTAATTAGCGTGGTGCAGCAGACTTAATTAATTTGGGCAGGGGGCTGGACTCGATGATCTCCTGAGGTCCCTTCCAGCCCTAATGTCTATGAAATCTATGAAATCAGTCACAAGCTGAATTTGCAGGAAGCTGAGCAGAGATGGGTCCTCTGGCAGGGATAGGTCTATTGCAGGGGCAGCAACCTATGGCCTGTGGGCTGGATCCAGCCTGCAAAGGGATTTTGTGTGGCCTGCCAAGCACATTTTGCAAGATGGCACCGTCTAGTGGCCCCTTCTGTCAGTTGCCACCTCTGGTGCACTGCCTCCTCCAGCTGCCATCTCTAGCCTGAGGAGGACCAAGCTATGTTAATTCGGGTCACTGTTACAGCAAAGTTACCGACCTCAGGTCTACAGTATATCTAGCTAGATGTTATTAGCAATGAGAGCTCTGAGTAGAAAGAACCCCTTCTACTGAGAGGATAAAAGCCATACTCACTTCTGCACTACATTGGTCTTCATCCCTTCATTTGTCTGTCTTACATACGCACATGTGTACACTGTTACAAGGGAATTGAGACCTATATATTAAGATGGATCGAGTTTCAGCTGTCAAGACTTGGAAAGAACTAAGTTCTTGCAGTAACCTAGAGCCTGAACGCTAAGTGCAGTTATATGGGAATGGAAAGCTGGAATGCCAGCTGATGATCATTAAGGCATTTTTCATATATCTCAGGTTCACTCCAGTAGCCACTCCCTCCCATTCCATCCAAGAAGGTGATTGTACAGAACTGTGTTTCAGTATAGCCTTCATTAATCTCGTGACTACCATTCAACAGGTAACAATCACTGTCCTGGATGAGAATGACAACAGCCCGCAGTTTGACATCACCTCGGACTCAGCCGTGAGTGTACCAGAGGATTGTGCCATTGGGAAGCGGATTGCATTAGTTTTAGCCAGAGACCCAGATGCTGGAAGCAATGGGCAGGTACCAAAAATTGTGCAGCTTCATACTGTATTGGGGCACACAGAAAGGTGGGTGAAGCAGATGAAATGTAGGGGACAGATTCTGCTTCTCCCTGTTTCTTAGGGAATATTTTCTTTCCCATCATGAGAACGTGTGGGCTATTGATGTGAACATATGACTGCTAGCCAGGGACTCTGAGCAGAGCCAGCTTCAGGAAGTGAGGCAGAGGAGTTAGATCCTAATTTATGCCTCAGAGTGTCTGCTTTTTGTGCATCATGCCCATATATCCGGAGAACAAAACCCTTATCTGATGATTCTGAAAAGTCCCATTAATATTTGTTAGGCCAGATGTATCTAGCACCTCCTCAATGAATGCTTTTGCAATCCCTCACCTCTCTAGTGTCTCTAAACTCAGTGTAATGAATTCTGACTCTTACAAAGACCATAATCCTTAAGGTTGTCTTGTAGTTTGGAATGGCTAATGCCAAATGTAATAGGTAGGGGTAAATCTGGTTTGCAGCTGTAAAAGGTGATGGAGGAAGAATAACAAATTAATTCCCTTTGGTGTTAGAAAAGCTGTGACAACCGCCATGTGTGACAATGGGTCTGAAAATGAGAAAAACAGATGTTGGTGTCCCACCCCACAATGGACATCAGGGAAGTTATATTAAGATTGAAACAGGAAGCTCTCTCCATTTTGTTATTTTCTTTAATACAATAGTAGAATTAATCAACTGCTCTGACCTTCTAGAGCAACTTTTCACACAGAATTAATTAGCCGTATCCTGCTCTCTGTTGCAGCAATGTATGTCCACAATAACCTTACTGAATACATTTTTGCCCATCTTAGAGGCGATGTGAAAGCCTAATGAAGTTAGGTGATGCTTTGGAATTGTGAAGTCTTCCATCTGCAAATATCCTTCTGTAGGGTTTGGAAAGCACCTGTCATGCACTAGGTAAAACTAATAATAAAGGTGAAATAGTATCCATAGGATCAGGCCCCAATAAGAGCAGAATTTAATTCAGAATTTGAATTCAGTACCTCTATGCCTCAATGTCGGCCTCAGCTAGGTAGAGTATCACTGAAACCCTGGAGAATCTGATTTTACAGAGTAACGATGAGGAAAATGTGGTAGATTAAAATCTTTCTTAAACCCAGAGTACTGAGAACTTTCACAACAAAATTGTTGTACCATTTCAAAAACTTATTTTGATTAATGTTACGCTTTCTGGTTCTCATAACAACTAGAAGCACATATACCACAACACTCTAAGGGAGGCTGTTTCATTAGAGGATTTTTAGCCAAAGGAGAAGCAGGAGCTAGATTTAGCAAGAATTGAACTCTTTGTTCAAGGAGGTGGGATGACCTAGTGGACACTGATCTGAAACTCAGGAGACCCAAATTCAACTCCTAGCTCTGCCAGTTGTTTTCCAGGTGATGCTGGGCAAATCACTTCCCTATTTTATGCCTTAGGTATCCAGTCTGCTAGACAATATACTTTGTAAAGCACTGTGATATCTTCTGAGAAGCACTGTATGAGAGCTAGGCATTTTTGTTTTACTTTATTGTAATGACTGTGTTTCTTATCAGTTTCCATCCTCATTCCCAGAATTCCATTATGTATTTCCTTTTTTGCAGGTGACTTTTTCTCTGATATCAGGAAATATAGGCCGTGTCTTTGAGATCCACACCACCAACAATACCTATGGAGAGGTGTTTGTGGCTAAGCCACTGGACAGAGAACTACTGGATCGCTACACCTTAAGGGTAACTGGGATCTTCTCACCATCATAGCTGCATTCTCTGCAAAATGCGTTGTTCTCTGGGGGCAGGCAAAGAGACTGTCCCTCTTGTCTGATGGTGCCATGAAAAGCTGCATTTAGTGGTTTAAGCTTGATATTACTGTACTTTCTCTGACTCTGTGATTCATGTGATACTACAGAAGTACTCTGTGGTTGGTTAGCACAATCTCTAGGAAATTTTCCACACCAAAAATATGTATTTTGTATAAAATACTGCACATCTGTGTATAAAAATAGGCATATAATATGATGCAGTACTTTAATTTGCTGTGAAGACTTTATTATAGGATATATTTAAATCATTGCACATTGACTGCTTTGGTAACATGGTTATTTACAGCCTGCAATTTTTAAAAACTGGATTTCCAGGTGGCAGCACAAAATGGTACTACAGCAGCTATATCCAGACAGGTGTCTGCCCCAGAATATCCTTATGCTGTGGTCACCACCTTACTAACTGGGCACCTTTCATGAATTCAGTAGGCAAAGACTAATAATCAGATATGTGTTTGTTCTCTCATCCACTTCCAAGGTGGCAACTGCAATACCTCTGCTCAGAGCTTACTAGATAGACCGGGGTTTTTTTTGTTCTGTATTGGTTTTGGTTAGCAACAAAAATAGAAAAGGTGACACGTTTAAGAACCCAGCAAGTTCATTCTCACAGTAGAAAGTGCTGTATGAGGAGGACTACTATCACATTTAGTGGGAATCATAGAATTTGCTGGGTTTTTTGTAATGTGTGAAGCAGCCACAAATATTTCATTGTTTGCTTGGCAGTAGACTGAAGAAAGGGGTCACCTCTGAAATAACAATATTTTTAAAATTCAGTTTTATTCCCATCAGTTACTGCCATTATATCCCTTAGATTTGACTGAGGCATTTTCCTTTAATGTAAAAATCAAAATTTCAAGTTTGATTTTCTGGACAGTGCCTATTTTGGTAATGTTTTTTTCTTTTCTGGCTTTGTATTTTTTTTTTTTACCTTGTGGGAAAGGGCCTTGTTTTGTTTTTTTTACCAAGGATTGACCCAAGCAATGAATTTCTATCCAGGAATAACAACTGTGCTTCACCGTAGATCCAGGCATCTGACAATGGAGTACCACCCCGGAAAAATGATCACATCTTAAGAGTTAATATCTTGGATGTTAATGATAACCCACCAGTTATTGAAAATCTCTTTGGATACAATGTCAGCGTTAATGAGGTAAGTACCCAGCAGCCAGCGCTGTGCAGAGGTGATGTGTGTATGTTTACAATCCTTGCTGCATTCCTTTAGGCTGGTTCTGTGGATGTACAGGGGATGGATCTTCTTATTGGGGAATACCCCCAGTGTCAGTGAGATTTCCCTAGTGGCACAAGGCCTGCAATAGAGCTCTACTCCACTGCATTCATTGGCATAGATGCCAACCAGAGGAGGCAAAGCTCTAGAGTGGTCTCTGATTATTCCGTGGCAGCATAAGTTAGAGCAGTCTCTGGAGCTGCTCCAGTCCCAAAGACACCCCCAGAATCCAGGATGCAGAAAGGTGACACACAGCCTTTATTTCACTTATCGGGACTGTACCACTTGGCTTGGCCATGGCCTGGAATTGAGTTCACAGACTCTGGTCTCCACGTGAGTTTTATCTTGTGGCTCTGTTGTGCCAAAAAAGGACTGTGTTTGTAAATGATTTCTCCCAAAGCCATTGGCAGAGTTTATTTGTTATATTTGGGGAGGCAGGAACTACCACTGGGTTCTTCCAGCTATGTTTAAATAGGTCAGCAGGGGGCAGCCTTTTTGGCAGGCATGGCATGTATGAGCCCCACATTAGCTCTCCAAATGCCACTGTAATTCCCTTCCCCTGCCCAATCTGCTACTCTGTTTTCTGTTCCCTGTCCTATCTGCTGCTGTGCTGTCTCTACCCTCCCTGATCTGTCACATGCCACACATGCAGGCTGCCCATGTGGTATGTATTAGGGCTGTGCGAAGCTTTGGGTGGTGATTCGATTTGGAGGAGATTCAGCCTGATTCAGTGACCAAATCTCTGAATCGAATCAGGGGACCAATTAAAAGGTCCAAATTGATTTGAAGCGCTCTGAATTTTTGGAAAAGATTTGGAGAGCTTTGATGATTCGGGCAGTCCCTGGTGGCTACATCAGGGAGCTGCAGCCAGACTAGGAGGTCGTAAATAGGGGCAGGGGAGTGGGGACTGGAGTAGGGGGGAGGGGACCATGGGGGGGACCCCTGCCAGCCCCCATTACTCTGCATGCTCCCCCAGCCCCCCAGCCCACCCTGGTGTTCCCGATACTTTGAAAAAAAAAACCCCACTCAGTTTTTTGAGAGCACGGGGGGCTCTGCATTAGCCCCCCTCCGCCATGGCTGCCCTGCCCAGCTCAGCTCTGGCCCTTTAGGGGAAAAAAACCCCAAGAAAAGCCTTGGGACTTGCGGCTTCTGCAGTGGCCTTGGGGCTTTGGAGGGCTCATGGAAGAGCCCTCCATGTGGTGCAGGGCTGCGGGGATTGCCACCCCCGCCCTTCCCCAATGGTGAGTCAAGGGGTTTTCTTGTTTTTTTGCTTGTTTTTCTTAAAGGGCCGAAGCTGGGGTGGGCAGGGCAGCCATGGGCAGTGGGGAGGACTGGGGGAGCAGGAAGGTCGGGGACCTCATGCAGAGCCCCCCATGCAGCATGGGACAGTAGGGGGGCAGTGAGGATTGTCCCATACCCAGCAGTACCCGGTGAGCCAGGGCTTTTTTTTTTTCAAAATGCTGAGAGCTGAGGCAGGTGGGGCAGCCATTGCCAGGGCTGGGAGAGTGGGCAGGGGATGGGCCTGGCCTGGGTGAGTCAGAGATTTGGAGAATCAATTTGGGACAGTGATTCAAATCACCAGATCGAATCACTGTCTGCTGAATTAACTGAATCCGAATCCAAAGTGATTATTAGCTGCTTTGCACAGGTCTAGTATGTATGGCACAGGTTGACCACTCCTGAAGTAGGTGAGGAAGAAGGGCACAGTGGGAGGTGGAGTACACCATGCCCATGTCCCCACTAATATTCACATCTTATCCCAGAAACAATGCACCATTCCCTGACTTCTGTTAATGAAACGGTAGATGTAATTTGCAAAAAAATTCTTGGAACAAATTTTAAACGTGCCCAATATACAACTGATGGGAAAAATAGTAACCTTAATAGAGTGATGAAAGTTCCAGAATATTAAATGTAATTCAAGAGAATACCCTGTCCAGAACATGAATCAGTTTTAGGAAACAGATTCTTAGGAAAGAAATAGATAATTAAGCAATAAAACATGACCAAGTATGAAAAAGACAATTTATTTCCTGACAGCTTAAGTCCTGTGTTAGAATATTTTAATGTGATTATGAAAAGTGAATTACAAGTAATAATCTGTGCACTTAGTTGCAAGTGCATGATATATGTGATTTGTAGCTGTGTATTAAACATATCAGTATATTGGAATTTTCTATTTTAGTTGCATTTTAATCACTTGATGAGCTGGTCTAAACCCAGTTTTTTGGTTACATAGGAAATGTTGACATTTTGAAATTGCCTACTAAATGGAATCCCTTCTTTCCTCCTCCCCATTGAGATTTTATCTATATTATTGGGGTTTTGTGTTGATATTAATTATTTTCCATTATTTCATGGTATGTCAGTCAGTGTTTGTGCTAATATGAAGTACGTTGTACAAAAGTATCAAACTCTTTCATTGTAACCAGCAGAAGATACTTTGATCCAATTTCCTCCAGTACAAGTAATATTAAAATAAAAACAAAAAAACCCACAACAAATAAAAGTGAAAATGAAATTTCAGGTACCAAAGAAAAAAACCTGCATTTTTCCAAAATTTCAAAGAAATAATTTCCCAGCACATTTTCTTTGGGGACATTTTGTTGAAATTTACCTTTTTTTAATTTTGTTGATTTTGGACCAGGCTTTTCTGATAAAAGAAAACAAAATACAACAAAATGAAGTTAAATTAAAAATGTCCACGTTAGCACTAATTATTTGTACATCAGGCCTTGCAAAATCAGCTGCTCAGAGTTGCATCTTGTAAGGCCAGAGCTCCACTAGAAACGCTACCTACTGCCAATAGCATAATTGTGGATGGGCTCCTAGGGCATGAATCCCAGCTGGAAAAATTGGAGGGTGCAGAGAATAAAGCTGCCCCTACCAGCCTGGCTTTCCACTGCCCTTGCCACCTCCGCTGCCCAAAACCTTCTTGTTGCACTTTTGCTTGCCTCCTTACCCAAGTAAAGATTGTTGTGGGTGATACCTTTTATTGGACGATATAATTTCATTGCCATTCCCAAAATGCGATAAACTGATCTGATACACCACATGCCCTGTTGGTAACTGTGTGGATGCAAGTAGACAGAAACTACAGACCAAAATGAGCTCTCACAGAAAAAACATAAAGGAGAGAGAGACACAAATGCCAATAGGAATACATTTTGCACAGAACAAATACTTCCTTTCTGATCTTACTATCCTCATGCTCACGGGAAGTTTGGAAACAAAAATTCATAAGCTGGCTGGACATTAAGAACCATGAACTGAACACTGGTACTGACTGTATCGTATGCTGTATTCTACCTGATTCCTGAACTTCGTCCTTCACGCTACAGATGATAATCACCCTCTTCCCTTTTGATAGGTTTGCTCTCCCATTAATCACGCATCTTTCATTCTGCTGATTTTGGTCTGCTACCCCTGGGAATCTGTTCTCTGATTTTGCAGCCCTACATACCATTTCTAATCATTGCTGTGCCTACCTATTCTCTCAGACCTATCAAAGACTGGTTTGCCTTCATAAGATTGTCCAACTTTTTCCCAACCGTGCAGTTAGTCCAATAAAATATATCCGCCACAAAAATCCTTGCCTATGGTATCATTCCTAGACTATCATGGCTGCGTCATTCCAACAGACAAGCTGAACTTCTCATTATCTGCCCATGTGCAAGTGTGGTCCAAAACAAAGTACTTTCAGCACTATTTCAGAAAATGAAGGCCATTCTGCATTACAGACAGGATCTTCCTGGGCAGTGGCATATCCTTTAGGCTCTCTGGTGTTATTTTTTTAAATGACTCATGATATGGAATGAGACTGAGGAATGTCATTGTTAGATGTTATTTGTTAGCTACTGAGTCACAAAAAGAGACAGGAGAATGTAGCAACATGTGAGGCCTTTCACTACCAGCTCATTGGTTTAACTCTAAGCAGAGCTGGTGCTGGCAGAAGGTTGTTTCTAGCTGACAGATGGACCAATCTGAAAGGATTTGGCAATCTTGATTTCCTTCTTAATGGAAAGCTATCTGCATTAGTAAAAACATAATTCTAGTTAGCACTCCAATAACTTTCACCTTTGTTGAGGTGTTTCATCTGGAAGCCTGGATTGAACCAGTAATTGAACTAACAGAGCGGATCCTTCAAAGTCAAAACTGATGCTCATTGACAGAGTGGCCTGAGGTGGTTTGTTCCCTCATCTATACTGCTTCTACTCTAGTGGCAAAGGGCTTCAATCTCTGAGACAGTTATTTTGGCACCTAAGGACATGTGTAGAGAACACAGACATTAATGCAGAGTGCCTGAAAATTTTAAGCATTACTTCTCCTGAAAAAATTGTAAGGGCATTTTCAAATTCCCACACACTGGGTGCAGCTTCATGTGAAATTAGTGCACATAAATAAACTCCAGAGCTGATTGCTCCAGATTTTTTTTGCTCGTGGGTGTGCCATTTGACTCAGGAGAAATTAACTCCAGAGCAGT
>NW_017728920.1:6807012-6849079 GCF_001723895.1 Crocodylus porosus | reverse complement strand
CCCAGCTGGAAAAATTGGAGGGTGCAGAGAATAAAGCTGCCCCTACCAGCCTGGCTTTCCACTGCCCTTGCCACCTCCGCTGCCCAAAACCTTCTTGTTGCACTTTTGCTTGCCTCCTTACCCAAGTAAAGATTGTTGTGGGTGATACCTTTTATTGGACGATATAATTTCATTGCCATTCCCAAAATGCGATAAACTGATCTGATACACCACATGCCCTGTTGGTAACTGTGTGGATGCAAGTAGACAGAAACTACAGACCAAAATGAGCTCTCACAGAAAAAACATAAAGGAGAGAGAGACACAAATGCCAATAGGAATACATTTTGCACAGAACAAATACTTCCTTTCTGATCTTACTATCCTCATGCTCACGGGAAGTTTGGAAACAAAAATTCATAAGCTGGCTGGACATTAAGAACCATGAACTGAACACTGGTACTGACTGTATCGTATGCTGTATTCTACCTGATTCCTGAACTTCGTCCTTCACGCTACAGATGATAATCACCCTCTTCCCTTTTGATAGGTTTGCTCTCCCATTAATCACGCATCTTTCATTCTGCTGATTTTGGTCTGCTACCCCTGGGAATCTGTTCTCTGATTTTGCAGCCCTACATACCATTTCTAATCATTGCTGTGCCTACCTATTCTCTCAGACCTATCAAAGACTGGTTTGCCTTCATAAGATTGTCCAACTTTTTCCCAACCGTGCAGTTAGTCCAATAAAATATATCCGCCACAAAAATCCTTGCCTATGGTATCATTCCTAGACTATCATGGCTGCGTCATTCCAACAGACAAGCTGAACTTCTCATTATCTGCCCATGTGCAAGTGTGGTCCAAAACAAAGTACTTTCAGCACTATTTCAGAAAATGAAGGCCATTCTGCATTACAGACAGGATCTTCCTGGGCAGTGGCATATCCTTTAGGCTCTCTGGTGTTATTTTTTTAAATGACTCATGATATGGAATGAGACTGAGGAATGTCATTGTTAGATGTTATTTGTTAGCTACTGAGTCACAAAAAGAGACAGGAGAATGTAGCAACATGTGAGGCCTTTCACTACCAGCTCATTGGTTTAACTCTAAGCAGAGCTGGTGCTGGCAGAAGGTTGTTTCTAGCTGACAGATGGACCAATCTGAAAGGATTTGGCAATCTTGATTTCCTTCTTAATGGAAAGCTATCTGCATTAGTAAAAACATAATTCTAGTTAGCACTCCAATAACTTTCACCTTTGTTGAGGTGTTTCATCTGGAAGCCTGGATTGAACCAGTAATTGAACTAACAGAGCGGATCCTTCAAAGTCAAAACTGATGCTCATTGACAGAGTGGCCTGAGGTGGTTTGTTCCCTCATCTATACTGCTTCTACTCTAGTGGCAAAGGGCTTCAATCTCTGAGACAGTTATTTTGGCACCTAAGGACATGTGTAGAGAACACAGACATTAATGCAGAGTGCCTGAAAATTTTAAGCATTACTTCTCCTGAAAAAATTGTAAGGGCATTTTCAAATTCCCACACACTGGGTGCAGCTTCATGTGAAATTAGTGCACATAAATAAACTCCAGAGCTGATTGCTCCAGATTTTTTTTGCTCGTGGGTGTGCCATTTGACTCAGGAGAAATTAACTCCAGAGCAGTCAGCTGGCAGTGGATCACAGGGGTCAGCCTGGAGCTGCTCTGACCAGGCTTAGTGTACTGCAGAGGGGCTGGCTAGCGTAACAAAGGGTGCTTCCGTGCAAAGCTAACTAGCAGGCAGCCCCCACACTGAAGCACCCTTGTGCCCCAGCCAGCTGACTCAGTGTCTACACGTTTAAATACAAGTAGATGTTGAGACATTTACTGTGGAGCTAATTAGTCAGCTCTGCAATAAACACCTTTTGTAGACAAGCCTACTGACTCTTTGTTTGCTGAGACCTGGGTAGAGTTGGAGACCTGGGTGAACTGGAGATTTATAATGAAATTGTCAGATGCTGATTTGTCTTTCTTTCTGTTCTCTTCTGTGGATTCGCAGAATGTTGGTGGAGGCACCTCAGTGGTTCAGGTTAGAGCAACTGACAGAGATATTGGGCTCAACAGCGTCCTTTCCTACTACATCACCCAGGGGAATGAAGATCTGACTTTCCGCATGGACCGAATTACTGGCGAGATTGCCACCCGCCCTTCCCCTCCAGACCGAGAGCGACAGGAATTCTATCGGCTTGTTGTCACTGTGGAGGACGAGGGCAACCCATCCCTTTCAGTGAGTAAAAGAGTGGGATGGGTTCCTGCAACATCATGTAGAAAAGCACTTAAAAGTGATTGGAAAGTACTGTTTGTGAACAAGGTCATCACTGTGTAACAGTCTGTCCCTTGTAATCTGCCACCCCAGTCCCATGTGCACAGTATGGCTGTTAGTAACATTTCAGTTGTTTAGCATGTCGATATACAGAGAGTCTAAATGTTCCGGTTCACCCACAATGAAACTCAGAACTCAGGCCTGAAGCAAAATGAGGTATTCTTCCCATATCTCCCCACAGCCTCCTGTTTCCTGGATATATGAGTAGAGAAGAAGTAGGGGAAGAGTTAAGTCTGCTATTTCAGGTCCAGAATCTACCCCAAAAATGCTTGTGCATTGAATCAGGCTTGCAGAAGAGTGCCTCTCCACAGCATTTAGTCCTACTTGTCTTCACTCTGACAAGCATTTACTCTCTCTCAAAGCTGCCAGGGAAAGGGGGTGGGCAATAGATCCTCTTAGAATCCCTTAGAGCCTGTGTCCCAGCTGACTGCAGTTGCATAACTCAAAATAAATCTGCCAGCAGCTGACAGCCATGGACTAACCATAATCTAACTATCAGCAAAGCTGTCCTGAGACAATCCTGTAACAGATCCTATTTCTGCCTGATGATGGGAAACAGGGTACCCTGTCTGGAGCCCATCATAAGTAGTGGGTGCGACATGATAGCAGTTTTCAGATGCTATCCTTTTTTTGTCAACGTGACATTAAACTGTGGTGAAGAGTTATGAAGGGTTATTTCAATTTAGACTACCTTTGTCTCTCCAGAGGCTCAGGTGCTTGTCAGTTGATTAAAATAAGTGCAGAATAATCATCATGCTAACCCATATTAATTTGCCAGACTTGTAAAGGCTATACACTTTACTCAAGAGGTTCTATTTAAGATGGGCTTCTGAGTCAGTGGTCTAATAGTTTGGGAAGTCAGGGCACCTACACACATTACGGACTTCTGCTGGAGCGTGCTAATTAGTGCACTCCAGCAGTGTCCACGTCACATGTTTTCAGCATCCCTGCATTTCAGAATGGCAGTGAGGGTGCTTTACCCAAAGCTCATTGAACCTCACTCCACCCCATGCCACCCCCTTCCATCCCAGAGCACGTGTATAGACACCCTCAGTTTTTATTAGGGCAGTTAGAATCCAGAGTCACACTTAAGGAAAGGAGCAATCTACTATATTTTGTCCTGTGCACTGAACTTATCCTGACTCATCCATACATCAGCAGAGCATGACTTATTACATTATTAGATATGTGGTTTCTTTGGGAAGAAAGAAATCTTGGTTATCAGCTTCTGCCTTAATCAGGTGCTAGTGGTTACTATTCTACACACCTTGTCATACTTCTCTATTCAAGTGTCTAGACTGTTGCAGAGTGTTTGTATCTCTGCCGCTTACCCTTCTACTTCCATAGCATATTCAGGAGTTGCTATTTATGACCTTGATCTTTTTGAAACAATTCCATCTATTACCAGCAGAAGAAAGATGATGGGATGTGAGAAACAAAGCAACATTCCCACCACCAATATTTTTTAAAACCTAATGCACTTCTGATGCAGATCACAAGCATCTTTTGGGTTGCATATGGTTTTGTGTCTGTGTCTTCTCGGCCTCTTGAAGGCTCGGATCGAAAACATTTCCTTCATGTGGGAGAAAACTTCTCTTGTCAGAAGAACATTAGATGAGTCTAGATTGTAACCGTGTCACATCAATTGGATATGACAGGATTAAGCAGCCAGGCTAGGTCCTGATAAATTAATATTGTACAGTTGAAAATAAAACAAAGTTTCTACTGTAAAAATTTTTGCTGTATTCCATTTTCTGCTGGGCCTGGTCACTAAGGCCAGATCCAGACGTGCAGGCACATGTGGTTTGTGGTGCTGCAAACCTCTGTAACAGACTGCCAATGTGGGCTCACCAGATTAGCTTGCGATACTTACCCTGGGCTAGAAACAGTGCCAGTGAACCCTGAGTGACTCCAAGGGTGGAGCAGGGGAGTCCTGCCCTGTGGAAAAGGAGAAGCCAGTCGATAGAAGGGGTTTTCAGTCCCTTCATTCACATGGAAGGGGGATGGCTGGAGTGGGGGAGCCAGCCACCCTGAGCCCTGGTTGGCCAGCTTGCAAGCCAGGGAGGGACTTGTCAGAGGGGATAGAAGCAGCAGCCGAACTGGCGGCGTGTGGGAGTTACTGACATTGACTCCAGAGAACAATGCAGGAGGGCTAAGAAGAGCTGAGGTGAGCTGACGCAGCAGAGGGAGCAGAGAGACCCCTCTGAAGAGCCTTGGAGGCCCTGGGAGAAGGCGGCAGTGGCATTCAGCCATGCCTCCAGCCCTGCAGCAGAGAGGGAGCAGTGGCCAGGGCTTGAGGCAGAGCTGGGGCCCCAAGGCCCCATTGCAGTGTGCTGGACATGCCGGACATCCCAGAGGCTAGGGGTGGCAGTCAGACCCCACACTCCATTGTGGAGAAGAAGTAGCGGCCAGGAGCACAGGTTGCATCCTTATCCAGAGCAGGGAGCTGGTCTAGTGAGTTGAGGAAACGCCTTACCTTCCCTGGGGAAGCGGGACAGCAGCAGGCAAGACATTGGGATCCTGAGGAGCAGCAGAGCGCCAGGATGAGGGTCCCTGGGAGCTCAGGACGTAGGTCAGTGCTCAGAGTGGTATTGACAAGGTGTGCGGGGTGCCCAGCCAGTCATCTGGAGCAGGGGTTTAGAGCAACGAACCCTGGGAGCTGCCTGTGCTACTGACCCTCTGCCACTGGCTGCCTCAGAGGGGACTCAGTCCTGTCCCTTATTCTGCAGCTGATTGTCATTGGATGAAGTCTCTGAGCTTTGTGCTTGGGTCATGTTGATTGCTGCAGGAGCCTACTCTGTTGCTTGTTGCTTGCCTTTTTGGTTGCCACGGAGGGTCACCCTTCAGCTTCTTTGTGGGGTTGGGGTTTGATACAATTTGATTGCTGCAGACCAGAAGAGCTTAACCTGTTGCAATCTGTCACTTATTGGGAAACCTGTTGGAGCTGCTGGGAGTGACCACCTTGATTTCTTGTGGTAGCATCTCAGCAGTGTCTGAAAGCTGCCAGTTCCCCTACCTGTGGTTCTTGAGTCAAGTGTTGACTAATGCATTCTAGTTTGTTTTGTGATTCTGGTTATGCCATTTAAGTTCACTTGTAAATAACCTTTCCTATTATTCTTGTTTTGTAAATAAAGTGTAAATAATTGAATCAGTTAAGTGTTAGACCTTCTTGGGACCATGGGCTGCTCTGTGGGGAGCAGGGTCCGGCTGGAAAGTAAATTGGTGCTGGCTGGAAGCCCTGCCCCAGTCACCACACCATCCCTGATATTGGGCAGGGGTGGCAACTATTGGGCCACCACCCAGGTTACACCTCTTTGTGGCACCACAAATTGCATGTGTTGCACATTAAACAATGCTGAGCACTGCTAATTTGCAGCACTGAAGCAAAATTGGCTTCTGGGATTTCCCAGTAGCAAAAAAACCCAAAAATAAACCCCTGAAAAATGCAGAGAGCTGCCTGCTTCCCTGGATTTACTGTGCACACTGTGCCCCAGTGCACAGTAGGAAATTCAGGAAATGCTCCCCTGGGCTGCCTACTCCTCTGTCTCCACATGCGTCAGTGTGGGAGCCCTTGCAGAGAGAGGCAGGTGGAGACAGTGAAGCATCCAGCCCAGGACTGCTTGCTCCCCAGTCTTGAGGCACACTGTGCTCCAGCCAGTTAGGGAGTGGCTGGTAGGGCACGAGGTGCCTTAGCATGGCAACTTTCCAGTGCACAGAGATGGGGAAGCAGGGAGCCCTGAGCTGTTCTCCCTCATCTCCATGTGCTGCTACCTGAGGCACAGGGTGCCTCAGTGTAGGGACTGCCTGCTGGCTAGCCCTGTGCTGAGGCACCCCATGCCCCAACCATCCCCCCCTGCAGCAGATGGATCAGCAGGACAATGTGTCCCACTGCAAACCATGCAAGCAAGAGCATGTATTGCAGCACAAAGTAGTGGCACAAATGTGTGCTGCTACTATTTGTGCTGCTGCAAACACACGCCCCTGCTCATGTGGACACAGCCTCTAGAGTTAGTTCTGTCACATGAAACCTCTCCTTCTGACAAT
The DNA here is from genome assembly GCF_001723895.1 of Crocodylus porosus. Classification (NCBI taxonomy): domain Eukaryota; kingdom Metazoa; phylum Chordata; order Crocodylia; family Crocodylidae; genus Crocodylus; species Crocodylus porosus. Next base: position 6,842,696 of record NW_017728920.1, on the reverse strand, counting down.
CACTCTGGCTTTTAGGTTCTTAACTAGTCATTCACTCACATTTTAGCAAGCAAAGCGTTAGAGTTCCTCAGGATGACACCCTCAGAAACCACAGAGCTACAATCAACAAGCTACAGTCCACCCACAACTTGTTCTCCTCCTGTTATCTTTTATCATTTCTCTCACCTGCAATTTTCTGTGAGGTGCAAAAGTCTGCTCTATATTTTGAAAATACATGTGGCAACAACTGCAAGTGCTATGAGTTGCAACTCTTGAATAATGTTTCATACACCATACTCCATACACCATGTTTCATACTCTTGAATAATGGCACATGCACCAAACACACCTCCCAGGCATTTTACATATTTAGCATCCCTATTACCAGAACACCTGAGCAGCTAGTGATGGTTTTACCATCTAGTTACAATGATTGATGCATGGTCTTTTAGCCCCAGTCTAGCAGAATTAGCTCATTTCTTCCCAATGGAAAAAGCCAGAAATACCAGACCTTCATGAAATCATCATGATTTCTTCACACAGGGCAATGTATTATGTTTGGAAATGGCCCCAAGGTCTTTTTTCCAAGTGACTATACTGAGCTTTACAAGGCACTTGTTTCAGGAATCACAGAATGCACTGGCCCAAAGACTTAGTCAGACACATTGTGTAGGGAGGCACATAAACAACTCAGAATAAGGCTTCCTAGGAGGATGTGCAAGTTTCTTTGTTAGGCTTGGGGAGTTGCTAATCATTTCATGCTGCTAGGTCTATGCAGGGCACACATAGAGAAGAGAGTTGCAGCAGCTTCATATGAGAGTAAGCAAGGATTTGACTCATGACCCTGGACTGCAGTGATCTTAATTTAATCTCACTGAAAAATAAATAAAAGCTTTTGCAAAGCTGAATTATCTTCCTTGTTTGAGCTTTCATCCTTCCTCAGCCCCTAAACCTTTCTTGGTCAATCCCAACATGAAAGGAACACAGGCACTCTGCTTTTACTTTCCATTTGAATGGCCTTTGTCTCAGAATGCAGCTTGCAGTCAGTCTCCAATGAATCAAGTTCAGACTCTTGGCTTGGACTCTAATAAATGTGTCAGAACACAGGTGCCAACATACAGCGATTGGTTGGCGGAAGTGGTGCAGCAGGGAGGTGATTGTTATCTGTGCCTGGAGGAAAAATAGTTCTGCAGCATATGCTGGGTTCTGCGCTCATATAGCATTGTGATGAGCCCAGAATTATCTAAGGTAGACACTGACTGCCCTGGAAATAGCAGTAGAAATCACTTCTAAAAGGAGAGACCCCTTTAAAAAAAACTTGTGTGTTACAGTTGCCTCTGATTTGGGTTCTGTCTGATCTCTGCCTATCAGCCACCTATACAGCCTTTGGTCACTGACTTCATGTATCTGCTTTCTGCTTTGGACTTGCTGCCTTTTCGCTCTCTTTTCTTGCCAGATCTCTTAGTCCATGCACACAGCACATTCTCTGTACGTCACCAGAACTATCAAAATCTTGCTCTGCTGAAGTGAGACTGTAAAGTCTAGTGAAAAATTCCCACGCTCTGGAGTGAACATCTGTCATCAAAAGCCATTTCATTCTTGCTGCATAAAGGCATTCAGAATAGCATAAGGGCCTGTAATAAAGTAAAATAGTTGGGTTGTGGAGTTTTATTCCAGATTATTTTGGACTGAGCTGTGTGGTATTCACTCAAATTTATGATTGCTATGGCTCATCTCCAGCCCAAATTCCTTTAGGTCCAGCGTAGACTGATATAGGAGGACGGAGAAGGGCATGTAAACTACCAGTCAGCTGACAGTCCTTTAAACCATTTATTCACATGTAATTTACTGCCCTTTCATATCGCCTCTGTATTTGGCCTAGTTCATGAATGGGGGACTGGAAGTGCTACATGGAGCACTGTGAATGGGCTTTAGATGGAAAAGCAAACTTGACCTGGTGCATAAAATTCATCTGAGTTCTCTCCTTTTGCTCCCCTGCTGTTGCATGCAGATTCTTGCACACAGGAGCCATGGCACTTCCCCACTGGGAAGCAGGTCTTTCACTGATCCAAGCCAGTCTTTCACAATGAGCACTGAAGAATTCCCCCATGAATACACTTCATCAAATCCCTTATGAGAGATACCTTAAAATGATCGTAGTATTGTGTTGGACCCACAATGCATTAAACTTAGTTTTGATGGTCTTTAATTTCAGCAAGGGATATTTAGGTTAGAGATTAGGAAGAGCTTTCTTGCTCTGGGGTTAAGCATTGGGACAGGCTACCCCTAGAACAGGGGTGAGCAAAATATGACTTGTGGGCCAAATCCAGCCCATCAAGGGATTTTGTCCCTTGGCCTCACCTGGCCCAGGCAGTGTGAAGTAGTGCTGGAGGGTGCACAGCAGTTGGTCTTGCTTTCCAGGAACCCTGGTGGTGATGGTTCTTTCCAGCTGCCACTGCCAGCCCCAGTGCCCAGGCACCCTGGGCCATCTGCCTCACTCCCACTGCCCGGCGGGACCCACACGGGCAGGGCACGCAACCAGGTGAATGGGATGGGGCAGAGGGAGGGAAGCAACATCTGGGAGCAGGACCAAGATCATAGGGTGGGACTCTGGGATGGTGACAGTGTGGGGCCAGGGCCCTGGGCAAAGCTGCAATCTGCCTGCATGTTCCTGTGACAGGTGCCGGTCTTGTAGGCAGGGACATGTGAGAAGCAGATCATGGCTCTGCCCTGAGCCCAGGACTCAGCCCCATGCTGTCACAGCCTTACGATCCCAATCCCAGCCCCAGCACTGCCTGCCCATCCTGCTCCCAGATGCTGCTCCCTGCCTGCCTGCGGTCCCACACCAACTGTCCGACCAAACGCGAGCCATTTAGGGAGTTTTGGTGAGCTGTTGGGAGGGCGGGGTGATGCTGACCTTACTTGCCCAAATAATTGACTGTGAGTGCTAATTGAGTCACTGGCCATTGTCACCTGCAGAATCCAGGGTCCTAATTCTATTTGCTATGGTCTAGTTGGTGCCTGGAATAATTGTTTCCAGTATAGATCAATCACAAGCAAAGGCAGCAAAATCATTTTTCCCTATCTTTGATTTTCATTCCATCCCTTCCATTGGCAAATCCAGTGTTTGCTTACATGGAAATGGTGGTCTCCTGTGCAACCCATGATGCAGTGTCTTCCGTACAATCAGACTGTACGTGCAAACCAGTGAGTCAGACTTCTGTGCTCTCCACCATCCCCCCCATTCTTTCACTTCTCACATTGCCCATTACCATAGTTTTAAAAAAAAATTGCACTAAAAGTAACCTCTGATGTCAGGAGATTATGCCTAATGCTCTGCCACTGGATATTAATAACTTAATCTCTGCATTCAATTGTTCTCTAAAGTCTGCTTGCTTCTTTTTATGGGGAAGCAGCTTGCATGTATTTGCAATTTCCTTATATCATCACTTGAGCTCCTAAGAAACTATAACTACAGCACTTGCAAATAATGTTAGAAATGTCTAGGTATGATGCATTTATGTTCTTTCCCCTAATATGACATATTGTGCATAGCTCAGCTGCCACTGCTATATTTTGAACACAGTTTGTTTTTGCAATTGCATATATTTAGAACTAGAGGAGATATTAATATTTTCCAGTTTCCATCATACTCAGAGTCCCAAACTGCTTTGGAATATACTGGATTGTGTGCTAAGAACTGTTTATTCAAATGCAGCAGATGTTACTTATACTTGCATGCAGTTTCCATGTTGGGACTAATTTTATTAAATAAGGGAATACTGGCCAGGGCCTTGAGAATGTGTCTCTAACTTTTTTCAGAAAGCACTGTAGGACCTTTAATCTTCATTGAGACATGAACAGCAAGAGAAGGGCAGTTTAAGATTCGAAGGATAGGATGTATGACAGTATGGTGCTGAGTCATGATGTGGGACTAGAACCAAGAGCTAGGCAATGTTTGCTGAACCAGACCCACTCCTTTGTTATTCCCTTGACACCTTTGAAAACTTTTCTTAGTCTTGCACTGCATCATGTGTGTTCCTCTCCTTGATCCATCATACAGGTTCCCTCTGGCCATTCTTGAAAAACAGAATTCCTTCTCTTCCTCTAATTCCACAGGTACCCATCTCCCTCTCTGTTACACATGCTGTTACTATTCTCTCATGTATATAAAACGTTGTCTTTCAGAAGCAAGATGCTTTCTTTTGATTGTTTAGTAGGCAGGCAAAGCAAGGCCATGGTCTCAGTTCAACAGGGTTTGTTGGCCTGTAATGTAATAATTTTGGAACACAACCTCAAACAAGCCCAGCATTTTAGGGAAAGAAGTTGGGGGGAAGGAGCAGAGTCCTGGAATGTTAGAGAGGAAGAACAGGATGGAAGGGGGTCTGAGACAGTGCAGGGAGTGGGTGGGCTAGAGAAAGAAAAGGAGAAAGTAGGGACCTCAGTAGGACAGAATGAAGTGAGTAGTGGTGGTAGGAAGCAGTGATCCATAGTGGGGGTGAGAGAAGCTGGTGCTGTGGTATCAGGGACACAGAAGTGAGGTGGAGGATGAGGCCAAAGCACAATGCATGGAACAGCCACTAATTGGTGATTTCATGACTCCATGTCCTGTACATTGATGGATTGCTTCAGTAACAGCATTCACAGTGAGTACAATGATGATAACCATACCATTTCCAAAAGTTCATTTCACATGTATTCATGGCTGTACTTATATTTAAGCTCTGCCTTAAGGAACTGCTATGTATTAAAACCCATATGGGATTTCTATGCCTCTTTCAATCTGTAATCCAGAATTTATTTATTTTGTTTTGAAATTTTCCTATCTGGAAAACACAAACTCTGCAGGTATTTTCATTTTCTTCTCAACATAGATATAGGCATATAATAAGCAGGTGGGACAGGGAGGAGGACAAGTACATTTGGTTCCACAATGATGCTACTTTCCACATTAGCAAAGTGAAAAGCTGGGACCCATGTGCCAGTGCCATTTAGATAGATGGATACAACACAGGTACCATTTTACTGCAGGTTCTGATGCTAGAATAAGTCCCAGTAACCTTCACAAAAAAAGGACATATAGCTGTTACCACCTTTCCTGGAGTTTCTTTGATTGGTAAGTGGAATGTAGTAGCCAGTGGCCTTTGTCCACCACTAGAAGTGCTGCCATCATTGTGCTAAAGTCTGCCTTAAGGAGACACTGACATATTGCAGGCCATGTCCCCTACCATCAGAAGGAAAAGGAAGGGTCCCATTAGGGCTACCTTTTCTGAAGTCTCTCTGCCTGCTCTGAATGATAGCAGAAAGTGGCTGGAGACCAGTTAGGGCATCTAGGTGTTAAGACAACTCAGGCTGAAAACAGGAAAACCACAAGCACAAAAAAGTATGTTAAAAAGAAGAAATAGAATAAAGGAAGTATGGCAGTTCTTCTGCTCCATTCTGCACATTTTAGCGCTGTGCACTATTTTACTGATGCCAGGTAGTGGCTCTTTGAGTTTAAAGGATTGGAAGAGATGGGATGGAGAATGAAGTGGCCTGGCCAAATGGAGACAGTTTCAGTGAGTCTGCAGTGCTGGTGAGTCCATGGCTTATCTTATATCCATGTTAGTTTTTTCCACCAGGTTTAAGGCATGCTATAGACCTGTGAAAGAAGGACAGGCTTGACGCATTCCAAACAAAGCCTTGTTATTTCTGAGAACAGCTTAACTTGGTGATGGAAAAAAAAAACTATTCCTGAGAAATGCTTTTGCCACCTAGGCCACAGTGCTCATGGAAATTCAGTTCTTATCCCTATCCCAGTCTTCAACTTCATTTTCCCCCCTGCTTGCCCAAATTACTTGGCAATTATCCCAGTACTATCAGTGACCTTGCTATCATTTTCATAGTCACTGATGTTTGATGTCCCAGGCCGTCTTCCCCTGCAGTGAGCCAGACTACGAGCTATTGTCTGTGAATCCCTTTCTACTACACAAGATAATTTTGTTTCCAGTAAAATTTTATTGTAACATCAAACATCTTTATAAACAAACAAATGCAAAGAAATGTGGAGAAATATCAAAGCAATAAAAGTGTACAAATAGCCCAAAGCAGTTGATTATCTACTGTAAAGAAATGGAAATACTTCCTTCATTCTACTCTTTTCAGCCCCTCCCAGTCCAGGAACATGCAACCCTGTTGTCAGCCATCTCCAGAGATTCAGTGTGATCTTTTGAGGCGAGGCAAGAAGGGAAACGAGGGAGTTGCTTGGATTCTTTTTTAAGATGATGAAAATTAAGAAGTGGTATCAGGAGCCCCTTTTCCAGATTGGATAGTGCTCCTAGTTCTTCCATTGAGTATTGTTCTCATCAGGCTGAAGTCCTCTTTGTAAAGGGCTGCACATGGTCTACATTTCTAGCTCTTCCTTCAGAAAGAATACATGGAATGTCTGGAAAATGCCAGTTGGCTCTTCATCCCCCCTGAGCCCTTTATGAAAGAGAGTGTGGAGGCATATTACAGACACCAAATAGAAAAATGGCTGTGGGTGTGACCGTATGGGGCAGTGCCTGCACCAAGGTTATTTTCTGCTTTGGAAGCTGTGATTTAGGGATTCACTATGAAATCCTTTGAAATGGAGCTTGAAGATGAGTCATTGGATAGGAGGTACTGTTGCACAACTTTTGCCACAAGCAAATTATTTTGTAACTTTGAGGCTTGCTGTTCCAGTTGTGGCTGATTTGCTCAAGATTTCAGTCCTCATATTGCTGCTCATTTTCTTCCTCTTTTTAATTTGTAGACACACAAACGCCTCTGGTACTGGCTGTGGAGTTGCTACATCTAGGACAACCAGGGGGCAGTCATGTGCCTCACCCATGTACTAACACAATACTGTGTTAGCAGCAAATCTGTAATACCTTCCCAGACTAAAAGAATTGCATATCCCCCTGCTACTAGTTTTTAAGTGTAGCAGGCATATTTGGCCATACTACAGGCACTGGTTTTTCTGAATTTACCCATTACATTGTTCAGTTCTGAAACAGTTCATTAAAAAATTGCCAGAGGAACTGACTCACTAAGTAAACCTCTCCCCAGATTCCACAGATAGACAAATGTAAGCAGACATATGTATATACATGCCATGTTGAAGTCACTGTGCTGTAGGATCCACTGCAAGATCCATGATGGTCAGGTAAAGCATATTGCTAATTGGTAGAAAATTTTAGCTTTCATACAGGGTTTCAGATTCCCTGATTTGGCTCCTTTTCAGTAGGCACATCTTAACTAGCTCTCTTAAGCAGTAAGCTATTTTGACCCTGGCAGGGAATACCACCCTCTTGATTGTAGACAGTTCTGGAATTTGGTAGCTACCCAGATGAGTGCAGGCAATCACCAATCTGATTCAAGAGTATCTTTTTTATATAATCTAATATTGCCATTGCATAATACTAATAACCCTCATGATTTCAGTCTTTTTACCTTTTTGTTTTGACTTTTTTTTTCCTGAGAAAAAGCAAACGTTTAGGGAACAACTTTTGTATCAGGTTTTTTTTAATTTTCATCTGTTGAGTCAAGGAGAGAGACCTTGGTTGTCTCAGGATGTTGTGGGAGTATGTAAGTTAAGTACAGCTGGCAAAACAGCTAGATTCCTAATGTCCAGGAACCAATCCACGCACCCTAGCAACCAGTGAATCACAGTAAAGACATTTAACAATCATTGCAACAAGTAGCTTTTTCAGGACTAAATTTTTCCAGTTTAGTCTGAAGACTGGAACTCCATCCCAGAACATGTTCTTTCTCTGCTCAGACTGTTTGTGTTTTGGAAGTTAGTTATTTTATTGTTAGTGTCTGACAGTAAGTCATAGTTGTGAAATGCTTGCCAGTCAACATTAATAACTTCCAAATAACTCCAGAAATACTGTTGTGTCTTGACTTCATTTTGCAATCTTGAAGGCATCCACATTGGCTCTGTTCAAATTCATCCCAGTTTACAAATGGCATCTGAATGTATCAGGTAGTGGCAACACCTGGGAAGATTATCTCTTAAGATCTGCTTCTCTTTTTTTTCCCAGTACAGCCCTTGCAGGGAAGGTAAAGTCTCTGAGGGAGTCAGGATCTCCTTAGCATCCTAAGAGATGCTTTCAGACTGGTGGACATTGAGAGAGACCTCACCCCTCAGTCCCATTCTGTACTTCCCCATAATGTGAACAGCAAGATCAGAAGTTCAGTTCCAAGCTGGATTTTTTTTCTCTTTAGTTTAAAGGAGTTTCCAAAATGCTACCAAGTATCAAGTGGGCCCCTTATTGCCTCACAGGAGCTTTTCCTCCATTGGTTTCTAGTGCCTATTGCATGAACATCTTCTGCATATTACTCCTCCTTGAAGGCAGCAAAGACAACCCAGGTCCAAACTTCACTCAAGTTCCCTTCTGCCCTTGGAATCAGGGCAGCAATTCTGCAAATATGCCTTCACTTTTGGGAAGCTTAGTTCTAGATCTGAATCTGGGTCCAGTTCTCTTCATTTAGGCCCATTTTTCAATTTTGACTACCACCCTTCCATGCCTCAGCTATCATAGGTAGCTTTTTTAAAAATTACGGATCTTTGCATTATGAATCCTTTGTGATGGGCCACAAGTCAAAAGCATATCATACAGCTGCTATACAACTGCATCGAGAGGTACAGACAAAAATAATATATAGTATATGTATATATATATGTACACACATATACACATTGCTTCTGGAAAACAGCAGAAAATGAAACCCACTGAAGAGCACCTTGTTTTCCCCAGTATATGGCTGTAGTTTGTGGCACGTGTGTGTATGACAGGGGAGGAGGATGTTTTCAAACTACTGTTCAGTTCTTAAGGCCTCTTTTTGTTCCACATCCTCTCCAGCTTAACAAGTCACCTCCTTATCTCTGCTTGAGGCACCAGTGTTTTAAGTAAGTGTGCTGGAAGAAACCATGTCCCAGGGGCCTGCACACCAGCAGAGAAACATTTGACACACCATTCATTAAATTGCAAGCATCCTCATAGAGGAAAGGAAACATGGTAAGGCTGAGCTGGTGAATCTTCTTTTCCCCTTGTGTTTTTATCTTGAGAACTTTGCAAAGAAAGGCAAGAACAGTGGCAAATGTGTTGGTGGAAGCACCAAATGCCAGAGAAAGCATCTGCTGTCATTTTTGCCTTCAAAAATGGTCTTGTTTAGAAAGCTTTTGCTTCAGCCATAGTGAAAGCTTCTTCTATATTGCTGTGTGCAGCTCAGAGAAAGGTGTTCATCCTGAGAAGTTTTATACTTTCATGGGATCTGGAGAATCAGGAACAGGCTCTGAAAAGGATAAGCAATTACATTTATGTCTGTTGTGCTGTGGTTTGTTATGCCTGAGGGAACATACTCCCTTCCCCATAAACAGGCCTCTCAGAGAGCCAAGATGCTTTAGCTGTCTTTTATCATGTATAAAGATGCCAAGGAAAGAGGGCTCAGGGATTCACCCAAAGCACATGGAATTCAATGCAAAGAGTCCTGTTGATTTCAGCAGGTTTTGAATCAGATTCTAATGTACCATAACTCAAAGTTTAACTTAGTAGGGGTAACATTTCTTAGGAGAAATGCAAGGATTTGTCCTTTTCTTTAAAGGGTCTTGAATTACGAGTTATCTCCCCCTAACAATAACACCATTAGGGAGGGAGGGATAATGGTGTGGGAAATTGCATACCAACTCTAGGTGATTAGTATGAAAATGTTCTGTGGGAGTGATAATGGACTGACCAGCGTGTTTATTGATTTCACAATACTAACCCCTCCCCGTCTACTCTTGGAACTGGAGAACTCTGCAGGGACTAGCCCACTGGTTAAAAAAAAATCCACCTCCGTGCTAGAAGGGAAAACATCATCGGTCATCCCGTGCTTCACAACAGACAGAGAAAACCATTGCACTCCCCATCCACCTCCAGCCCTATGATTCATCACTTTGTTTTGTGACAGGGTTTTGTGATTCCATTTCTTGGAAACCAAATGACTATATGTCAAGATTAGTGAATCAAAATTCTGCTTCCTCTGACCTTGCCAGAAATCGCAAATTCCTTTATAACTTTCAGTGAAATTGTTCTCTATCTGCAGTTGAGTAACTGAGAATTATTTGGCCCCTTTGGTATAACATGTGACACCAGTGAAGTATATTTTTTCCCTGCTCCCCACAGTTGTGACATTGGTTGTTTCATATAAAGAAAAAAGTAAAGTTCAAACTAAGTATTCCCAAGAGTCTTCCCTTTCCTTTTTGTCCTCTCTCTATGCTGCCTCTTTTCTTGTATCATATAGCCTCCCCTCCCATTTTTAGGACTCTGGTATAACTGTCACAACAATTTTAGGCTGTGGCATTCAATGGAAGTATATAGCAAGATGGTCACTTACCCAGTGTTGGAAAAAAGCAATCCCCTGTTCCTGGAGGAGACAGTGGAGTGTTTGGTTCTGAGAGCAGATGCCGACCTGATTCTGACTGCTGGCGGCTGGCCATATAGGTCATCTGTGGCCTTGGCTTGGACTCTGGATTTGTGGATGGAACTGGCTCAAAGACAGGGTTTTCAATGCCTTGAGCATTACTGCAGGAAATGGTAGAATGTTAGATGTTTTTTTCCCTTTTGATCTTTCCCCTATTGAAAGCTCCAGAACTGCAGACTTTCTTGAAACAGTATTGCTCAGTAGAAATTTAGTGTCCTTATTTGGAAAGTTCCTATCTATTTGCACCAGAGTTTATTGTTCCCAGGCTCTGCATTTGTACATGTATCTGGGACTGCAGCACGTTGTTCCAAGTTGGAGCAGCCATGGCTGGTGGAGGGCCTGGCAGGCCAGCCTCCCCATCTGGGGCTGCTGTGACCTGGCTGAATGTGGTGCAGAGGGACGGCCTGGGGCACAAGGGTGCTTCAATGTGGGCAGCAGCCAGCAGACAGCTCCCTCAGTGAAACATCCTCATGCCCCAGGCAGCCCCATTAGTGACTACACGTGCATTGTGGTGGAGTAAACAACTGTGCCATAGGATAGTACTTGTGCCTGGTAGTACTATCCTACGGTGGAGTTAATTAATGTACCCTGCCCTAATATCACTGCACATGTAGACACTGATGTTTTCCTGAAGAGCTAATTAGTCAGCTCTAGAGTACATATCTCATGTAGACGCACCCAGTGTGCAGCCAAGTCACAGCAAAGAGCGTTAGGTGATAGCCATAGAATAGGAACTGCATAAGGGATTGCCTGCCTTTCCAGTATTATAAAGTGCCAACACTAGCAATTTGCGTACTACCAGATTCCAGTGATACAGATGAGCAGTCCTTTCAGGTGATGGTATTATACATGAGGACACTTTATAATACCAGAAAAGAAAGGGAGGGAACTCCCTAAAAGTGTGCTCTGATAAACCATTCAAACAGAGAGAGAAATTTGTAAACAGAATAGTCATATTAACTTGCTGCTGCACTTGTCAAAATAGAACATCACAACTGGCCTCCTTCAATATGCTTTCCTTTACAGCACATCTGTGATTGCTAAAACATTCCTCACCCCTCACTGGTTTTTAGGGTTCTTCAGCAGGAGGTGCCATCATTTTGAAAGAAAGGAGGCAGAAAGATCATTTAAGCATCTTATGCTGTGATTAGCAGACTGGAATTCGTAGCTCTTGATATTAAAGATGGTTTACAGGCAATGTAAACATCTAGTCTGGTTTAAATGTTTCCTTCTAACGTTTCCTGTACTTTGAAAGGTGCTTTTCTGAGGCCAAAGGGATTGGCTGTCCTTTGAGGTTCGAACAATGTCAATAAACAAGAGCAAAGTTAATTTGCATTTGTGTCTCTGTACTGGTTCTTCCCTGGTAGTTATAACTATTGCTAGGGCAGGCAACAAGATTTTCATTTCAGTCAAGACTGGTCAGGCTGAAATTGTTCAGAATTTAAAAAATGAAAATAGGAAATCTGTTATGGGAGACGAGGAGAAAGCTGCTTGTGGGATAGTTCTAAAGGCTGAGTACAGAAATCATCATTATCAGGCCACTGGATTTCAAAGTGAAAACGAACAAACAAGCAAACAGTATGCAACAGAAGAAAGCTCAGAGAGGGAAGGTCCTGTATTTATTCCTCTGGTACACAAAGTCAAGCTTTCTGTAATTGATTAATAAAGTTTGGCTTGGTCTGTACTAACAGATCAGAAGGGAGACACAGCTGATATCCATTGCCACCCCGGCCTCTAAACAGAGCCATCCCTAGGGGTATGCAGGGCATATCAGACTGTGCAGGGCCCAAAGTGGGGGAGAGCAAATGGCCAGAGCTGGCAGAGTGGGTGATGGGGTGGCAAGCGGCTGGAGCGGCAGTGCTCAGCAGCAGCGGCGTATGGCAGCTGCGGCAGGGCCTCTATGGCACTGTCTTTGGGGCCCCCCAAAACGCAGGGCCCAGGGCAGTTGCCTCAATTTGCACGGCCCTGCCTCTGAATCCTAGTATAAATGATTACTGCGAACAAATCATGGTCAGACAAGGTTCTTGGGTAGATGTGATATCTTTTATTAGACCAACTGAGTAGTTGGGAAAAAAGTTCTTAACAAGCTTTTGGACACGGTCACCCTTCTTCAGGTATAGGGAGTCTCTGCTGGTCTGAGACTCCAAGGAATAAGAGAAGCTAAAAGTGTGGTAGGATGTCAGTGAAAATGTAACTAGGTAGACATAAGCAAGACAAAGGTAAAGCAGGGGAGGGGTGGAGGAAGAGAGCAGGGGGAAAGAGAAAAAAGTAGTCAGAGGGCGACAACAGTGATAAAATACAAGGTAGAAAAGAGGCTGTCTGTGAAAAAGGGAATAGTTGGAAATCAGGAAAGCAGGAATGAGAGAAGCTAAAAATGTGACAGGATGTCAGTGAAATTATATAAGGGTAGACATATTAGAAAAATAAAAGGTAAAGCAGGGAAGGAAGGGCAAAGAAAAACACTATAGTGGTAATAATAAGGTAAAAAAGAGGCTATTAAAAAAAGGAAATGGTAGGGAATTGGGAAGGAAAAGGGCAAAAAGAGGGGGAGGGGAGAAAAAGTAAGGGGAAAAAAAGAGATATGAGAGGTCAGGTCAGGCAGGTACCTGGTGAATCAGATGTCAGGAAGGTTGTAATTGTCATCAATCCACTGTCTATATTGAGTCCATGATTTTTTAGTATCCAATAGACTGATGAAATGAAGTTCATAGGCTTGTCTACAGAGTATGTTTTGTTAAGTTCCCTTTGAGGATTAGAACTGAGAGATCAGAGAGGGAGTGATTGTCCTGAGAGAAGTGTGCCCCAGGTAATTGGGTATTCTTGTCTTTGATAGCTTTTCGGTATGGGTTTATTCTGGTGCACAATTGTTGTTTGGTTTCTCCTACATATTTTACATCAGGGCATTTGGTTCACTGGATGAGATATATAAAATTTCTGGAGGTGTCGGCGTAATATCCAGGAATAGTGATGGTTCTGTTGTGGGGTGTAGTTATTGTGGGGGGTGGTCATAGGTAGTGGAATTGGGGGCTAACGGTGCTTAGCCCCCACAAATGCGGGGCAATGGTAGGGCCGCAAGGAAGCATGGCAGAGGGCTTCTGGTGGCTACAGCAGAGGTGCAGTGCGGGGAGGGGGAGTAGCACAGGACTGAGCTATGAGCAGCAAATCTGGGAGGTGCGGCTCCTGCTGCTTGTGCACCCCAGGAAGCAGGGGAGGCTGTGCAGGGCCTGGCAGGGAGGGCACAGGGATCCTGAGGACTCTGTCCCCTCCAGCCCAGTGGTGCAGCCAAAGCTGGCCTCGCTCCAGCCCCCCACTCCAGGCCCCCCCAGGCAATGCAGGGCCAGGGCCGGTGTGGGGAGGCGGCCAGGGCCGGTGCTGGGCTGGGGGGCAGTGGGCTCGTTGGCGCTGGCACTGAGCAATGACCATAGGTGCATGGCAAGGGGCAGCAGCATGGGCGCAGTAGGCCCCAGCCCTGCCTATGGGGGTAGTGTAGATATGTCTCCCTCCATGTATGGGGGTGGTGTAGATATGTTGGCGGGTTTTACATTTTTTGTTCTGGCATGGTCTGGATCCATTGGGTGTGACTTGGGTCACAGGAAGTTTGCTTCTGGTGACGAGGTTAGCAAGGTTTGGTGCTTGTTTAAAGGCTAGGATGGGTGGTTCTGGAAACATCTCTTTAAGAATGGGATCTCTTTAAGAAAGATCTCTTTAACAAATCATTGTGTTATTCTTTCTCTCTGCAACCTAGGGTTGTTGTACATGTGCTGTGGCTCCCCTCACTCTCCTCAGTATCTCCCTCATCTTGTCTCTTTTTTCTCTCCCCTCGCTATGGACTTGAGAAGAAGGCCCAATGCTTGATATGTTACTGCAGCCTGGAGGGTGCACAAGACATCTGTTATATGTGAACATTCAGACATTGACAGATGGAGCTGGACCTGCTGAAATTCATTCTGCTTTTATCAAGCAGAGTGTATTTTGCTGTGACATGAACTGGAACAGCAAGCATAGGACTGACTTGCTATTCTGAGGACTTGCTTACACAAGGAGGATCTGACTCAGCATGATAGCTAGCATTCAGAAAGAGGTAAATAGTTTCCATTTGGGGTTTAAGGGAATGGAAATCTGTGGTAGAGGTAGGCAGGTAACTAAATGCAGGTTCTCCATCTCCTAATATGGTGCTGGGGATGTAGATAATAGCTCAAAGTAATAGTAGTCTGACAGATTATGATCTAGTATGCAGGTCAGGCTTAGACGAAGGGGAGGAAAAAGAGATCACTTGCAAGGCTGCAATAAAGGGAGGGAGGGAGTATCAACATGCTTGTAGAATGCAGGACTTTAAGAATTCCTTACCTCTCCATTCTCACAAGTTCATGAGCACCTGCAAATCAACAAAAAATAATCCTTTGTAATTATAGTCATCAGAAACAGCTGTTACTACTTAAAGTCAGGTTTCATAGCAAAAAAAATATCTCTGTAGCAAGTTTGGAAAGCTCCACCTTATTTCCCCCTATAGGTAATCTCTCTCCTGTCTAAGTGATACAACAGGACAATTCTCTCGTTTAAAGTTTCACATGTAGGAATTCAGTGTTACCCAGGAAAGGCTGGGATATAGGCATATTCCATCAGCAGTGAAAGGGTTACACATGGAGACATATTCCAGCCTTAACCCTGGCAACCAAAATGCACTGCTGAAACAATAGGCCTTAAAATGATATGCTGTAAAGCATGGGATGTGAAAAGTTAAATCCTCAGATCCCTTTCCCTTTCTCTTAGCAGACTAGTTTGTTTTTATTTTCCTAAGTAACTCGTTCCTTTTTCTGTTCTCATAAATCTCTGATTTGGTGGTTTGGACTAAGCAAATGGAAGCTGCCAAGTCATCTGGAAAAAAGATATCAGATTGAGGGACCTGGAGCTTGCCAGATACCATCTGCTTTTTCTTTTTCCAACTTTTTCTTTGTTCAAGCGATTGAATAGAAGCTGAATGCAGGCACTGCACAGGCATGTTTTTCCCACATAACACTGCACCACAATCCCTACCTGCTAGTAGCTTTCAACTTTACCAACATTTAGCAAGTCTGACTTGCAAAACTCTTTTGGACAGCAACCCTGGATCTCATGAGTAGGAACTGCTAATCCTGTCAACTTGCAACAGCACCAGCTATTCATTGTAAAGCAGTTTGAGACCTCCAGACTCTCACTGAACTTAGGTTTCCAAAAGGGGGAAAGAGAGAGGGGTACAAAATGAGCAAGTGCTCTCTCTGCCTGCCATCTTGCAGCTGCCCAATTCAGAACGGACAAACTTTCTAGCGTCAGGTCAGACAGCTGAGTTTTAGTGGTCCCCCTTTGAATGCAGTTCCTTTCCAACACAGTGTAAGTGGTTGTCTTAATGGAAAACATATATAAAAGTAGAATAATCTCTTTGCACTCTTGTGCATATAGATTTCTCATGTTCAGGATGCTCTTTGATAATTTTTTGACTTTGATTTCTGTTTTTGATCCTTGTTTTCCTAGTCAGACTCCTGAGGACGGGTGTAGGCAGTTCAAGGGAAATAAACACAAAATAGAATTTCCACAGGAAAGTTCAAAACTGCAGTGAAGTAAACTCTGAAGCAGCAGCATTGGGCCTCAGCAGCAATCAGAGGTATCTGTTCAAGGCAGCTGCACTTTACAGTATCAGCTCTTTCACTGCAAAAATTTGATGGGAGTTTCTCTCTATCTGAGCATGCCATTGACCATTGTTTTCCCTGGCTGTGGTGCACAAGGTTTGCCCACTATTGGTAATGTCAGCACTAGTCTTAATTCTATGGACTTCGATATTAGTTACCTCATCCCCACTACCGGTTGTAATAAAATTACTGCTAATGCCACCACTGTTCATATTAGTTATGGGCTGTGCAAATAACTGGGGTTTTTTTTTGCTGAGCCTGAACAATTAATTTTGTTCTGGGTGAAATTTTTCAAAAAAATGGGCAAACTGAAGTAGTTCAGATCAAATGTAATATTTTGTCTGACCCAAAATGAGCCATATTGTTTCACTTCAGGGCATCTTTACCAAAAGCAAAGGGCTGGATTCAAATGGGGAGTTAGGCATCATTCATCAAACCAGTAATAGCAAGATGATTGTTGTGCCATTCCCTTATTCCTTATGATTATGCTACTCTACTGTGAAACCTCAGTTGAAATTCCAGGTTTCTCACATCCCAGATGAGTGTCTAAATCATTTGATTATAGGATTTAAGGATATAGAAAGGTACCATCTCTTTCCATTGTACCATTCTGGGGAGTGGTGCCCAACAACTGCCCTTTCTGAATCCAGATAAAATAAGCTTGATAGTTCACTCCTGACATATGTTTTGACGTTCTGTATCTTTATTCAGACAAAATACCATTCGCCAAATCTGACCTGAATCTACAAATTGTTTGGGATCAACTGAAACTACATGTTTCAGAAATTAAATTATTCGTCCCAACAGAAAGTGAGAGAGTTAAAACAGCCCAAGCTAAATTATTTAGTCTTCTCACCATTTTAACTTTAATACAGAGTAAAGGTTTGGCCCATTCTCTACCAGTGTTCATAGGAGGATTCCCACTGCCCTTGCTGGTCAGGCCCCTCTAGGATCTCTGAGTTTTCTGGCTATGATGCACAAGACAATTAGTACAGGTTCTGCAGAGGGCTCCTTCACGGACTTGCTCTTAAGGTTGCCTTCTGAAGCAGCTTTCATTTCCATCCCTCACACATGTACTGCTGCTTTTGGGGGTTGATTTCAGCCAGTGTAATGAAGTCACAAGACATCTCTTTTCTGTAAAGGCCTCAAGAGTAGAGGAATTTTCTGCAGTAGACTGGCATGAGCTGTACCCATGGTTAATTGTATCCAATAAGTAAAGAGCATGAACAAGTTTTTTGCTGCTCTGCAGTTATTTCATGACTGGAATTGGTTTCTGAGATGAAGACAAAGTTGTCTTTATTGTATGTCCAGTATAATAACTATGCAACTTTGTCACAGAGAGTATTTTATTTATATATATATAATTTCCCCTCCTTTTCTTTCCCCTTTATCAGTTTTTAGTGGCTTTTTTCTATTCTAGTCGTCCTCTTTTTTCATTCCTCTTTATTTCCCTTTGCTCCCTGTCTTCCACTCCTCCCTTCTCCCAGTTTAAATGGGGCTAATTCTTGGGTCACAGTTCTGGTCTCAATGTAGTCGGAGGTCAGTCATACACACATGTAGACTCACATGTAGACTAATTTCCTAACAGTAATCCCTAATAATCATGTTTTTCACTATTGCATTGTTGCCAACCCCAAAACTTCCCCGTTCCAGCAGGTTAATTTAAGTGCAGCTGTTGCTTGAATTTTCATCTGTTATGGCAGCAGCATAATCCTGCAAAAGGGCCCCCATTGTACATGAGTGACCTGAGAGCTCTGGGGTCTCCCACTCCGTCCACAATGAGGTGTGGGCTCATTGCTGTCAAGGTGACCTTGCTGGCATTAGGATTACTAGCAGTTTGGAAAAGAGAGTTTGAGCCACATGCTTCTGAGGATGGTGTGAGACTGACCCTCATCACAGCCTAACGAGAGGATTGCCTGCTAAATGGAAGTCTGGAATAAAAGAAGTGGAAGGAAACATGCTGACATGCAGTTCCAAGAATGAAGAAGTAGGTTGCACTTGTTGCAGTCCAAATAAGTATCCTGACCTTCTGCGCTAGGATAAGGGGACTCTGCATTTACATTGTGGGATTAGAAATGTCTGTAACGCGGCTAGGAGACACAGTATATACCAGCATGTGCAATTACTTGAAGCATTGCCTTGGATTACAGATTTCCCCCTCTGAGGGAGGCACTAAATGTGTAGTGATGGAGTCACAGTTTGTTATTCATTGATATTTTTGGACTTAAACTCTCCAGTGTCCAGCTGCCGCTGCTTGAACTGTGACAGGAAATGACTAGCCCTCTTTTTTTTGTTGTTTACTATATTGTTTACCCTGTAAAATGGTGAACCTGGATAGAAACTGCAACTGTAACAGAAGGGGGAAGGAGGAGCTTCCGTTTCTGAAGTTAGTACAGCATGAAGTAAAGTGCAGCTGTTATAGATAAGGCTTGTAATACACAGTGCAATCATGAATGCATTGTAGGCAATATTTTAATGAAAGGACTGTCAAGCACTTCTGCGTTTAGCCTGTGATAAGGGTCACATCCCAAGGCTGCAAAAGAAGTCTGGTGCAGAACTGGTAAATCTTTCATTTGTTTTCCCAGATAAACAAGAAAGCACTTTCTCATAACCATGACCAAGATGACTGATTACCCCTGTCTGCATGCAGACTGCTGTATTGGATGCCTATGCTATAACTATTTATGCTCTTTTCCTGAGCAATGTCTTGCTAGAAAAGGTGAAGCCTAACACAGGCCTAAAGCAGTGGCATGATTAGGGTGGAGCAACTGGGGCAGCCTCCCCAGGCCCTGACTTGGAGGTGGGGGGGATGGGAAACAAGCCTGTTTCCTCTGCAGCTGGACTGTCATGCCAGCAGTAGCAGTGACAACTGGAAGTCATCACTGCCCACACGTGTGGCTGTGTCAGGATACCTGGTTGTATTGTTACTCTGGCCAGTGTGTTTTTTACGGCGTGTTATCTCTGACATTTTATTATTTAATACTTGATACTTGGTATTATCTGGAGCATTCCAAATTCAAAATATTTGCCTCCTGAGGGACTTCTACGGTCCCAGGAATCAGTCACTTGAGCCAGGGATGATTTAGAGTCTAATGATGTCCTTCAGGGACTGTGAAATAATCCAAGCCCTCCCTTAAGGAACAAATTTTAACAGAGATCTCCACTGGGCTGCCTCCAGAACGTCACACTTTGCTCACATGTAAGAATAGGCAGTGGAAGCAGGGGGCTAATGGGGCTTAGCTTCCCCCCAAATGCAGGGCAGTGGTAGGACTGCAAGGCAGCCCAGCCATGAGCTTCTGGCAGCTGCAGCAGGGCTGGGGAGGGAGTGGGAATGGGGCTGGGGACAGACGCTGCACAGCCAGGGCAGGTGGGGCATAGGACGGAGCCACAAGCAGCTCATCTGGGGGTGGGGAGCATGGCTCCTGCTGCTACAGTGCTACGTGCACCCTGGGAGGGCATGGGATGCATGTGCCCCTGGATCTGTGGGCAGAAGGTTGGCTGCCGCTGCAGGTTGGGACCAGGGCTGTGCCAGGCTTTTCCCAGCCAAGCTGCTCTTGAGGTGGACAGCAGCAGCGCTAGAAGGGAGGGTATGGGGGGTGGGCTGCAGCCACCCCAAAATTTGCTGTAGCCCTCCCAAGCTCCCTTCCCAGAACCCCCATCCCCGAGCACAACACAACCCAACCCCCCCTGCCAGGAAGACCCCAGCACAGCCCGTAGCTCCAGCCCACAGCGGCAGCCTGCCTCCCCCCAGGCAGAACTGGGGGTACATGCCCTCCATGCCCTTCTGGGGTACATGCAGCAGTGAGAGCTGTCACCCCATCCCTGCGCTAGGTGCCCCCCTGACAAGCTACTCACGGCTCCATCCCTTGCCCCATTTGGAGGAGCTAAGCATACATGCATGCATGCATGCGAATGTGCAGCCCCCCCAACTATTTTTTCCTCCCTCTGCCTATGCATGTAAGCACCTGCTTACATACAAACTCACAGATATGCTGTTTATTTTGCATCCAAGTATAATGATACTTGGATGCATAATGATGTAAGCATGCGCTGTCTCTATATGGGTATGGTTGCATATGCACCTGCATGTTTGTGTGTATAGGGGTCCACATGCAGATGTTTCCCTGCCTGTGTGCATGCAGTCATGTATACTCGGTGTGCTTTGTGGAGGAAGTGGTTGGGGAAAAAGTAATGCAAAAAAAGTTCCTAAGAGAGCTTAGTTGAATTCTTGTCAAGCTTTGTCAAGCACTTCCTGATGTACTGTCTTCCCATAGTGTTCTGACAGTGTAGGTTTTTTAGGGGAACGGCTTTATTTTAAAGGAATTGTGCAGAGGGCACACAACAAAGGAATCTTTTATAGGTAATCATGAGGACTTGCAGCAAACACTTGATTTTACTAAGCCATGTGCAGGTAAAATTCAGATCTGTGGAGCACTCTACAAACAATGGGACACTTGCTTTTGAGGAAGTAGTGTTAGAGAAGGGACGCGAGTACAGACATTCAAAAAGCCTGAGCCTGAATTGATTCAATCTTTGCAGGTTAGTCTAACCTGCATACACTGAACCAAGAAGCAAGTGAACAGACATTCACTTTTGATTCTGGAAATGCAGCCATGTGCCTGCAGTGGATCTGGCTAGAAGCCAGGGAGCACTAGAGCAAGCCCTCCCTACCCTGCGGCAGTGGCTGGAAGGTTGGAGGGACGCTGAGCTGATAGGAGGTGGGGTGGGGTATGGCCAGGCCCCAGCAGGCACTGAGTATGATTGGGGAGGGGTTTAAACCCCCACCCAAGCCAGCTCTTCTATGCCTGCCTGCAGCAGAGCCTGCAGACCAGCCTACCTCAGCCCTGCAGCCCTAGCCCCAGGCAAGGTAGGTGGATGGCTGAGCCATGCTGCACTGCAGAGACAGGGCCCTTCCTATCCAGCTGTGGCTTGAGCAGGGGCCGCAGGAGATGTACACCTAGATTGCTGCCACCCTCCCTTCTCCTCAGGCTATCAGTGTCTGGCCATGGCCCCTGCTCCTGCTGATGGGGACACTCTGGAGCAGGTTTCCCCCCATACCCTCTTCTCAGCCAGCCAGAGCAGTGATAGTGCTCCGACTAGGGAGGCGATGGGTGGAACCAACCCTGCTCCACTGGTGCAGACAGCCCAGCCCAGGGCTGCAAAGCATGCTGGGGGAACCCCTGGACCAAATAATGCCAAACTTACATTGCTCACTCTATGGCTAACCCTGATAGAACAGTTTTCTAAACAATATTTCAATGCACTCTGACAAAGCAGCTCTGAAACCAGAAACTTTGCTTCCAGGGCAAAACTTACAAAAATAGCTTGTGAAGAATGCAGACAAATAATAGGCACGTATAATGCATGCTCTCAGATAATTGAGACCCAACGTCCCAAGTCAGTGGCCCCACTTCTGCACCTTGAATCATGCAGTTGTTCTGCTTTCAGGCTGCCTGCCATATTCTGGCTGGTACTGCCAGCTGAGCTTGCTACACATGCCTTTGTCTGGCTAAGGCCCATGGCCACTCTGTAAAGCCAACTCATACCCTGAATCATTTTTAAATATTCATTTTCCCACGGAAGTAGCAAATGATAGACACTAAATGAGGCCAAACACTGAGTGGCAGGTACCAGGTGGGAGTTTCAGCACCAGTATTTGAAACCCAGGTGTGTGCAGAAAGCATTACAAGACCCCAAATGTTTTACTGCAATGTGTGTGGGGGGTTATTTTTTTTTAATGATGAGTGTATCTTGAGAGCCCCTTGCTCAAATGATCCTAAATTTGGATTGGTATCCCTACCTGGAAATCCTGATAAGGCACAGCATATTTCCAACCAGCTGAATATGCATGCTGATTTCAGAACACTTTGTAAATGCTGTTTAATAATAAGCTAGTCCCACCCTTTGTAACCTGGTACTACGCCAAACTTTGACTCTAAGGCTAGGTATTTTGGGAGCTAAACTGCAATGTGTCAATTCAAAACAGACTTAAAGCAACATTCTCATAATGAGAACAGGCTAGAGAGAAAGAGCAAGGTGTTAGTGTTACCACTGAAACACAGTTGTGCATAGGGACATAGTTATACCCTGTTACAGGACATTAATGGAGGCATGTGTCCTCCCCAGATTCAAAGAGGGACTATGTAGCCTGATACTACCCGGGCCACAAGGTGTTGGGACTGGGAAGGTTCTCTGTGCCCTACAATGCTAGTGAGCCATCCAAGAGCCTGAGGACAATCTGGCTCAGGGATTACTTACAGAGTATTTAGTGCCTGATTGGGAATCATGAAAAAACTCTACTGTGTTCACTGTATTTGTAGACAACATGCAGGCAGGAAAGGAGGCTAATAACTTGTCTGTTATGAATGGTGTGCCAATGTTGAATGTACAGTTTGTATGAGCAGACAGGTTTTCTTCATATTAACATATGGTTCCACTGGTGTGGATGTGCTTTTTTCACAGTCTAATGTTTTGAGGAATTTTATGCTGTTCGCACAAAAAAGACTCCTTCCCAATCCAGTTATACTGTGTTTGCTGCATACCCTTCCTCCTGGAGGGCTGCTTAAAGGTGATTTGCAAAACAAAACTTAAAACCTAATTAAGCCCTTATTCCTGTCCTGAATGTTCCTGCTAAACTGGTTGTAAAGGAGCATTTAAGTAAGTAAGTTTAAGGGAAAGTTTTCAAATGAATTCCTCCCTGCTCCACATCAAATTCTACTACTATGGTAATTCATGGTTCACTAAAGATATCCCAGAATATATTGTTCTGTGATCTCAAAATTACCACTGCTAGCCTGACTGCAGTGAGATGGCTGGCATTTGTTAATGATTCATTTGAGGGATGACTTGGTTTTTACAGATTGACAAAACAGAGGACTTCACAGCTGTAGGGTAAATGTTGTTAAAGCAGTTAAAATTTCTTTACTACATGCTCCATACGGGGTGATCAGCTGGGATCTCTACCAGCTTCATGCACCATTAACTCAGCGTTCAGTTTTGCAGTATGCTGTATGGTGGAGGGCAGCTGCTGTACCTACTGTGTAGGTTATATGCCACACGATGGCACAGAAGTTCTAACCCAAACATACCCTTTTTCAGCTGGAGATCAATTTTGAAACTTTGCTCTATTTCTCTAATTGCATTTCACCAGATCCTGTAACACAAACCACTTCTCAAATGTATTTTAGTCAGCAAAGAGTCACCACTGGTTCAATCGGATAAACCACATAGTCTCCCTTTCCCCCCTCCCTACTCTCTGCCCCCATATACCTACAGGCTGATGAAATGCCATTACCACAAAAGGCAAATTTATGTTTAGTTATTACAATTACTGACAGCTTCACAAGCATCTGAATCCCAGCTGCACCTGGCAGCTGTATGCTTTCCTAGTACCAGGGTAATGGGATTCTGTGGCCATAGAAATGTTGAACACAGGGAAACTTTTTTTAAAGAATAAAGTAATAGTGGCACCTAATTTTTTCAATCACTTGAGACAAAGAACAGCTGCTATTTCTGTTCTATGATGCAATTCAAGATATGGAAAAGAGAATTACTGGTACCTGAGTTTCAGTAGATATTGACGTAACAGTGTAAGAGATCTTGATATGAACAAAATTAGTGTTGCCTAACCAAAATGCCACAGCCACACCCAGCCCCATTTTTAAAAGTCTGTGGCTTATTCCACAGTTTTGTTAAGGTTCCCTGCTTTTTTCCTGTACTTCGTTCCCTATTACAGCTACCTTCTCATACCTGACAACTTGCTAAGACCCAGATATGGGATGGTGGTCTTTAAGATGCTTAACATAGATGCAGAGTGAGGATGGCAACACAAAATTATAAGAACAATAAGACAATGGAACAAGCTTCTTAGGGAATCTCTTTCATTAGAGATTTTAAAGAAGAGACTGGGCTAGGTACCTGTTTGGAATAGTTTAGGAATGACAAACCCTGCATTTACATGAGGTTGGAGTAAAGGATGGTCTTGTGATTCTATGAGGAAATTTAAATTGATGCGAGATTCATTTCTGTAACACACAGTATGCACAGGTTTCCAAGACCTCAGGTGCAAGATACAGCATTATTTTTGCACAAATGCAACCACTGGGAGATGAGAGAAGGATGTGTGTTATTTCTCATCCCCACTAACCTCGCTTTTATTGGTGTCTACCTTTGTTTTCTTGTGGTTCCTTCTGTGTTAAATTATAAAACCACAGTAAGCAGCAATAGAAACATACAAACTAAGGTAGAACCAACATAAATTTGAAGCTCAGATGAATGCCCTCTCTTGCAAATAATAGGGTTTCTGGAATCACCTTCCTGCTATCCAAGGCTTTTCTGATGCCACAGTTATGTGTTCATGATATCAGAACATCACTTGGTAGTGAATTTTTTGCTTGCTGTGTCCCTGAGTACATCCCATAGATGATACTAAAGCAGTTTCAGAGGCTCTGAAACTTTAGGCCCATAGGTGACAACCAGATGTGTTCTAATTACTGTGGATGGAAGAATAGCCTTATAGGACCCTTTAATGCTAGCAGAGATTATTCATTGCTGTTCAGCCCACAACTGCTTGTGTGGCAGGACAGACACTTCTATGTTGTTGTGGATGTTATAACATTTAGAATGTAGTTTGGGTCATTAAAGGCATTGCAACAATAGTATCCTTCATAAAATCTGCTTGTGTTAACCATTTTAGCCATTACGTTTGTAAGATATGGAAACAAAGTGGGCAGGACATGGAGTGATAGAATAGGGCTCTTTTGATACGTACGTCTGTTGCTGATGGATTGTCTCTGCTTGTAAATTAGGAATAGGATGAGGAGAAGGCATAGAATGCCTACAATGCAGGCTCCAGTTGCTAGTGCAGCTGCCGTGATATCTGAAACAGAACAAGAAGAGTGAAATAAGTGACTTGGTGAGAACTGCTCCAAACTGCAGAAGCTCAAGTTAGCCTTCATTCAAAATGACTCCGCGTTCCAGTTCTTGGAATCTTTTCTCTCATGAGGCAATAAAGGGAAAGGGGGTAACGCTCTGCATTCAGGTTTCCCTTCCTGTGTGAAAGGCAAAGTTAGAATGAAAATCAAGTTGTGTCCAAATCTTTGTATGGATGCCTCATTAAGCAAGTGACTGATGACATTCAGCTTTGAAGTTAGGTATAACTTGCCATTTACAAAAACCACGTTTATGAAATTCTCTAGCACTTACTGGCTGTGTCAAGATTCACCAGAAACGTTCTGCAATACTGGTCCTACCAGAAGTCTGATGCAACCATAGTACCATTACTGAAATGCCAGCTGAGCAATGCATTAGCCTTCATGTAACAGAAGGATTAACTTTGGTGTATTTTGTATCTGTTAAGGTAGACCTGAGCTATAGCTGGAATGCCAGGCCAAATTTGGGGGATGCTCAAATTTAAGGTTTTTGTTCAGTACCACCTGAACTCCAGATATAAATAGGACATTTTTAACAGGAGATATGAGGCTTGAGCCAAAGGCCATTGAAGTCAATAGGATTTTGATGTATTGACTTCAAAGAGCATTTGATTAGCCTCCAATCATCTAATGAAAATGAATCGTAAACAAAGAACTTGGGCCTCACTAATACAATGCACATCAAGGGTCTGATTTTCAGTGATGACTGTTTTTACCAGGCAGAATTTGGGACCCACAAATAGTTATACAAACAATTAATTCTAAAAACAAGTATTACTAAATAAACAGCTACCTCTCAGTTTGTGGGTACATTATCACATAGGTAATGTCCACATAATTTGCTTATGGGATCAGAAATGTAGAATATTCATTTGCACATACATAACTGTGCCTGCAAAATCTATGGGTGGATTCAGGCTTGCCTAAAAACAGTCTCTTCTTGTAAATTTATCTGAAGAAACAGTCTTCTATGGTGAAGCAGCTCTATGAATAGGAGAGCAACATGTTTGTTATTCAGCCTGACTGGGATGGAAATAGTATGTACAACTCATCAAATATTAAGGGGAGAAAAACTTCTCTTAGTCATACAGATTAATGATGTTTTAATTTGAAAAAAAAAAAAAAGATAAAAGAGTATCATTGGCAATACTTACAGTCATGTCCTAGAGTAAGTAAAGTGGCTGTATATTGGAAAGAATATTTATCCAGGTCCTGCTGAGACATTTTCTTGATTGTATGTGGAAAGCTACAGATTTGCTCCGTTTTTTTATTTTAACATATTAAATTAGATCAAATATACTGTGCTGGCACATCTGCAGCCTGAAATGATTTAGAAACAGCAAATCCTATATCTGTGTAGGGAACTGAACAGTTGAACTACATGACTCTTGAGATCACTTCCAGCCTTAGGTTTTGATGCAGTAAATTGAATGGGAGCAAACCAGGGCAGATATATGAGCAACTGAAGTGATATGCCAAGATTGTGCTAGCTATTGGCATGGGTTGTAGGAGAAGAGTAAATTAAGTGCCTGCTCACCAGCAGGATGCATAGGGTTCAGAAGTAAAGATCCCATGCATGTTTTCTAGGAATTCCCAGACAGTCACAAGAAGTGATAAGATTTGTGATGATGGTGGTGTTCCCAGTGACGTAATGCACAAGGAGTTGTTTTGCATGATGTAGAAGGCAAGCAAAGATTTGACTGCATGCAAGCAGTTCATTTTCAACTTGTGGAGGCCATTCCTGCTAAAAACTACTCTAATGGCAAAGAAGAATATAACGGGAAGAAGAAAAGTTAGCATTTGGGTTAAATATATAGGGTTAGTAAAGAGGCTACAGTGCTCTGGCAGACTTAGAATTGATATCATACAGTGTGACAAACAGGAACTTTTTGCTGAATTGGGTCTGTATTTTAGAGCTTTATGAATAGCAGGGATGTTAGGCTTTATCTTAGAATCACAGAAAAGTAGGACTAGAAGGGACCTGAGGAGGTCATCTAGTCCAAACCCCTACTCAAGGCAGGATCACCCTTGACTAAACCATCTGAGCCAAGTATTGTCTCTCTATCCCTCTCTTAAAAACTTCCAAATACAGTGATTCCCCTGCCTCTCTGGGTAGCCTGTTTCAATGCCTAACTACCCTCATAGTGAGAATTTTTTCCATAACACCCAAAATAATTTTTTCTTTGCTGCAAGACCATTACTCCTCACCCTGTCCCTTGCAGCCACTGAGAATAACCTATCTCTGTCCTCTTTATGGCCACCCTTCAGATATTTGAAGATTGTTATCATATCCCCATCCATCTTTTCTTCTCCATTAAATTATCTAAGTTCTTAAAGCCTATCCATATTTTTTTCCAATTTTTTTTTTTTTTTTTTTTTTTTGCTTTTGTCTGGGTTCTTTCTAATTTGTCCAAGTCTTTCCTGAAGTAAGGAGCCCAAACCTGGATATAGTACTCCAAAGGAAGCCTCACCAGTGTCAAATAGAGTGGAAGAATCACTTCTTGATTTGCAAGTGACGCTCCTGTGAATACAACCCAGGATACTATTATCTTTTTATG
This sequence comes from Crocodylus porosus, assembly GCF_001723895.1. Lineage (NCBI taxonomy): Eukaryota > Metazoa > Chordata > Crocodylia > Crocodylidae > Crocodylus > Crocodylus porosus. The sequence continues at coordinate 6,815,096 of NW_017728920.1, read as the reverse complement.
CCTGCCACCTAGCCAGTCATTCCTTAATCTGTATTTGTGCATGTATCTGATGAAGTAGATGTTTTCCAGAAAAGCTTATGCCTTTCTGAACTAGTCTCTAAAAAGCCACCTTGCCCAAATTGATGTCTGTCTTTAGACTAACATGGCTAACCATCTCTATCCTTAAATAATGGAATCACAGAAAATCACAGACTCTTTCCCTTGATGCCCATCACCTGACAACTGTTTTTATTTTGAAAAATGAAATGGGTCAGAATCAGATTATTAATATGGAGGTGGATGTAGTCTTGGACCTGCCTCTTTGTAATTAATTGCCTTTTACCACTGCTGTCTGGAGGCCACATTCAAGCACAGTCTATCATCCTGCCTGAGCCAAAAGCATGAGGTGTACAAGACAGTTGCATATTAGCCCTTTGGAACTTGTTGTTGGTATTTGCTTTTTGTTAGACACTGGTACAAAATCTGATGGTGATTGCTTACTTACGTGAAGTGTTTGTCTGAGCATGCATGTGAGAACTGGGTTTCCTCTTTAGATATTAATTTTGCAGCAAGAAATCTGACTTGGCCTCAGGTCTATCACAGAATCTTTATGGTGCAGCACATGGAAAAGGTTTCCCTTTGACTCTTCACCTTTCCAAAATCATTCACTGTTCGTTTCTCTCTGCTTGTGACATTAGCAATTAAGTCTTACACTCATTTATGTACTCCTCTTGAGTGGTTGCTTTTCATTTCTTTACCTAGTGTTTGCACTGAACTAGGATGTTCCCAAAGGCTTCAGAATTCCTTTTTTCTGGAGGTTCATTTCCTACTCATACAGTTCCCAAGTCCAGTTACCAGACTGCACAGTCATAGAATCATAGAAAATTAGGGTTGGAAGGGATCTTAGAAAGTCATCTAGTTCAAACCCCTGCTCAGAGCAGGACCATCCCCAAATATATCATCCCAGCCAATGCTTTGTCTATCCAGGTCTTAAAAACTTTCAAGAATGCTCTCTGTCTGGGTAACTTGATCCAGAGTTTTATTACCATCCTATTTAGACAGTTTTTCCTTATCTTCCCTTGCTGCAACTTGAGGCCATGGCTTCTTGTTCTGTCATCTGCCGCCACTGAGAACAGTCTAGCTCCATCTTCTTTTGAACCCCGCTTCGGGTAATCAAAGGCTGCTATTACATCCCCCCTCAGTCTTCTCTTCTGCAGACTAAATAAGCCCAGTTCCCCCAACCTCTTCCCAGAAGTCATGTCCTCCAGCCCCTTCACGATTTTTGTTGCCCTCCACTAGACTCTTTTCAATTTTTCCACATCCTTTCTGTAGTGGGGGGCCCAAAACTGAACACAGTACTCCAGATGTGTGCTCACCAATGCCTAATAGAGGGGAATAATCACGTCCCTTGACCTGCTGGCAATGCTCCTGCTGATGCAACCCAGTATGCTGTTAGCTTTCTTCACAGCAAGGACACACTGTTGGCTTATATCCAGCTTATTGTCCACTGTAGCCCTCAGGTCCTTTTCTGCAGAATTGCTGCTTAGCAGTCGGTCCCCAGCCTGTACTGGTGCATGGGATTTTTCCAGCCTAAATGCAGGACTTCGCACTTGTCCTTATTGAACCTCATGAGATTTCTTTTGGTCCAATCCTCCAAGTCCTGCTAAGCAAACCTGGTGACTTAATGCTCAAGTTCCATGTCTTTAGTATTGTAAGCGCCTTAGCTGGGGACTCTCATGTCTTATTTTCTGTAAAGTTCTAGGCACATCTGTAGTGCTTCATAAGTACTGAACAGTAGTAGTAAAAAGTGTACACAAAACTCTTTGAATATACTCAAGCAGAGAAAGAGACAAAGAAAAAAGTAGCATTAGGGCCAGAGTGTAATAGCAATTGTACTTCCACTTTCAAATTTACTGATGAGGCGGGGCCTTAACATGCCATTTAACCACAGAAAGTAACACCCATTGAAATAAATTGAGTTCTGTGTAAACATAAAGGCTGATTAAGGCTTCAAGTATAGGGTGAAATAATACTAACCAGAGTTTAGAGTGGGTGCAGTAAAATACAAACAAGAATGTAGACAGGGGCTGCTGTCTCTGGGCCAACTTGTCCCCTGGTATAGTCCATACTGCTATAGTTATTTATACCAGAAGAGAATTTGCCCCAAAATGCTTTGTTTCATAGTTCTAGTTTTCCCAGCACAAGCTGTAAGTGACTGCCAGTGAGTCTAAGTGAAATTGCTTGTAGCTGGCATAGTCTTGGACAGAGGAGATTTTGCAGCTGTCAAGTGCTAAATAGAAATTAGGGAATAAACTTCCCAGACAAGTAACTGACACTTGTATCTTATAGATGGATTTGTTTTCTCAGGTTCTAATGGAAAACAAGATATGTATATTCAGCACCTCTGCCTAGAAAAATACATAGAGCAAGATGACAGGCAACATTGCAGCAAGCTCTTACTTTCACTACCTCTGCTGGCAGCAGGATAATACATGCAGTTCTGAAGTGCTTCTTTGCCTGTAGAATTAAAGAGAAAAATTTGTTCAGTTTTCTGGGATGTTGTTTTCATCCAGTAAGAAATCAGAGAAAATTCCACTTAAAATTCAAACCCAAAATCTCATTTAACTTCAGTGGTCTTTTCTTTTTGATATCAATAAAATCAGCTCTGCGTATCCCACAAGCAAAGGTTTAATATTGGAAATATTATGACTACTATTTCTGACTTGTCATCCATCTAATCTACCTACAGCCAAGGGAGGGATGGTGATCTGAAGAATTTACTGGTACATGTTTGGGACATGGCTTGATTTTCCTACTCATTAGTCACCAGGGTATCACAGGGTATGTATAAGTTAGTCAAATAAAAGATATCAGATTTACTCAAAGAACCTTGTCTACCTATTAAAATTTTAGATCTCAAATTATTTTGTAGAGAGGGGCACATCTCAACGGGGAGATTTTCACATACACAAACATTGCATATCCCCACACCTCCTATTCTTGACCAGCCTTTTGCATCTGCATGCTATTTCTATGAGAATAACAACATGAAAAAAGAATATTACCATTTAATGTAACATATGTCTTTTAACATATTTAAGTAGGCACCTTGGAGAACAGGTGCCACATATGCAGCCAGCTCTGCATTCCTGTGACAACTGTTCCAGAGATGAGAAGTACCTTTTTATTTTCTTTTTTTCTTATACCGTTCTCTCACTTGTATTGTGCTTGTAAAGTCAAGTAATCTTAAGCTACCATGAATCATAGTAGCTGAAGCAAACAGTTATCTGAACCAGGGAGAGGTAGAAAAATTAGTATTATTATTAGAATTAGTATTATTTTTTAAACAAAGAAAATATAATGAATTTTATAATATAGCAGCTCTGAGGCTGGAGATGCTTCTTGTCAGTAGCATAATTAAGGAAGGCAGGGGGCAAATAGCAGGGCACCAACTCTGGGTGTTAACCTAAAAAAAGGGGAACAAAAATAGCAGCCCCTGCTGTTGCCACCCTGTCATCTCTGGCAGCAGCCCAGGGCAAAAAACCGCCAGCCTACACCTCTACTGCCTATCACTGGCCTCCGAGTGCCCCTGGCTTTCAGGGAGATTAAAGTTTTTTTTCTAGCCTTCAGTGTTTGCTGGACACTGGACCTTCAAACTGTCATTAGTCCAAGATTAAATATGACTTTTGTAGGCAAACAACAAGATATGAAATTTATTACACTTGTCTTTGGCCCAAAAGCAAACTTATTTTCAGAAAGAGATTGAAGAAAATCAAGGAAACTATGTAACCTTGTTTGTATTATGTAAGCACAAAACAAAGTTTTTTCAGCTTCATATTGCTTTCAAATATTCACTGTTTTCTTAACTTAGCTCAGACCAACATCTGTGACTGTTCCAGTCTCAGCTCCCACATAACTTTGGCAATGTACCTTAATTTGCTTTGCCCTTCCTTTTCTGAATGCCACATAAATTGAACCCGTGCTCTTCATTTCCATCTTTTAGCACCACCTTTATCTACTGACTTTGGGTCCAGTTTAGTTTGCAACAAAGTCAATCACAGATTGACTTTAAATCCTGATTTCAGCATGAGTTGGATCATTGGCCCAGGAATTTATAAGCCATTTTTAATTAGTAAATATATTAATAGATTCTTAGATGTTAGTGTCAGAAGGGACCTCAATAGATCATCGAGTCTGACCCCCTGCATAGGCAGGAAAGAGTGCTGGGTTCAGATGACGCCATCCAGATGCCCATCTAACTTCCTCTTGAAGACCCCCAGGGTAGGGGAGAGCACGACCTCCCTTGGGAGCCCATTTCAGATTTTGGCCACCCTGACTGTGAAGAAGTTCTTCCTAATGTCCAGTCTAAATCTGCTCTCTGCTAGCTTATGGCCATTATTTCATGTAACCCCCAGGGGCGCCTTGGTGAGTAGAGCCTCACCAATTCCCTTCTGCGCCCCCATGATGAATTTAGAGGCAGCCACAAGGTCGCCTCTCAACCTTCTCTTGTGGAGGCTGAAGAGGTCCTGGTGCCCTAGTCTCTCCTCACAGGGCTTGGCCTGCAAGCCCTTAACTATACAAGTGGCCCTTCTCTGGACCCTCTCCAGGTTATCCACATCCCTCTTAAAGTGCGGCACCCAAAACTGGACACAGTATTCCAACTGCGGTCTGACCAGTGCCCGATAGAGGGGAAGTATCACTTCCTTGGTTCTGTTTGTCATGCATCTGCTGATGCACGATAAAGTGCAGTTAGCTTTGCTGATGACTTTGTCACACTGACGACTCATGTTCATCTTGGATGTCCACTAGGACTCCAAGATCCCTTTCCGCTTCCGTGCTCCCGAGCAGGTCATTTCCTAGGCAGTAGGTGTGCTGAACATTTTTCCTCCCTAGGTGCAGCACTTTGCATTTCTTCTTGTTAAAATCACATTCTATTGTTTTCTGCCCATTTGTCCAACCTGTCCAGGTCTGCCTGTAGTAGTTCCCTGCCCTCCCATGTGTCCACTTCTCCCCATAGTTTTGTATCATCCGCAAACTTAGAGTACACTTCACTCCCTCGTCCAAGTCACTGATGAAGACATTGAAGACTATCCTGCAGGATCCCATTGCCCACATCCTTCCAGGTTGATACCAACCTGGAATACTTCTCCCATGCTTATTCTGTGTACATTTCCTAGTCATGTTTACCTTTCTGTATGCGGAGTTCCATGAAGCCATGAGCCACATGTTGGGTGTGTGGTTTGCCATGTTGCTTTTTAAACTCTATCACATAGCAGCAGTAATTTCCACTATCATGCAATGTCAGGTTCATCAGGATGATATGAAATGTCCCATGATGGTCTGAGGTGCTTGCCAGCCCATGGTGGAATGCTTTTTCCCCATGAAGATACTTTCCAGTGATGTTGCTTGATGGTCCATGGTGATTTCCTGATTCTTCATGCAGCTCTCTTTCAGTGACGTTGCGAATATGTTTTTTCTCAGAGCAGTTTTGGTCCCCACTGCTGCTGAAAAACCACGTTTTGTGAAGTAGGTCATTCTGGTCAGAGAGTGGCCCAGCGATCCTGCACGTCAAGGTGACATTCTGTCCTTCTGGGCAGATGTAGAGTGAGTAAGGAGCAGTGATTATGAAAGCCATCACTTGTTCTGTATAAGGAAAAGAAAACATAAGGAATTAACACGTAAGACAAGATAAAGGATAATGACACTTCTCTGAAAGAAAGATCTAATTCAGTAAGCACCAGGACTGCCCAGTGAGATAGATGAATATTGCTTTACACATATTTTAAACTGAAACATGGATGGATTAGTTAAGCAAACTGTACAGGCTCATACACTGTGCAACTAGGGTTTTTGAGGGATTGCAGTCCCAGGAGTCCTGCTTCTCAGTGCTCTTGCCAGTTATTCATACCTCCTCCATTAGGTGAACACATAGTACAGGGCATTTCTGCTGTTTCAGATCATCTTTTCCTTAAGGATTAAGCCTGACGTCTTATCCTGTCTCATCGTACTATAATCTCTTTATCTCAGAATGATCTTTGTACACTATAAACTCCTCTAGTCTGTGCCATTACTATTACCCTTAGATGCAAACTCTTTCAGAATTATTTTTTTAAGGCTCAAAAAAGAGGTTTCACTACCAGGAGCTAAAATATAAGGCATCTCCAGTGCTGGATAACTATAATCTCTCAGCTGTCTGATCTGTTGAGAGTACTTTTCCTTTGTACTGGTTACTTCACACACTTTCTTTTGTAGTATAAAATGAGATAAGCATTGCAAGACATGCTTGCATAGGCAGCTTTAAATCAATCAATGTCAAATACAGTGTAAAGCTGTGAGTCAGAGAGAGCAGAAAACAGTGAATTTGGTTCACAGGATTGACAAAATCCATTCAATCCTGAAAGAAATGTTGCTAGGTATTCTGGTGTGAAGTCAGTAATACTAAACAAAGTATTTCATACATTTCAAAAACATGTTTAAAAAGCTGGCCAGCAGGGGCCACCATCTCAATGAAGAAAGACATTTCAATCTGGGAGTTCAGAGTGCCTCCTCCTATGCTGTGTCAGTGAGGGGGCCAGCCTTTCGCAGGCATGCCACAAATTATTCCCCCGCTCTCCAATTACCACTCTGTTCTCCTTCCCTTGCCCAATCTACTGCATTGCTTTCTGCTTCCTACTCTGTGCTCCTTGTCTGAACTTCTCCTTTGCTTTCTGCTTCCTGCCTTATATGTTGCTGTGCTGCCCTCAGGGGCACATTTTGAGGGGCTGCAGTGGCATGGCTGCACCCCCCTTTTGGACTAACATATCATGGTAGCCCCTGGGGACTTTTTAAAATACAAAATACATAAGAATCCTCTCTTCCCCTCCATGCTCAAAGGCATGCCCCCCCCACCCCCGCCTTTTCCTTCCCCACCCCTGCCACCTGCTGCCTCCCCTTTTCTTCCCCACACCTGCCAGGCTGCATGGGGACTAGACTCAGCTGAGAACAGCAGGAACAGCATTGATGGGTGGAGGGTACATTCCCACACCCTGACTACCTGCCAGGAGCAGGCATGGAACCCCTCACACATTGCTGCTGCCACTGTTCCCTGCTGAGCCCAGCCTCTGCACAAAGGTTTCAAAGGCTTTGAAGTTCTCCCTTCCTCCAAGACAGGGGAGCAGGGAAGGAGGAAAGGGGAGAGGAAGGAGCATGTCTTTAAGCACAGACTGTAAGGAAGAGGGCATTCTTACATGCTTTGGGAACTTGTAAAAAGTCCTCAGAAGCTCTGGTGGCACTGCCCACACTGGTGGTTGCAGGGAAGAGGCTGGGAAGAGGGGATACAGCTGCTCCTACAGTGCAGATGGCTGCACCCTGCTTTGCCAAATCATGGATCCACCCCTGGCTGCCTGTCCCCTCCTTGCTATGCTGCATGCCATGCACAGAAGCTGCCTGTGGCACTCATACCACGGGTTGGCCATACCTGCTCTGTTGGGATGCTACCAGCCTCAGAAAGTAAAACAGCATAAGCAAAATCTGAATTCGGATCTATTGCATGGTCGTGTAGTGCTTTCAAAGGGAATGTGGTTTAAATCCAAAGCTCTTTTGTTTCAGTACCTCCTACTTTGCAGGACTCACAATATTAACATGCTTTTCTTTAGTAGGTCCCAGGGAGCAAGAGGACGAGAACCTGCTTACGTCTCAGGGCTCAGTCCTACTTCTTCCACAGTGAAGTCAGTGACTAACTCCTGTTCTTCTTAGTGGCAACAGGTTTAGGTGTTAAAACTTTCTTGGTTTTATATAACTGTGTATGGGAAAAGTTAAAAGCATGACTAGCCTTAGGAAAAAGAGATCTTTCCAGCTGGCAGAAAACTTAGTGTGCTGGAAGTATAACAAATGTACAGTTTTAATTGTGGCAAGGAGCTTGCCCGACCTAATCCTGGATGTCAGCTATTATTTGGGCCAGTCACACAGTGGATATAGAGGAAGCAGTTACAGCAGGAGTGGGCAAAATAAGGCCTATGGGCCAGTTCCAGTCTACTAGGCAATTTCATCCAGCCCACAGGTACAATTAATTGCATCCGGCCCAGCCCATAGCTGTCCCTGCTGTGCTCTGCATGGGGCCAAGCCCC
>NW_017728920.1:6773330-6806912 GCF_001723895.1 Crocodylus porosus | reverse complement strand
AAAAAAAAAAAAAATGTTCTCTCAGTTTTGCCTCCAAGCATGATACACGGAGAAAAACACCACCTGTGCCCTGCAAAAGAACACAATGTTCTTTCAGAAAAGATACTAATGAGAGGTCAGGCTATATTCTTAGTGAAAACTACCTAACAGTGGGCATATTTTCTAACTCGTCTGTTGTGGGAGAAGAGTCGTGAAGATTTTCTGCAAGTTCACTCGGATGAGCAGAACAGGAACCTACCTCAACCTGAAAGGGAGCACAAGCTAAGCACAGCTTCTCACGCAAAGGCTACAACTTTATAACAATCATTAAAAAAGGATGCAAACAAAGGTCACAGGAAATGAACACGGTCATAGCTGGAGCACGAGCCACCTTTGGTTACAACGAGCTAGGTAGCCCTTTTGATTTTATAGTGCAACGGAGGTGCAGTCTAGGCGTGTGCTTGCACCAAACCATGCTTCATCCCCAGAGAGGGGGTCCGAATCAAAGCTGGGACAGCCTCTGCTAATGAATCTTTTGATTTCAATTGGCCATGAGTCCCACAACGCTGCCATATATGCCCCTTCCTGTGAAGTACTCCAGCCCAACCAACGGTATGAACTTACCCCCCAGCGGAAGCTACATATGCCTCCAAATTTTAATGTACCATAATTGAGACCTGAAGGCAGTAGTGGCTGGACTGAATCAGAAAGAACCACAAGAGTTTAATCAGAGTGCCTGAAGCAGATATGCCTCAGTGCAGCACAGGTACCACTGCTTGCCCTAAACCCTGCCCCTGCAATTCACGGCTGAGTTACAGGAACATCCTTAGATCAAGAGGCTGAATCACCCGTTGCTTCTTCCCTAGTTCAGCCTTATTGCTGTACGGCCCCCACAATGCAAAATCTAGCTGTGGAAGGAGGGCTCTTGCAGCCTCTGCTAAACTGGGATAGAGGCAATGACTACTGCATCCTTATAAGTGGGCAGCACTGAACAGGGGTGCCCAAAGACCTTGATGATGTGCTGACTTCTCAAGTTTGTAGAACGGACTTATGCACTGGGACCCCTCCGACAGCTCAGCTGCACACACAGTTTCCAGTCAGAGAAGCAATTTCCTCCTGCTGTCTTTCCAGAATCCATGGAACTTGCCTGTTCCTCACTATTCATGAGGACTGAGCATGTTGCTTTGCCTTGTGCTACAGCCCTGCTATATGGGCCAAGAGACAACGGGGACAGGGAGGTGATAAATCCCTAAAGGGACCCCAATTCCTGTGCCCAAATGAAGATGTTCAATCCATCCCTAGGACAGCTGGAGGGGGTCACATGTAACTGGGTGGCAAGCAAGTGCTACAGGTGCCAACGCTGCACCAGCCCAGTTCAGAACCAGTCCCCAGCTAGAACCAAACCTGCTTTTCTGGTAAGCTGGGGACTAAAGAGAGGACCTCCAGGTTAAAAGTATAAACCTTGGCTTTGGAGCAGGGAGGGACTATAAAAACCGTTACCTTCAGTGGAGTGGCACAGACACTTATCGCAAACACTCACTGGTGGTTTTTGTGTGTGTACACACTTGTGCACTCTAACCAAGTGTAACATCCAGTGCTTTCGTGGGGTAGAGCAGCAGTTGGCAACCTTTTTAGGCTCTGGGATGGAGTAATTCAGCTGGGTCAGAGGCAGGCAAATGGACAGGTGCTAGGAACCAGTTATTGCACCCCCCCGCCCCCAACCCTACAGCACGGGGAAGTTACAGCTGTTGAAACCCCTTGCCACTGAAGCCCTAGGTCTGTCGGCCAGATCAAATGACTCTTCAGACCATAGGTTGCCCAGTCCTGCAATCAAACACTTCTACCCTGCCTTCTAGACAGGACCATCCACAATAAAGTGCTTAAGGAAAGAAAAATGCTTAAGGAAAGTATTGAAACTACAAGAATAGTTTTAATTTCAAATACTGCTAGGGCCTTAATTTTATGTCTTTATCAGTATAATAAGGAGAGTTTGTGTGTCAAATGCTTCAGTCCCTTATCTACTCATATTGATCTGTACTTCACTGAAGTAGTACGATCATATTGGGCCATATCCTCTAATTCACAGTAAATGGAATTACATTTGGTGCATCTCCTAACCAACATTTCATCAGTTTATCCTTCAGAAACATACCATTTTGTTTGCTTGGAAAATTACTACTTAGAATATTGATCCACCCAGGCAGTGTTTTACTCTTAACTTTCTCATTAGAAAGGGATTAAACTATGCCAAAGGAAAAAAAAAAAAAAAAGCACACAAGTGTATAAGTAGCATGCTACAAATTAAACACCACCAAAGTGAGTCATAGGTAAAACAGATCAATGGTAAAATTCAAATAAATGCACTTGCAGCTACCAAGTGATCCAGAGATGCCGATTCTCACTGCAGGGCAAGTGATATGTTATAAGGAAAATAAAACAAAAATGAATTTATCATAAGGTTCTTCACTTGAGGCAAAGTGTGAATACTTGATAAGAAAAATGTATCAGGTTGAAAAATAAGATTAAAATAAAGCAATTCTGCCTCCCTTTTTGTCCTGTTCATGATGAATCAATGTGCTAGAAATTATTAGCTCTATATCAAACAAGAAAAGTTTCAAGTCTCTAGAGTATTCTTGGAAGCAGCAAGGTAGGGGGGTGGGGAGGAAGGAGGCGGGGCAGGGAGAGGAAAGGCAGAAATCAACTGTTTTCTGGCTTGTACTTTGCTGGTTCTGTCTGTGCACAATTTGTTTCAGACAATACATGAATGAAGGGGAGACCTAGAATTGCCTCCATAAATAGAAATCACTCCTGTATGTTAAGACATTGTGATGATGTCATTATCTGGAGCGCTTTCAGTCAAGGCACTGAAACTTTATAGCAGTATTTCTCAACCATGGTGCTTCAAGACTGTTTAAGGGTGCTGTGGAGTGCCACCCTATATTAGCACTGTTAGGTGTGCAAACACCTACCCATGATTCACAAGATAAACACCCAGCTTCACATGATTCACACCAGAGATTTCAAATAGGAATCTATAGTGTCAACACCATTTCTGACCTATGGTCTTTCTGAGTTCTTTGCAACGGAAGAAGTTCTCTATTATTTTTCTGTAGTCAAGAAATGAGTGAAAGCTAAGAGCTGGCATTTTCCAAGGGAGGCCTTGAGTAACAAGGCTGAGAACCCCTGCTCTATAGGCCATCACCCTGGTGTGATGGTTTCCAGTAAGAAATTTCATAGCACTTTTAGCACATCACATAATTGTATCATCACTTGAGTTCAATAAAACTTTTCTGACAACATTTTAAATCAGGCAAATGAGATGAAAGCTTAACTTGACACTGTAAAAACTGTATGAAACTGATTTGACTGTATTATAGACAATTAGTACAGGAAACAGCTGTAACCAGAATAGGTACAGACATTACACATAAACCAGTTTACGCGATCAGAAACCAGTTTACACCTGTAACAGAACATAAGTTCAGTGCACATAAATCAGTTTCAAAATGGCTGAAACTGGTTTAAGATAAACTCGGTTGAATGTAGTATCAGACTTAACTGATTTGGGTCAAACCAGTTTATACAATGTCTGTCCCAGACCCCTTCCTGGTTTAAGTTAACCAGGCCCCCCAGCATGCTCTCTTGACTGGGCGGTCTGCTCCAGACAGCAGAGCTAGCCCTGCCCCTCTGCTCCCTGGCCAGAGCTCCAGTGGAGAATACAGGTACAGCTGGGTCTGCCTGGCTTCCCCCTGCCCCAACACATCTCACTACTCAAGCAGGGATCCCCACACCCTCCCTCCCATCACTCACTGCACAGACCCTCGCCCCATGGACCCTAAGCATGTGGTATGCTACCTAATGCTGAGGGGTGTGTGTGCATGTCCAATTTCACTGGGACAGAACAGCCCACTTAGGGCTTTCTGGAACTAATCAACAGGTCAGCTGGTAATGTCCCTCCATTCCTTCCTTGGAAAAAGCTGTTTAAGAAGAGCTTGAACTAATGGAAAAAGGCTATTGTTTTCCTGATGGGGTGATAAACACTGTTATTGGCCCCCAGCTGGCTTCCTTGCCTGTCAGTTTGCTGCAGACGGTATAAAGAAGTGTGTGTGTGTGGGGGAGATTGAAAAACTCTGTATCATCAACAGATGCATACACTGCATCACTCCCCCCTTGCCTCAGAGTGCTAGCCAGGGCCTGACGGCTGGCAACACTCCCACCCCTTGAGCAGTCAGCAGGGAAAAGCGTGGGATGGTGCAGGCAGACCTCCCTAATCAGAGGTCCTGGTCCTGCCCAGGCCTTTCCATACCTCCACTCAGCTCAGGACTGTGGAAGGGAAGGGAGGGCTGCTCTCATACCCCTCTTCCCTTTCCTGCTTCTAACCTGAGCAACTGCAGGCATGTTCCTGAATTTCCTCAGTCCAGAGACAATGTCTGTCCTGTTACAAACTGGTTTAGCCTAGCCAGATTAAATGAATCTGCAAAGGTGAAATCAATTCAGGCTCAGGCTTTTTGAATGTCTGTCCCTAGCCATTATAGACAATTAGTGCAAGAAGCAGTTGCAACCACTTATACAAACACAACTTAAGATAGAAGCTATCTTTAAATTTGATGCCATTCTGATCTAGTTAATTAAAAATGAAAATATAAAATACCAACTTGAACTCAGACTTAAGACCAGAAGGAACCATTTTGATCATCTGAACTTCAGCATAATTATCGAGTCATTTGTACATCAAGCTCCAGATTTTGGTTAAGCTAGCCCATGTCTGGAAGGTCTTGATTTAAAGAGTGAAGCTGTTGGAGAATCTGCCACATCCCTAGAGAAGTTGTTCCAAAAGTAAATTAGAAACATAGGACTGGAAAGTTCTTCTTGGGTCAACATCAAATACAATCCCTTGACCTACCAGGCACTGTATCACATAACTCTTTTCCTAGCTGTATTCTCGAGATTTAAGGCATTTTTATTACAATCTGAATATCTACTTTCATCTTCTGGTTGTTACACTATGCTATGACTCTGTCTAGTAAATAACACAGCCCTTTGCCTTCAGAAGTTATTTTCCTATTAGTTGTTTTTGTCTATCGCCTATTAATTGCGTTTGTCCATTTTAAATGGACCACTTACAAATATTTTAGCATAATATAGCTACTTGGTTCAACGTAAATAACAATTTGGCATTGGTATAACAATAAAGGGTAATCCTGAGCTTAGTTTGATCCAAAACCTTGGCTATAAGGATCCTTTACATTTGGATAGGGGAAAAAAAATCTGGATTTGAAGACCCAATTTAAGACTACAGAATGAGCCCATCATAAAAATAATGTTTATTATTATCTTATTCTTTTTATAACTTTTACAACATGATGCCTAAATTACTGTTGTTCAGCAAAATGCACTCTTGAAAGTAATAGCATCCAAAAATAAATGAATGGATGTGGTTAATGCATACACTGTAGCATTTGCTCTATAGAATCAGTTTGTATAAAGCTGAAAGACACTACATAGTATTTGTGCCCTGGTAATTTTCTGCATGGCTGAATTTGTCCCAGAATGCTATCCCCTGATTAACTCTCATTTTCAATTGTAAGTTTATCTGCGGTGTGACACAAACCAAATACTCATGTGAATCAACAGTTTTGAAATGAGTCTTGTGTTTGTCCACATTACAGTCCTTATGCTCACATGTATTTTTAAAGCTAAAAATAATTTACTAAATACATTAAAGAAACAATCTCATTGAAGTTCAGATTTCCTCTGGGCATCGAGCTGCAAACACACTAGCTCTGCATTATAAATATTATACTCAATCAATATTTGTTCTTTGAAAAATCTTGGACAAAGTTTTCTTCAGAATGATCAGAGGAAAGCACACTGTGGGTTGCAGCTTGAAAGCTTTTACAAGTGTGTTCGTGCTAAGTTGTGTGTGGCTTGAATATCATCATTCTTCTTTATGTCACTCACCAGTTTCCTTTCAAAATTAGGCCACTTTTAACAAAGATGATCAGTACATGAAAACTTGGGTACCTCCGAACCTGGAGATGTCGTTGACGGTGGCTCAGAGCGGCTGTGGTAACTGCCCCTGCTTTTCCATAAAGAACATGGAAACTTCCTGACTGATGCTGGAATGCCATTCGCCAGGGGCATTATTTTTGATAAATCAATCATGGCACCTCTGGCACAAAACCAAAACAGTCAAATTACAAGAACAAAGCCGGAAAACTTAAAATTAAGCATAAAACCATAGAGATTTAATCCTGATTTGGAAAACCCATCCTCATAGTATCTGAGCAAGGTTTGGGTGTACTTGGATCCAAGGTTTGGTTCCAGTCCATATTTATGTATGTATATAAAGTAATGCACTATAAAGTAGGGCTGTGTGAAGCTTCGGTCCCTGATTCAATTCAGAAGAGTTTCGGCCCAATCTGGTGGCCATATCTCTGAATCTAATTGAATCAGAGGACCCTTTAATCTCTCCGACTCGAATTGGAACCCTCCAAATAGATTCAGAGAGTTTCAGAAAGGTTCAGCGATTTGGCCATAGACACAGCTTTAAATGTTTTTTCTACATACCTCTAGGTAGCAGGCAGCTTGTGAATGCTGCAATGCTGGGGCGCACGGAGCATCCCACAGGAGCGCGGGGGCTCTCCAGCACGCTCGGCAGCAGACCCAGAAGTGGACCAGAAGCACTTCCGGTCCACTTCCGTGTCTGCTGGAGAGCGCCACCCACTGCCCAGCTCAGTGACTGGTACCTCCTGAGTCTGGGGGGGCACCTGGGGTCCCCCTGTGGCTGATCACTGAGTGGGGGGGGGAGGGCTGGGGGCTGCCAAGTGCGCTCCCCAGCGGATCCAGAAGTGGACCAGAACTACTTCCGGTTCACTTCTGGGTTCACTGCCAGGCACATGGAGGGCCCTCCCACCCTCCTGTGGCACACTCCATGCGCCTCAGCATCAAAGCGATCACAAGCCATGCTGGTACCTAGAGGTATGTAGAAAAAACATTTAAAGCTGTGTCTATGTCCGAATCGCCGATTCTCCGAATCAGCATTGAATCTTCAGATTCAGCTGAATTCAATCAGGGACAGCGATCCGAATCAACGAATCAAATCACTGTCCCTGATTCAGGCTGAGTCCGAATCGAATAGGGCCTGCTTTGCGCACCCCTACTGTAAAGCTCCTTATTGGAAGTTCAGTACGTTTACAAAGTATCCAGCCCTGTTCATATGTCATGCGTGTGCTTATGTAAATATATATTACGCACTTTTTTGTAAGATACCAACAGGGAAGGATGTCCTGCATTTTCAGACACATTTGCCTGCTTTATTTTGAGAAGGTCTGAGCCAGATTCCTTCCATCTTCCTCTGTGCCAAGTAATTTGCATTTGTGCAAGCTGGATGGAAAGGCTACCAAACCCTGACAGGCTGCCTCTGCGCAACACTACTGATGGTGCTGTAATGGCATCAGTGCTAGGATCTGACCAAAAAAGAGGGTTGGGGAAAGATTTATTTATTTCCCTTTCAACTGAGTAAATTATCAACATTTATTCTTTTCTCTGCTCCAGAGCTGCATTGAGGTGCTGACTATTGCTTCTACAGATGTGGGCATGGATCTAATGGTCTTAGAGTCTGCTGTGTATCTTGTGGTTTGGGTTGCTAGAAGCCTGGGGAATCAATTGGGGGATCTCTTTCGGAGAGTGGCAAGACGAGAGAGGCAAAGGACTGTTCAGTCTAGACAGGTCCTGTAGAGTCCCCACCGCTACACAACGCAGGATACTTAGCCAGCATGACATTTCTGATGCTCACAGCCCAGGCTTACATTCACTCACAAATCTGGCTGCCTGTGTTGCAGCCTTGTACTTTGCCACTGCACCACAGATACTAACAGCAGCCAAATGCCAACCGAACTGTGCATAAGCACACCTTATTCTCATTGAGTTCAGCAGAAATTGCATAGGCTTCTTCAGAGGCTGAATTTAGGTCTGTGAGATTGCTAATACTGGGTGATGATATTTCACTGCCATAGTACTACTTTTAATAAACACTGACCAAGTCTGAGAGTGTTTTCCAGGTCTTCGGAGGGGAATACATATTGAAAATAATGAGAATTCCATGGGCACATTAGAAATGCATAGGAAGAGAGATAACATTTAACATTTATATACCATCTTCCATCTGGGGAACTCAAAGGGTTTCGCAAAGATTAATTATGAATGAAAATGTCACACAAACTTCAAGAGCCTTGCAGCAGAAGTTACTCAAATAGTTAAAATATTTGTTAAACCCAGAGATTTCAAAATACCACTCTGCTCAATACAACAGCTCTGGAAAATCCATCTTTTCCTGTACGTGAGGAGGAGTGTTTTGCTTATGGTCTACATGCATTTAAATATTATGTTTAACTTTCTATTACTATTCCTCACAGAGCGAGAAAAGCTTATACAGAGGGGGGGGGAAAGCAATTAGTTATTGCAGTAATTGTTTGTTTAAAGGTAGACCTTTGTGTGACAAGGAAAAAAAGATCTTAAAACTATTGCATTTGTGGGCGTGCTAATTGCATAATTGCAGCCACTTGCATTGTGTGGAAGAAAAAGCTGTATCCAAAACTAGTATTTCTCTCAACTATAAGAAAACCTCACACTTCCCCACAAACCCCACACCCTCCCTCACACCCATAACCACACTCTCCTCCACACCCTACCCAGACACTCCCCCACAAACCCCATATCCACCCACACCTACACACCCCCTCTCATACACACCCCATGCCCCCACCCACTCGCACCTCCTCACAAACCCCAGACACAAGTATACCCCACCACAAACACCACCCCCAACCACACACAGTATACAAGAGTAAGACTTTATTTTGAGCTATTATGTAATCGCCTCTAGATATACGACACAAACGCACGTTAATCAGGATAAAATAGTCTTTGAAATAAAATTAAAATTATGTTATAGTAGATGTTTGATTTTTACTATATGGGTTTTTTCCCTCCGGTTCCAAGATGGCAACCCCCGCCCCTCCCAAAAGGAGTACTTCTGGGGGCAATGGGAGGGACTTCCTGTGGCAAAGGTCAGGGGCTAGGGGGTGAGACTTCTGGGCCAGGGAGGGAGGGCATATGTCAAGGGGTGGGGCTACCCTTGCAGCCCTTGATAGCTCACCAAAGCTCATTAAGCGGCCCTCCAGCCAAAATAATTGCTCACTCCTGACTTACAGGATGCATTAGCACTGCAAATTTTACAGGGAGAGATCAAAGGGAAGCAATAGCTTTATCTGTGTGGGGGAGGCTGACAGGAGTCAGAGTATGGCTCTCAAATGAGGAAATGAAAAAGTATCTGTCAGTTGCACACTCTGATCCTAGTGTTATATCCAGCTTTTACTTCTCCACAGTCTATGCTCTGCTAATGCCTGATAAAAAGAAATAGCAATGTGTTATGGCCTGCAGAGATCAGGCTGGCTTTTGACCACACCCTGTTTTTTCAAGCCTGTATTTTTCATTTTCTCTAAGGAGGAGGGAGGGTGGAGCCTGCTGATGCTTGGATGTCTTAACTTGTTGGCCTCTGCAGAGTTAAGAAATCATTCCCTATAACTTACTACCAATGAATGGCACATCTGAAATGGCTGGAAAACTACAGGACAGCTACTGGTAAATGGACACATCTGTGAGGTGCTAAGGTTGAAATGGTGAGGTAGGACATCCTAGGTTAGTGGTGCAGAGTGTGGAGGAAGTTCCCCCTGGATTCTGCCTAGCTGAGCCTCCAGCTAGGCTCCTGGACCTCTCTTGCAGAAGCCTTAATATTACAGGACACACCTTCAGAATTGGAAAGAACATTTAATGGACTTCTTTATTTTTACAACTATAATCAAAAAAGGGAGGCAGCTTGGTTGGGTGTCCTGTGGGTTTGCTTTGCATTATTATTGCAAAATGTTCACTTATTTCATAACATCCTGTTGTTCCATGAGCTCCACCTTCACTTAATTTGAGGTTCTGCATGTGCTGCATCTAGCAAGGAGCAATGGAGCTGCCCTCTTCTCAACCATCACACACATCATTCAGTATTTAAACAGGATCAGGTTAATTTGGTTTAAAGGCCATCTGGCTACTCATGCAGATCACAAAGAAATCTTGTTCACATAATTTGGAAACTATACCCTAGCCTAAGTACCTATAGACACCTGAACTTAGTCTGTCATGCACAGCCATATCTGTTCACCTACTGAGAATCACATGATGTTTTCAGCCAATAGTAGAGCTGCCGTTGTAACAACCAAGTTGATCTTAGACCAGTATAGGAAAGAGGTTTCTCTCCATCGCTACCTGTATTTAGAACAGTGTTAACCTCAGGACTTCCTGGTACCCCTGGATTATTTAAATGTATTTTTATTTTCTTTTATTTCCATATTATGTTTGTTAAACTTTTTCTCACAATGGGGTGATCGAAGAAAATGCAGTCAAAGTAGGATTGGTGTGATGCCATTGCTGGGTGGGTCTTTCCTGGGCCATGTCAGAAGTTTGGGCCATGGATATTTTCACAAACTCAGGAGTGGTTCTCAATCTGACTGTGAGGGGACTTAATACAACAGAAATCTTGGATGTGTTTACTGATACCTGTTTGAACAGGAAGTGTCCCATTCACACTGGGGCCTCGAGGGAGCAAGGGGAAGGGAAGCTAGGGCTCTATTGAAGGAAACTCCACTTTCAACACCTTTGAAAATTGTCTGTGGGATTCTTTGTGTTTCTTCACTCTCTGAGGTCCCCTGGAAATCACAGAAGTCCCAGCATCTCCACCAATTTTCTCCCTCAGAGAATGGGCATGTCCTATTTCATGAAGCTCCCAAAACATGGAGACTTGCTGTATTAGCTTCTCTTTGTACTGCAGATAAAGCCATAAACCCACAATTGTATTCAGTTCTGAGAGGCTGAGAAGACAACGGCTGCTCCAGTTAGAAGGAACAGATCTGTAGCACCTTGTGTTGCCAGCCTGGCAGATTGTCCCCTCCTTACCTACTATGACTCTACAGTTATAACTGCAATCCTTGGTGAGGGTCAGTGAGCGCATCTACATGAGACGCAGACTGCACAGTAGCTGAATAATACTGCACAGTAGCACATCACAACACCAACAGTGCTCATATGCTATTGCGTATTATTATTAGGCTACTGCGCAGTACCGTCACTAACAAGGCATTCACTAGCGCTACTATGTAGTACTTGATTACACATACTAAATTATACAAGTACTTAATACTTACTTGATTATACAAGTACTAAATAAATGCTCAGTAATTACTGTGCAGTAGCATCTCGTGTAGCTGTGCCCAGTGAGTAGCACTCATGTGTGGGCTGAGACAGTCCAGCAGCTGGCCTTATATCTCATACAGACATTGCGTTACAGTACAAAAGTATTGTTCTTTGAGATACCACCCTAGATTCCATCTTAGACATTCGTTGTTAAATCAGTACCTCTTCTGCCTATCTGCTAGTTGCTGCTGTCTAAGCAGAAGTTAAGGAAGTTATGGCATTTTGCTTTTAGGAGCAGACATTTGCCTTAATGACCTGTCCAAGATTCCCTCATTCAGTAACAAGAGATTTTAATATCTGAAGCTAGGTCTGAAATATTTTTGAGCATGTAAAAGTATATATAATAGCTGACATACCTGGCTCCAGTGAACTACTTTGATAAGCCCTCTGTCAGATCTCATCTATGACAAGGAGGAAATTCAAGAGAAAGAACTAGGAAAAGCTGAATTGTACACCTTTTCTGTCAGAGCACTGAAGAATATATCCATAGTTTTACCTACTCAACAAGTCTCAGCATCTTAAAACTACTCTCCCTTCACTGACAGATTTGGTGGAAACCATCCATCATGAAAAATAAATACAACTAACTAATGCTTTTTATAGCAGATCCCATGCCCATGGCATGAAGGGCAGAGGTGACCATCTGAGGAAAGTGTTTAACTTTATGAATCTCCCTTCTGTTTTCCAAGGACAGTGGGGTGTTCTCTATAGCTGTCTAGTGGACTGCGAGTCCTACATAGATAGAGATATGGGTGGTGGTGGGGAAAATATGGTGTTTGATAGCCCTGATACTCTTTGCATTCTCCCTGCACTGTTTAGATAAGGTGTAGTCTTTGGGAAATCAAATGTAAATGTTTTGTTCTCCCAAGAACATTGGCTGGATTCACCAGCAAAGAGAATTTTTCCATCCTGTTTTCCAAATATTCTCCACATAGTGCAGAAAACTACCTTTTATCTTGCACATGGCATTAAAAGTTCATGCATCTTCAACCATGCTCCTCTTTAATGCTGTCCCTTTACTGGGCTTCTCTCTAAGGGAATACTATCTAATGTCATATTTCAACACATCCTAAGCAACTAGTAGAACAAGCCAAGGCAAAAACCTCTCATTTCTTTGATTCTCTACTTATTGCATACATCTGAAATTGGAGATCAAATGTAAATAGAAAAAGCTGAGCCATTAACATTAGCACAAATAGTTGTATTCATTACGTTGTACTGATTAAAAAGGGAAGAGGCATCAAACAAGCCACAGCAGAGTTAGTGGGAACTAGCATTGACATTACAAAAATTTAGAAGATGAAAGATTTTTTTTTACAGTAACCATTTCTTTGGAAAATAATTTTCAAATATTTTGTTTACCAAAAACAAAAGCCTTTGGTAATTTCAGTAAACATATTTCTATACTTTATGGTAAATATGTCTATAAAATTAAATCATAAAAAAAAATCATGAGTTAAATGGGTTTCATTGGGGGTCTTCAAGAGAAAGCTGGACAGATACTTGACTGGGGTAATATGACCCCAGCACCCATTCCTGCCCAGGGCAGGGAGTCAGACCTGATGATCTGTTTAGGTAGGTCCCTTCCGACCCTATGATACTATGATGAATAGCAGGAAACTGGGCCATTTTTAATGCTGCTAAATGGAAACAACTTTGAAACATCAGCACTTTTTCTTTAATCTGCTTCCTACTTTTCAAACATCCACTGTGACATGGATGTTTAGCCCCTGAAGAAAAGAACAATTTATTTGGATGGACCTGCCATCCAACAAACTACGGCTTTCTAGACCGTATCATCTGGGCATATTGCGATGTGCTGATATGTGGTTGGCCTTACACCTGTTTCAGGGTATTTGATAACCTAGTGGGCTTTCCTGACAGAATGTGGCACTTTCCTATCATAATCAAGATTTCCACTTCCCTGATATCAGACTGCATGTGATAAACCTGACAAAACAGAGCAGAAGGATTTATGACTCCTGCTGACCCCTAATAATTCCTAGATTTAGGAGGATGGGTGCAAAATTATCTTTGCTTTCGTGATGCCCAGTTTTTCTTTGTGGATAACCAACGGTAGTGCCCCAATATAACACTGTGGAAATCATCTTCTAGTGTAGCGGGCAAGTAACATTTAGCTAAAGTAGTAATTTTGCTGGTTAGATAGTGATGAGGAACTCCTTCTGAACAGTTTCCACAGCTGCTGCCTGAAAGTCACGATGGCTCCAGTTCTCACAGTGAGAAGTGCAGGTCACCCATTTGGCCTACCAGCCCCATGAATACAGTTGGGGCCTTGGCTAGTCAGCTGGGTTTCATTCAGGAGGGTCTTCCCAGCAGTGATCCAATGCAAATATCTTGGCAAACTTATTTTGCCTGCCTTACTTGCAGTACTTTAGTCTTTCAGTTTTGCCTTGTGGCCTTCTGTGATGCAATCTAGCACTCAGTTCTTGTGCTCCGTGGTGAGCCAATGCAAGCAGGATTGATGCAAACATTCTGGGGGCTTGAAAGAAGGCATGATTTTGTTTCCCAACTGAGGTCTAAATCGGCAAGATTTATTTTACACAACAACCAAAATGTGGGGAAAAGCAAGTGTCCATGTAAAGAACTTTGTATTGTAAGTAAGCATCTTCAAATGAACTATAGTGTATCTAGAGCTTTGTGCATCTAGTGGAGTGCTCCTCCTTCTGTCTCGCTAAAAGCTTCCAGACCCTCCTACAGATCACCTAAATCTTGGTCCCATTCAGTTGCTCTCGTTCTTTATTCCTTTCCTTCCTTCAGTCTGGTAACATTCTGCTCACTCTCTTCACCAGGGGAAAAATATACTATTTATGGTCCTTTTAAGAACCTCTTTGCTGTGACCAGTGGTTGGAGTTGATTTTAACATGAAGAGAAGGGATCTCTTAGCCTACCAGCCAAAGATAAGATGAAGTTGTGAGAGCTCTGATTAGTCTAGTTAGGGAAAGGCTAATCCTCCATCCGCTGTTAGCAGAGGAGGGGAAATGCTGTGTTCCCCCCCCGCCTGTCTTTAACTCCTGATTTAGTAGCTATAGTAGCAAAACAGTATATTTTCATGAAAATTTTGTAAGGCTATCTGAACTGATAATCATTAAGCTATAGCATTCTCAGCCTACTGATATGAACAAGTTGCAGTTCCTACTTCTGTTAAAATGTGCTTATGTTGGGAGAGTATGCTGAATTGACATGTGCTTCCCAGCTTCCCCTCTTATGCAGCATTGAAAACAGATCAGCTCTCAATTGTTACTGTGACCAAAGCTTTACAAGAAGTGAGACGATGAGGCTGGGCTTGATCCCTTCTACACTAATGCTTTTTGAACTATCTGGAAGAGCTAAGGAAGAACCATTTTTGACCAATGTTGTCAACCACCAGTCATTTTCTGGGTATGCATGGAGACTTTAAAGCTAGTGTTTCAATCTGTTTGTACAGAATCAGTAAGTACTGCCTCAGTCTGCTTTCAGAAGGAACTCTGAACACAAAGCTTACAATCACATTTAAAACATCACACTCACACTAGCCCAAATCTTGAAAAGATGCCTTCTTCACCTTAGTGCAGAACTTTCCATGGCATCTGTTTCCAGTGGCCTTACCGCTAGGGTTTCGCTTTGTTTTAGGTTCCAAGAAAAAGTTCAAAGCAAAAATCTGCAGAGAGTACACTGAAACCACTAACTCTCTCACTGTTTCCATCCAAAATGCCACTCTCTCTCACAAACGTGGGCTTCCTGAAAGGTTTGTGACCTAAGTGGAAATGTGAGCTGGTAATTTAGCATGTGACGAAACCTTTAGAAATGGTGAATTACATCTGTTTTGAGGTTTCATGAAGAAAACCTTACCATCTATAGAATGAATCTTCCTGACTCCAAGAAGCAGAAGCCTTCTTGTTATTCCCTTCCCCTCACCTCTCCTCATCTTTCTGAAGAGCATTGAGCGTACCTTGAGCAGTACCACTAACAAATAAATAAAAGAAAACTTGAATGATCAGACTTACTTTAAAGGAGACCTCATATTCAGTTCCAGGACCCACAATAACCAAATAAAGTAAAACCTTTATTCACAGCCTTATCTAAAGCCCACTGAGAATACTGGGGAAAAAAGGCCACTGATTTTGAAGGGCTTTTAATCTGATCTATAATGAAATGTATTTGAATTGGAGCTTCACTGTCATGAAATCCTTCACTCTCTCTGCTTTCTGGACCCCTGAAATTTCTGGGTATTGTCTCTACTTTCCCTACATACTACACAGCAGTACTGTACCTAAACTCCTAGTGGCCCCAGGCAAACATTTAGTGTCAGTCCCCACTTCGCCAGAGATAATGATAATAATAATTGAACAATGGGAAAAAATTACCACTTTCAGTCCCCCTCTCTGTCTGGGCCCTGGTTCACTCGTGCCTGTTTGCTTATGCTACACAGAGTGACTAAGACACTTAGGTCTGTTCCTGCATTTTTCCTGCTCTACTCATGCCATTTAATTCAGAGTACTTCTAGAGCAGATCTCGCAGCAAGGTGCTACTAATATTGTATTGGAGGAGGCTTGACATAAGTTGGAAGCACATCAAGCAGAGCTTTTATCATTTGCTGGAAATCCCAGAACCCTCCAAAATACACGAACCCATCACAAGTTAGCAATGATCTAAAATCCCATGCCCGAAAATGTGGGTCACAGAAGGGGTAGCCTAGGCAAGTAATAGTAGTTGAAATCACAAGGCCTTATTAATTTGTACTGAGCTGTAGTTTTTGCTACCTATGGGGATGAAAAAGTAACCACGTGCAAATAAATTAGGTATATAGGTGCATAAAGGTACAACTAAAAGCCAAAGATTGAATTCTTAAGTTCCCAAGTAATTTTGGATTTAATATTCACATACAGTCTCCTACGTTATATACTGCTGTGCATGATGCGATAAAGCTAGGACAGAATTGAAAATATGTGAGGTGGTTTGCAGGAATTGTTAAAATCAAAACATTAGTGGTCAGGCAAAGTATGACATAAAACTCACACACAAAGGTGTTTCTCTGCTTGTGGATGGAATGGTCTTTAAAAGTTATCATTCATAACTGGTGCCAAAATGTCAGGGAATGCACCAGGGCTCAGTGGGGAAGAATTGATACTTGTGACAACTGGAAAACCAGAGCATTGGATAAGCCTGATTTCTACACGCGCACATACTTGTCAGTGAGAAGTGGCAATCGATATGAAACTGCTATAAGAAAACCAATGAAGAGCAGAGGCAGAAAAGTTTAAAGGTTTTAACAGGACTACAGGAGCATTTAGAATTAATAGTGATGTCCTGTCAAATCACTGAAGCTTCAAGGCTAGAGACTTTGCTCCTCCCGTGGCATCCCCTGCCAGCCAGCCTACATAAACAACAGTGTCTGTGTGATCACCAGTAATTACAGCCAGTCACTCCAGGCCCTGAATTAGGGTGTAACAAGTCAATCCTACTTGCAAAATTCTCTGGTTTGAGTATTCACCCTCCTTTTCTCATATCAGAGAGAGCTGCCCAAGAAAATCTGACTTGATACTTCCATTACAGTTCTGGAAAATGGAAAAATGTTTTGTTTCAAGTCAAGCAAAATGTTTTGTTCTTGGTGAAATAATTGTCAAGCATTTTTAATTTTTTAACAGTAACACTGAAATAATTGTTGAAACCAAATGTCATTGTAGATGGACAAATTGAAACAAAATGGTTTAGATTTTTTTTAAAACATTTTTTTAGTTTTTTCTTTTACTGAAACCATTCAACAAGATTGATATGATGTCACGAAACATTTTTGCTTCACCTAAAACTGCATGTTTAGATGGAAAAAGTTTTGATTGAAAAATGTTTCCCAACTGTAATCAGAAATCAAACACTGAAGCCCCTCTGCCCTAGAGAAAGGTAGCTTTTGGTCTGCCATCCTCCTGCTGTGGGGGGTCAGCATGGCTCAGCAATCCACCTACAAATGCATCCCCTCAGCCCGAAAGCTTGCAAATAAAGAATGTTTGGTTTTTTTCCAAACATCTAGTTGGTCTAATAAAAGATATCACTGGTCCCTTCTAAGCTGGCCTTAGTGGCATAGCTTGAAGCTTATATGTAACATAACTTTAGATGCATCTCCACTGCATGCAGGAGGTATGACTGCAGCACGATGAGTTTAAACTTTAATCTGACTAGTTTAGTTAACCGCAGCAGTGAAGGTGCAGTAGCACAGACTTCAGCAAAAGCTGTATAAGCCTGCTCAGGATACTGAGGGACCTAGGTGACTAACTTTCAGTAAAGTCCATGCCACCACAATAAGACTTCATAGCTATTAGCCATGCCAGCTGGATCAGATGCATGCTACAGACAAGGCAATAGAGATATGTGACTCGATCTTTTGCTTACTGAGGTGTGCTGCACAATTTCCCAGGCAGCACCCAGAGATTTTTAGATTCTGGCATTTCAGGCTGAGCAAAGTAGTCAGTGGTGTGGGAGAAAGGGAATGTGGGTGACATCCCTTGGCCAGGGGGATAATGAAGCACACACAGAGACCCTGACCTATGCAGGGAGGGGAAATATGGAGATACATGGAGCTCCTGTGAGGAGAGAGGTTGAACTACGGGTCATGAATACCAGATGCATACTGCAGCCAATTTTGCCCAACGGGGGGGGATCCCCCTGCGGCAAAACTTACCGACTGGTGGGCAGACGGGCTGCTCCCAAAAGTGGCTGTGACACACTCGCTACCTGGCCAGCGCTCACGGGGGGGCTCCTACCTGTCCCCATGCCTATCACCTAACCGGGAAGCATGGCCAGTCAGGGGGTGCACGCGCACCCCCGTGCACCCCTTACGCATCGCCGCTGGTAAGCCTCACTAAATAACTGCTGATGCTACTGCACAGTAACTCTAGGTACTGTGCATTTACTTAGTCCTTTATTAACCGAGTACTAAACTAAATGCGCAGTATGTGAGGTGCATTAATGAACATGTAGATGCGTCAAGTAGGTCACAGAATCCAAAGGCTGAGGGGGACCTCAGAAATTCTAGAGCAAATTCCTAAATGACCTCTATGAGCATTTTGCCAGTTTGATACATCTCTTTCATTTTCAAGATGTTCATCCGCTGACAAGTTATGGCTTTAATTTGCGCTAAGAGACTTCTACCTGCAGATCGTGCAAAGCCCCAGTTATAAAACTTTTCTCAATGTTCTGAAAAGCCTGCAAGACACCATGCAGGAAATAGCAACCCTGATGCCAGGCCAGCTGATTGCTCCACAACACCAGCTAAGGATTGGCAGCTGTGACTGGTATCCAACTTATGTAAAAAAAGCTTATAATATTACAAGTATAGGAACACCTTCAGAGGCATGTGGATCCCTTCTGAACACTAGTCCTTGCTAAAAATCAGGAACATGCAAGTTAATACAGCGATGCAAAATCATTTGCTACACCCAGAGAAACAGGCAACTGTCCCTTCCTCGCGTGAATACACATCAGTGCACACTACACAGTAATGCCAGCAAAGTGGAGCATCTCTATAGCCTGCAAGGACCATCTTCTCTGAACTCAGACAAACTGCTCTCTATCTGCAGCTCTGTTTAGAATCAAAGGCTCCATTCTCCTAGAAGTCAGGGCAAATGTGCTGTGCTTGCTCCTCAAAAGGGCTGTGGTTCAGCATCAAAAGAAACAATCTAGCCCTCTATCTCAGTGCATTTGCACTATCCCTTGATGGGATTAGAGGGGCTGTTTTGTTTTCAGCTTGCCTTCAGCCTGCCACGGGGATTAGTTCAAAGTGAAGGAAGAGAGAAGGAAATAATTCCAGGAAAGCAGAGTTTAAAAATATAGCAGCTTCTCTGCCCCCTCACTCTCATAAACAGCATCATTTAAACCATCCAGAGGAGAAAGCTCTCTTCCTGAGTTTTGCAAGAAACCCTGAAATCATAATACAGGCAGAAAGGTGAGAAAGTAAATAGCTCACAAATACACTGGAGTTTCCTGGTGGGAGACAGAAAGGGGGATCCATTAGGTGGGTAGGGACAGAGGCTTCCCTTTCTGTAAGGGGTAAACAAGGCTGAACTTACCTTGGTAGAAACACAAGCAGAGGACTGTGAGAAGCACCCAGTCCTTCCACACACTGTCCATTCTGCTCCTCGGGGGGAAGAAACCCCTCTTCAAACTCTGGAAGCAGAGCAAACCTGTCCTCCGTATTTTGCTCTCCTCTGGTGCCTCTTGCACACAGTGAGACAGCGAGAGTTGTATGCACACAGGAAATTTCACTGAGATCATGAACACTAATTTGCCAGCAAAAGAGAAAAGACATAGCACCCCCCGGTGGTAACAAAAAGCAAAGAGCTGTGCTGCTCAATGCAAGTTGATCCCACAGGTTTATAAGGACTTCTTATTGTTTCCATTCATCAGCAGCTGACTGTGGCTGGGTAGAACTGCCTGGTTCATAGAGAGAGAGGCACCCAGATGAGAGTAACCAGCATGTGCGCACACCCACCCACAGCTAAAAACGTGATATGAAGTCTTGCTTCCGTGTGCTGCTGGTTTCAGCATAGGTCTATCGGGGTAGCAGGAGGTGGGTTTATTGCCTTTGGAAGTAGCAGTGTAGATGATTTGAGAACCATACCTTGCCCCACAAGAAAGCACATCTCAGATGCTCTCTTCAGGCTACATTGCACCAGGGTTGCCAGCCTTCTAGGATCGCCCTGAAGTCTCCAAGAATTTGATAGAAATCTCCAGGAGAGTGCTGAGAGTCACTCAGGAGATAAATGATAGGGCATTCATTAAAAGAAATATTAAATGTTGAGTCGAATTTATACAGTAGTCCCATGGGTTTTTAAAATGTAATAGCCACGTGCATTTGCCTTCCTGACCTCAAGTCTATGCACCATAATTAATGGCATTACATCATGTGATGAAACCTTTTGGAATAGATTCAGAGTTGGCAACCCTACATTGCCCTGAGTATTTTTCCACCTCAATTTTTATCTGGGTTGAGTGAGCGGTTCGTTCCTAAGTTAGCCATCAGTCTGGTAGCTCCGCCAGGATCAAACTCGAGGTTCCACCATTGTACCTGGAACTCAGGAGCACAATTTGGGAAGGTGCATCTCAGCTCAAATGACAATGAAGATGGTAGGGAAAAAATAAGAGAGGAATCAGAAATGTGGATCAGGAGTGCACAGCTCTGAAACTGTATGAAGGCTCTGGAAGAAAAATGCTGGGCACAGAAACCCATTTGCCAAAGCATAATTGTAGCGCTGCAAAATACAATATCATGTCATTGCATTATAATAGATGATGTACACAGGCAAGCTCTTTTGGGTAGATGTGATATCTTTCATTAGATCAACTGAGTAGTTGGAAAAAAATTTCGCAAGCTGTCAGGCACAAGCAAATCACCTTTTTCCAACTATGTCCTTAGACCAACATGGCTACAACCAGAAAACCTGAAGACATGATATGGCACTTTCTCCAAAGACCCTAGTGATGGTCAGGACAGAAGTCTCAAAACTACAGAGGTTCTGCTCAGTTACTCAGTGTGAAAGCGTTGAATGCACTGCACAGCGGACTGGTGAATGGTAGATGAGAACCCATCACTTAGAGCAGGCAGCTTCATAACTGCATCTGGAATGATTCTGTGTCTAAATGCCTATGGTGGAAATATTCTGAATCCTCTCCTTTGATTTTTGGGGGTTTTTTTGGCTTGGAGAGGAGCATTGTACCCTGTTGAGAATGAGTCTCTGGTCATTGGTACAGAGTCTGAGGCTGAAAACAGGAATGAGAAAACATACGCAACAAGAAAAGCAACTGAGTTCACCAAAACACTTCTCCAATCTCCTCTTCCTCCAGAGCCCAGCTGTTACTCTTCACAACAGACTCATCCTGCTATGTGTATTAACCACAGTGAAAATTCTTTGATTTTTCCAGCCACATTCATTATATCCCATTTATTCCAGCTAACTGGAGTTTGGATTGTTCCTCCTGCAGGTCAGTGACTCTCAACTGAGGTACCATGGCACCTCAGGATGTTGTGAGATCCTTTCAAGGGTGCAATGCAAAATTAGCACTGTTAGCTGTGCAAACACCTGCACATTATTTAAGGTAAACCCAAAGATTTAAAATAAGAATCCATAGTGTCAAAAACATCCTGACCTGTTGTGACCTTTTGAGTTCTTTACAACGGAAGTAATGCTCTAGTATTTTTCTGTAGTCAACAGTATTGCCAACCACA
This sequence comes from Crocodylus porosus, assembly GCF_001723895.1. Classification (NCBI taxonomy): domain Eukaryota; kingdom Metazoa; phylum Chordata; order Crocodylia; family Crocodylidae; genus Crocodylus; species Crocodylus porosus. The sequence continues at coordinate 6,785,416 of NW_017728920.1, read as the reverse complement.
CCATGTCAAAAATCATGAGAGAAACTCTTAAAAACCAAGAGATTTGGATGTAAATCATAAGATGCTATTTTTTAAATGTGTGTTGGGGGGGGTTGATATTTGTGAAGGTGTGGGGGACTGTGGATGTGTGGGGGGGGGTTGAAGCCTGGGGAAGGGGCTGGCAGGATGAAGGGTCTTGTGGACCAGGAGTGAGGGGCAGCAGTAGGGCTGGGGGTGGGGGGCAGGGCTGTGGCTTGGGAGTGAGGGGTAGACACAGACACACGCACACAGACAGAAGGACAACCAGACAGCTGCCCACAGCTCTGTTGCATGACTCACCCCAGCCCTGGGGCCCCATTCACTCCAGCCCTTGCCCTACTCCCTCCCTCACCATGGGGGCCTCAATCTGCCCTCCCCTGCCTCTTCCTCTCCCTTTGCCCCTTCCCCTCCACAGACTTACCAGCTTGGCGCTCTCTACATGTAGCAAAAGAAAAAATCCAGACATTTGATCTATCAGGAGATCATGAGTTAGAGTTAATTTGACTTGGAAATCAGGAATCTCATGATTTTTTCATGAGAGTTGGCATTACTGAGTCAAAAAAAGTGTGAAAGGAGTCTTGAAATGGGGTGCTGCTAAATTCAGAAAAGTTATGGGGGAAGGGAGGGTTTGAGTTTAAAAAAAAAAGGTTGAGAACCACTGTTGGACATGCTGGAGGGAAGCATGCAAGTTTCTTTTCCCTCCATCCCTGAAAACCGTTTGCTAGTGCATAGCAGGCTGGGTCACTTCTCCCGCCACTCAAAATTCTGTGTCACATGGCCCAGTGGGAAGTAAGCCCTCTGATCAGAAAGCACCATGTTCCCAGCAATGCCTGGCCATTTGTCTCCTGGGATGCCTGGGATGCTTGGAATGTGTGTTTGTTTCTTTGTTGTTCAGATAGGCCATGAGGAATCCTTTTTAAGAGCCTCATATGTGCAGAGCAAACTTGTCTTCGAATGGGCTGAGCTCTATAAATCTTTTTATTTATTAGAATTTTTGTATTCTGTGTGATTATGATTCTGCTCCCACCTTACTCTACAGGGCTTTGGTTGGAATGCCTCCCTCCTTTCCAAAGCACTCATGGCCCATATTTACTTCTTTGTTGTTGCACCTCTTACCTTGTTCCTATTTAAGTATTTGGAATAAGATGAAGTGAGCTCTCTCAGAATGACTGCTCTTTTCTCCCTGGCTCATTTTTGACACAATTCCATTTCTGCAATGTAGACAAAGCTTCACAAGGCTCCCAGGCGAGGGGCAGGCTTGGATTGGATGCTGCTGTTTCACAACAAACCAACCCAGAATTTTAAAGCAAAATGGAATTGTGGAGGGTCACGTGGTTTCATGTCAGAATTTGAAAAAAACTCTGAAATAAACTAATCATCTTGAATTCCCTGACAGTGAAACGTAGAGTTGGTTTCTGAGCGTAATGTAACTCTTCCTAACCTATCCTGAGTTTTGAGTTCATAATATAGTAGAAAACCAGCAAATCACTGAATGACTTGGAGTTCTATTGGCAACTTTTTGTATACATCTATTGAAAGTTACTTCCTTGATGAGGATCAAGTAGCATTTAATTAGGGAGAAATATAGGACAAATATAGGGAGAAAGCACTAAGTCACATGCTTTCTGCAGTAAAATCAGGTAAGAAAATACCTTAAGTACCCCATTTTTATTTGCTCTAAGTCCTTCCTCTGTCACTTGTATACCACAGGTGTTAATGTCATTGTCCCACACTTTTTTCTTATGCTAGGGCATCTTCTGTGCTAAGTGACTTCAAACTGAAACAATTTCACTCTCCCTGGTACAGTGCAAGGTAAGGAGAGGGAGATACCAATGGGATGTGTAGGCAAGAGTTAGGTTATGTGGGGCATGAAACTGAGCAAGCCCATTAGATACCCCGGTTAGGAAATGTTCTTGTCTATCACCCAGACAATGATTGAATAGAAATTTATCCCTGTGTGGGTGGGTCATTTACCAGTGTGAGGAACAAGAGCCAAGCAGCCAAAATGTTAGTACATTTGCCTTTAACATAATGAAAGAAAGCTCAGCCATGCCCTGCCCTGCACAAAAACCTACTATTATGTGGCCTCTTCCTCAGAGTCATCCATAAAAGGGTTGAGTCAAACGACTGGTAAACATATACTCAGACCTTGAGAAACCCTGCTAATACTAAGACTTTTTCCAGATTCTTCCTGTTCCGACTCCGTCTCTTGTCTTGTCCGTTACCTGGCCTCATCCTTATACTTTGTTTTAGATTCCTGACCCCACTGTAGATCGGCAGTTCCTGACCTTGGCTTGTTCTCCAGAGTACTGACCCATGGCCTTCAATCCTGCTGTAGCCATTTGTCCAGGTTACCCATGTCCCAGTCCCTGATAGCCAAAGGTTGCAGGTTACTCTTATTAAAACAGACAAGGTCATTTGATGGATTTATAGTTCTTTCCTGATAATTCATATGACCTGCAGTTCTCATCTACTGGTACGAGGGGGACTAAGCTCCTCCTTCATGATGATGTGTCTGGAAGAACTTCTAGTGGCCAGGTGAGCACAAAGGGCTGTACACTAACCATTTCTGAGCATTCACGTGTCTTTCTTTTTCAGGATAACAGTACCAAGAAGTCTGTGTTAAAGAGCAGGTTGATTGTGCTTTAGTGGTCAGATCAGGAAACTTGAGAGCCTGTCATTCCATTCCCCTGGCTTACTGTGTTAGCCTTTTGTCCTTTCCTAATGTTGCTATCAGTAGGAACAACAGTAGCAATTCTAGTGTTATCCATGGCCCGCTTTTCAGCCAAAGTGTCTTATAGGGCTACTCTAATCAGGGTTAAACACTGGAAGTGGTGAAGTTACTACCCTGTCAAGAATAGTACTCCCTGGGTACATCTACACAGAACACTAACAATGCAGTAGCCTAGTAACACTGCACAGTAGCACATCACAGCACAAACAGTGCTAATATGCTACTGCAGAGTATTATCTGGCTACTGAGTAGTAGCATCACTTAAAAGGTGTTTGCTAGCACTACTGTGCAGTAAGTCAGGTTACTGCACCTTCACTGAGTACTTGATTATAGTATACAAATACTAAATTAAATGTGCAATAATCACTGGCAGACAAGGTTCTTTTGGTAAATGTGATATCTTTTATTAGACCAACTAAATAGTTGGGAAAACTGTTATTTGCAAGCATTTGGGTACAAACACATCCGTAGAACAACATGGCTACAACCATAAACCTCTCAGTAGCCACTGCGCATTAACGAATGTGTAGATGTGCTCCCTATGTTGCTACCAACAATGGTAAAAGTGACTGAAGGAAAAAAAGAAGTGCAGTATAGGCAAAGTTGGCATTAACAATGGGCAAGTCATTGAACCTCTCTGGGCCGCATTTTCGGCCTGTTAAATAGGGATACGGGTGGTTACCTAACGTGAGATCTAATTCATTGGCATGTATATGGTGATTTGAATTCCTCTAGAGGGAAGGGCCAGAAACAGGCAAAGCGTTATTTTTTACTGTAAACACTCACTTGTACCACTTCTGTCTGTAGACAGAAATTGCCATTGTGTGGTCTTTGCACCAGCAGATCCAATGCATTCCAGCCAGATCGTGATTTTCTGCAGCCAGAACCCAAAAGGGAAAGCTCCTGGATTTTGTAGAAAGTTTGTTAATTTTTTATTGAGGTTTTCTTTGTAACATGATATTTACCATGTGAGTTTAATTCCTACAGGCCACTACCACTGTGTATGTCACCATCGTAGATGAGAATGATAACGCCCCTGTGTTCCAGCGACAGCACTATGAAGTCACTTTGGATGAGGGGCCAGACACTCTCAATGCCACGCTTATCACTGTCCAGGCACTAGATCGTGATGAGGGGCCCAACGGCACAGTTACGTATGCCATCACAGAGGGGAATATCTTGGACACCTTTCATATAGACAGTACTACGGTCAGTTGTGATGCTCTAGCTTGACACTTTCATCCTGTTTCTCTGGTTTCTTTGGTTAGTTTCCCTCCTGCTGAACTCTCTGCACTCCTGTCTCATTTCAGGGGCAGATCCATACTGTGAAGGAGCTGGACTACGAGATCAGCCATGGGCGCTACACCCTGATTGTCACTGCCATGGACCAGTGCCCAATCCCATCACGCCGTCTCACATCCACCACAACGGTATGGGACTGCTGTGCGGGCCACAATCCACAACTACAAAAGCCAGTTAAGAAGCAGAGGTTTTGAGAAGTTGGAAAGGATTATGCTTGCAGTATTGGAACTTCTGTTCACTCCAGAAGTTCCCCTTTATGAGAAGAGTTTCATATCTCCATACTGTAGCATGCAAGTAGTTCTATGTGTCATAGAAGTCATTTAGGACACCATGTGGTTCTTGCAGCAGACAAGGGAGTATATATATCTTCTGCTGGCTTCACTGTGGTAGGTGCTCTCTACCAGTAGAATTTGCCCCCAGTCTTTATGCAACACATGCCAAAAAAATGTAGACACTATTGGGCACCACTCTCAGGGCATGCTTACACTGCTTCCAGCCACTCTCTGCTCTGAAGGGAAGGTGGCCACCCCACTCAGTTCAGTGCCACACCCACCAAACATTGATAAAAAGTAATGGAGCTGTGGCTAGAACAGCACTGGATCTGCACCAAGCAGCAGCTACCTGCAGCTGTTTGGTGGACTCAGAGTGGGAATGAACAAGTGAGGTGTGTTTTCCTGGCAGCACTTCCTGGCACAGTAGAGCAGTGTAGCCATGTTGCAAGAGTTACACACATTCAGACAAACAACAAAAATATCCTGTATCTTATAGCTCCCATTACCTTTAACTATATTTTGGATAAGAGTGTGTTCACTCTCCAGATGCTTTAAGGTTTGCGCAACATTAGAAACTAAATTCTTGAGTTTATAATGTATTCAGGAAAAATAAAGCAACTGATAAAAGCAGCAGCATGCAAACTATATTATTGTGTCAGGCCTGGCAGTAGTTTTACTAAGAGGTTAGATTATGGATTTGTATAGGATGATTTGGATAGGGATGATCCTGCCTTGCCAGGGGATTGGACTAGATGGCCCCTGGAGGTTCCTTCCAGCCCTACTTCTCTATGATTTCTATGATTACTTGAAGAAAATTGGCCTTCCAAAGCAATGTAATGTGGTCAGATTAGATGCTTGCAGTTTTTGTTACTCTCTACCTGTGATGCTTAGAATTCCCCATTGACCCTCCTTTTTTCTATACTAACTCGTGCAGTCAGTTTTTAAAGCCTCTTATTTGTATGTGCTGTAAAAATGTATAGATCATCGAGACGTGCTCTTTTTGCATGTGCCTGAAGCTGTCAGCTTGTAACATGTAAATGGTCAGGAAGAAGCTGATGCTGCATTCTCTTGGCCTGACAGCCAGCTGAGCCAGTGTGACAGGAGTATAGTGCTGTAGTTGGACTCTGATAAATAGTAAATATAGAAGAATCAGAAAATTGGATCCAATTTTTTTTGCCTCGTGCTATATTTACTTTGGCCAAGTACACAGTCACAGTCTACCAGCATGCTGAGAATCAGTCATTACATTGCTGTCCTACTCACTTATTCTAAAGAACCTTCCAAAATCCAGGAAAACCAGAAAGGAAGAAGGATATTATTCTTTCGCCTTGGCCAGTTGCTTCTGAAACCAACAAACCCAAAAGATTTTTGTTTGTGTGCTGATCTAAGTGAATAAATCTTGGATGCTACACTGAATGTTTCAAAACAGACACATTTAAACATCTGATAAAGTGAAATAAAAACAAGATGCCATTCTATTTGTCTGACCAAAACCATCCAGGGAAGAAAGTCTACTGATTCCACTATTTTGGTTGCTGACTCACAAGATCTAACCAGGATTTTTGGTGCCACAGCTAGAAGGATTGGTCCTAGCTTCCTTTGTGGCTTCTCCCTTATTCTGTACATATTTGTCCTGACTGCAGGTGTTGGTGAATCTGAATGATATTAACGACAACCAACCTACTTTTCCACGGGCCTATGAGGGACCCTTTGACATCACAGAAGGTCAGCCTGGCCCAAGAGTGTGGACTTTCCTGGCCCATGATGGGGACTCAGGCCCAAATGGACAGGTTGAGTACAGCATCATAGCAGGGGATCCTCTGGGTAAGTTGTGGGGAAGAAGTGGAAGCTAGTTTATGGGATTCCTTTAGATTGTTCCTACAATCCCCCATGTTTCTGTATTTCACACACACATGTACAGATGCACACAGACGCCTCTGCACAACCTCTTCCCCATATGCACAAAAATGTACGTATACATGTGGTGAAGAAGTGTGAACCTCTGCTCTGAGATGCAGAACTGAGAACCAGCAAATCTGGATTCTCTTCCTGACTGCACCATAGACTTTCTTGAGCAAATCACTTGGGATTTGTCTGTACTGCGGTGGCAGAGAACTCAGTCTCATTGCCAAGGTAGTGAGCCCTGGTCACCCACCCCCATTCCACATGCATCAATTCCAGCAACAAGGTGGTGAGGATGCCTTGAGGGGACCCCAAGCCACTGTTCACAAACATGCCAGAAACCCAGGTCTTGAGAATGAAGCCAGAGTCAGCCCCCTGGGCATCCTCACTCTCTAATTTCTGGGACTGACCTGCATAAAGCAGAAGCTGGTGGGCAGGGCTCATTTCCTCTGTGGCATGACTGAGTACTCTGCTGCTGTTGCACAGACATACCCTCACCCCTCAGTGCCCAGGGGTGCAGTGAGAAAGTCATATTTATTAGACTACAACAGTGTCAAGTGCTATGGAAGTGACCATAAAATAATAGAAACACATATATCTGCCTTGTTAATGTGTGCACACATACACCCATACCCATCTGCACATATCTCTGTGTCTGCACACAGCTCCTTGTGTAACACAACTATTCACTGATAACCACTTATATACAAAATATACTTGTCTACTGAACACACCCCATATGCAACAATAGATACACAACACAGTACAACATATGTCAGGATAGCAAAAAGTCCAGCTATACAATGCCACCATTGAATAAAGCAGGGCAGGGTATAAAAACCAAGTTCCAAACTGTGTAGGGAGGAGCATGAGTAGAGGAAGGAGAAGTAAAAGAGGATGTAATTTGTTGTAGATTCAGATCAGACAAGACTTGTGGAGTAGACAAAAGAATCTGTAACCTTCTCCCTTCCCCTGGCTATTCAGATGAGCCACTTTTATTCAAGTGCCGTACTTTTTCCCCCAAGGACAGATCTTTAGTGGGGGAAGGGGGAGAGAGGGGAACAGAGAATGGAAAAGGCTAAAAAGCTTGCTTAGGAAAGCACAGGAGGCATTTCAAAAACTGTCCTCGCAACTGATTCCTTCTGAAAAACTCGATTTTGTACACAAGGAAATCCTATTACAAAGAACATCCGCTCTGTGGAGAAACACTGCAACCTGTTGTGGGCTGTTCAGAGAGAGCATGGGCTTGTGCAAGTTTAACCAAGGTTACAAAAGGAGGGGCACCAGGTAGGCAGGGACTTCAGGGAAATCCAGAATGGCCATGGACTCTATTGGGAAAAATACAGGAAGTTGACATTAAGAAGTACAAAATGCCCAGCAGGATCTGTCCACCCCACCGCTGCATTCTGTAGTCATGGTAAACTGGGAGTTAAGCCAAAGGTCATGGCTATGTTTTGCTGATTAGCCACCTGCAATTTCTAACCTTCAGTCTCTGGCATTAACACTGGATTAATGATACAGAAACCCTTCACTTAACCTTGGGGCTTGTTTATAAGGCATTAGAGGAAGTGAGGAGAATTTTTCATTCACACTTTTAGAGGTAGAATTTAATGAATTTTATTGAAAGTGACAGTCTATAAGGTCTGGCTGGCACAAGGGTGGTGGCAGGCTGCCCTTGTGCAGGCTTCCCACAAATAAATACAGTTCTGCATATGCACCTCAGACCAGACCAACAGCAGCATTACCCAATGGTGAAGTGCATTTTAGCCCAGGTCTCCCCTCAGCACAGACAAAATGTCTGTGTTACAACAATGTGTGCAAACCAGGGAATAGATTTCTCCGCCCTATTCACAGTAACTGAGGTTCAGTTTCTGGAAAGGAAAGACAGTCCCTGTGCCAGATGTACTCTGTAGGAAACTCTGCAAATCAGGTTACTTACCTTAAGAGATGATTTTTACCACATGCAAAGTACTTTGGGAATTTCCTGTGCACAAGTAGGCAATAATTGAGTGACTGTAACTGAACTAATTTTGATTTATGAAGGGTCAGTATTCAACACACTGGTATTTACATCTTTTTGTCAGCCAAGCATGTGCAAAAATCCCCAGCCACATCCAGAAATGGGGTCAGTGTCTGGAGAAAATACAATCACAGTGGGATAGCTTAGGTACCAAGTGACCCTTTGGGGACACTGTGCTGTTTTTAAGCTGTCTGCAGAGCTCACTGGGCAGAGAAGGCTGTTGTGAAGTGACCTTCTCCCCTTCATTACCTCTCTGACTGCCTGAAATAAGGTAGGACACAGGAGACAGCATTTTCTCTACTCCCGCAGAGCTTGTCAGTCTCTGTGGTTTAACCCCCTTTAACAGCTGGAGTTTAAATTCACTGAATCAAAGCCTGTAGCAGACTTGGAGTCAAGAAGCATAGCCTCCATTGGCTCACTTACTTCTTTTTGAAAAACCAAGGCAAAGTCTCAGCATTCTGCCCTGATGTCAATGGGATCTGTGTAGCTTTCTGGTGTTATAGTCCCTTTGCTTGGTACTGGCAAATCTCCTGTCAGAAATAACCTGTTTACCCTTTATCTTCTCTCCTTCTTCCAGGAGAATTTGTGATCTCTCCCGTGGAGGGAGAGCTGCGAGTTCGGAAGGACGCTGAGCTGGATCGAGAGAACATTGCTTTCTATAACCTCACCATTTGTGCCAAAGACAGAGGGGTACCTCCTCTCAGCTCTACAGTGAGTCCTGTTAGCAGGCCTTGAGGCTGGGACATTGAGGCCTCACTTACATGTATTCTCACATTCCCAGCATTCTTAATACATGGGGTAGGGAAGTGGGAGGGGGAATGTAGAAAAGAGCCCTTGACCCCCCTCTCTCCAGTACCCCCTCCACCCTGTCCTTTCTATGTTTCCTATCACTTCATCCTCTCCCTTTCTTTTTCTTTCTGAAACCTGGACAAGTAGATTGGGGAGGTTCTGTCTCCTTTCCTCTGTCACCTGATAAAGCACATGTATTAGAATGGCATACAGGAGCACCATCAATGAACTAGGCCAGTGGTTTTCAACCTTTTATCATTTGTGGACCCCTAAAAAAATTTGAATGGAGGTGGACACCCCTTTGGACATTTTGAATGGAGGTGCAGGCCCCTTTAAATTGCAAGTGTGAGTATTCACATACTTTTGATTGATCTTAGTTATCTTTTGCTGACCACTTAGACATAGTCTGTGAACCCCCAGCAGTCTGTGGACCAGAGGTTGAAAACCATGGAGGTAGAGATCGCTGAGCCTCATGATGCAAAGCATGGCCATAGCTTTGTAATTCTGGCCTTGGTCCTGTCACTGCAGGGACACCTCCTACATCATAAGAAATGTCCCATGTCCTGTCCCACGTACAAAATGGCTTTACTGCATAAAACAGGAAAACTTGTTTATCCAAGGATGGGCTCAGTGTGAGGGTGGGGAATGGGCTACAGTTACAGAGCTGGGCTAACTTCTTGAAAACGCCATATTTGTGACAAGTCAAGTCAGGTAGGAAATTCCCTCTAGCTTGCTCCCTCTGTCTTTTGACTGGAGCAAAAGAGACTGGGGGCATCTGAACTCCAAGGGCTCTAGGCTTGGTGCTTGCACATAGGATGCCTGCCATGGATTTGGGAGTATCTGAAGCCCCAGGCTGAAGCGTCTGGGAGGTAGGATACTTGCCAGTGGTATCACCATCTAGCTTTGCTCAGTCAACAGAATTCAAAACTGAGTTGGCTGGTTTGGCTGAACACATGATATTTTAACAACAACAAAAAATAGGAAATTCCTGCCATCTGAGGCATTATGGAAGAAGGCACAGAGCTTGATTGTGGTATATGGAAGAAGGATGAGAACACACTCAGGGAATCCAGGAGTGATGGGATACATTGAACCATAGATAATGTTTGCCTTTGTATCCAAAATCGTCTTCTTCATCTTTCAGGTCATGGTGGGTGTGCGTGTTTTGGACATTAATGATAATGATCCAGTGCTCCTTAACCTGCCCATGAATATCACCGTCAGTGAGAACACACCTGTCTCCAACTTCATCACCCGCATCCTTGCCCGAGATGCTGACAGCGGAAGGAATTCTCTCTTGACCTACAATATAACAGCTGGCAACAGAGAAAATGCTTTTTACATTAATGGCACTGTACGTATCCTGGCCTCATTATTTCTGTATGCAGCAACATACATGAGCACATGCAGGTCTTTTAGTCTTATATGTAATGGTACAAATACAAACTCTGAAAAGACCTTCATTTGCTACATACAATGACAGCTATGATTTATACAGTGCGCACAGTGGTACAAACAATAGCTGCATACATAATACACTGACTAGAGAAACACACCTCTCTAAGGCAGACCCCACCTGTTAAATGCATGTACCCTCTGTAATGCTGTACCAGCAGTGCATTTAGGGAATAGTTCTGCCCAGCATAGATTTGAAATATTGCACCATAAGGGAAAGACAAAAAGCAACAAGTAGGACAGGCTGCACAGTAGGCCCCAGTCCTGTAGTATTGAGCATGACATACATTCACCAACTCATTCCAGCATAGTAGCAGCTGAACAGCCAGAGAGGAGACAAATGGGAGCTCTTGTACACTAGTCTCTCTGACATGTTTAAACCCCACTTCCTTTTTACCTGGAACTCTTGTCAGGGGGAAAGGGACTTAACGGTGGGGGTCTACTACAGAACACCCAGCCAGGGAGAAAAGCTAGACCGGGAATTCTCAGGTCAGCTTACAAAGGCATTTAAGTCAAATGATGTAGTCATCATGGGTGACCTAAACTATCCAGACACTTGCTGGGAAGAGCAGTCAGCCAGGTCTGACCTCTCATGTAGGTTCCTAGCCATGTTACAGGACCTCCATCTAACCCAGGAGGTGCACAGTCCCACCAGGGGAAATGCCTTGTTAGACCTGGTCCTGGCCACAAGTGACGACCTGGTGAGGGGACTGTGGGTGCTCGACCGCCTGGGCGATAAGCAATCATCGCCTATTGGAATTCACCATCCAGCACAGGGTGGCAAAGGCCTGCAGCAAGGCAGCAGCCCTGGACTTCAGGATGGTGGATTTCATTGAGCTAAGGAGACTAGTCAAGGAGGCACTGAGGTCCTGGAGGGGAGGGGAGTTGGGAGTCCAAGAAGAGTGGTCGTTCCTGAAGGAGACAATCTTCCAAACCCAAAGGGTGGCAATCCCAACATGGATCAAAGGGGGCAAGAGTGCTCAAAAGCCCCCATGGCTCACCAAAAGCATCCAGGAACATCTCAAAGCTAAGAAGAAGGGGCCATCATGAGGAAGGATTATACCTCCATTGCTCAGGATTGTACGGGGGCTGTTAGGAAGGACAAGGCAGAGATGGAACTGGAACTAGCAACCCAGATCAAGGATAACAAGAAATCCTTTTTTAAATACATGGGGGTAAAACGAAGGTTCTGAGTAACAAGGGGCCTCTGCAGGACATGCTTGGAAATCTGGTGGTCTCACCAGATGACAAAGCTGACCTATTTAACAATTTCTTTGCCTCCATTTTTCTGAGCAGGGACCAGGCACTTGTGGTGCTCTGACAAGGTGCCAGAGGACTGGAAAAGGGCCAATGTGGTCCCCATTTTCAAAAGGATGAAGGAGGACCCAGGAAATTATAGGTCTGTTAGTCTTACCTCGGTCCTGGGGAAGCAATTTGAGAAAATTATCCAGGTGCACATCTGCAAGGGGCAAGCAGGGGTATGTATGCTTAGGGGCAACTAACACGGGTTCATTAGAGGCAGGTCCTGTCAAACCAACCTGGTGGCCTTCTATGACCAGGTCACAAAATCCTTGGATTCAGGTGTCATGGTGAA
>NW_017728920.1:6735496-6772370 GCF_001723895.1 Crocodylus porosus | reverse complement strand
CTGGGGAGGAAGAGCCAGCAGCATACCTACAGGCTGGGGAACTCCCTTCTCATCAGTGCAGAGGCAGAAAAGGATCTTGGAGTCATTATAGACGCAGTCAGTAAGGCTAACCACAACTTGTCATGCATCCACAGTTGCATCATGAGCAGGTCCAAGGAGGTGATCCTCCCCCTCTATGTGGCACTGGTCAGGCCACAGCTGGAGTACTGCATGCAGTTCTGGGCGCCGCACTTCAGGAGGAATGTGGACAGCATCAAGAGGGTCCAGAGGAAAGCCACTTGCATGATCGGGGCAGCAGGGCTTGCTCTATGAGTGGAGGCTACAAGACCTGAACCTGTTCAGCCTCCACAAGGGAAGGCCGAGAGGGGATCTGGTGGCCATCTATAAACTGGCCAAGGTAGACCAGCAGGCAATGGGAGAGTCCCTGTTCCCCCAAGCACTACTGGGAGTAACTAGGAATAACGGCCATAAGCTGATGGAGAGTAGATTCAGGCTAGGTATGAGGAAGCACTACTTCACAGTCAGGGCAGCTAGGATCTGGAACCAACTTCCAAGGGAAGTGGTGCTTGGTCCTGCCCTGGGGGTCTTCAAAAGGAGGTTAGATAGACACCTTGCCGGGGTCGTTTGACCCCAGTACTCTTTCCTGCCATGGCAGGGGGTCAGACTTGATCTGCTCAGGTCCCTTCCGACCCTACCAACTATGAAACTCATCCTGTTACCAACTATGAAACGTGGCCTGACCAATGTCATATAGAGGGGGAGGATAACCTCCTTGGACCTGCTCATAAGCACGCTAGTAGGGAGGGAAAGACTGCAGCAAGATCTGGATAGGTTACAGGAGTGGGCTAACATAAACAGGATGCGTTTCAATACTGACAGGTGCAGGGTGCTGCACTTAGGCAGTAGAAACCAGCAGCACGCTTACAGAATGGGAAACTCCCTTCTAGAGAGCACAGAGGCAGAAAGGGATCTTGGAGTCATTATTGACTCCAAGATGAACACGGGCCGACAATGCGAGGTTACGGTTGGCAGGGCTAACCAGACCTTGTCGTGCATCCACAGGTGCGTCTCAGGTAGAGCCAGGGAGGTGATCCTCCCCCTCTGTGTGACGCTGGTTAAGCCACAGCTGGAGTACTGTGTCCAGTTCTGTGCACCCCACTTCAGGAGAGATGTGGACAACATTGAAAGGGTCCAGAGGAGGGCCACCCGCATGATCGGGGGACAACAGAGCATTGAAAGACTGCGGGACCTAAACCTGTTCAGCCTTCACAAGAGAAGGCTGAGGGGGGACCTGGTGACTGTCTATAAACTCACTAGGGGGGGACCAGAAGGGTTAGGGGGAGACACAGTTTCCCGTAGCGTCCCCTGGCATGACAAAGAACAATGGACACAAATTATTGGAGAGTAGGTTTAGATTAGACATCCGCAAGAACTACTTCACAGTCAGGGCGGCTAGGAGCTGGAACCAACTTCCTAGGGAAGTGGTGCTGGCTCCTACCCTGGGGGTCTTTAAGAGGAGGCTTGATGCCTACCTGGCTGGACTCATTTGAGTCCAGTTTTTTCTCCCGCTCAGGTGGCGGGTCGGACTTGAAGATCTACAAGGTCGCTTCCGACTCTACTTCTATGATTCTATGAAAGTATGAAAGCCAGGAAGTTGATAAGCAATGATTTGAAGTTAACTGATATCGTAGGCAGGGAACTGTAAATACTATCCATTGATATGCACACCAGCAAGAGAAACTGATGCTCCCTACTATTCACTGCACACAATATTGCCTATTTTAAGCACCAACAAAGTTCGGATTATATGCACAACTGTGGACGGCATGTGAGTCTCAGAGACTGCTCAAGTGGCCTGACAGCGTGGCCTATGCAGAACACACGTGGAACTCCACACCGTCTGGATCCATCACCCAGAGTGGATCTGAGCTGTGTGGCCTTGGAATAATGGTGGGTGGAGGGATCTTAGCTGCATCTTCATGTTATTTTTTCTTTCCTTTTTCCTCACCAGACGGGCATAATTTATGTAAATCGCCCCTTGGACAGAGAGCAGGTGGCTGAGTACAGGCTGACCATAACCGTAAAGGACAACCCTGAGAACCCACGCAATGCCAGGCGGGTAATTACAGACAGCACTGGGATTTTCCATAAAAACAGTTGGGGAAAAGCTGCTTGTACTGGCAGAGAGAGGGTGGAATTTCATAGAAAATATTTAATCTGGCAGTCTACACTCCAACACACCTAGCCCCAGTTAATTTTTGGAATTCACACACACGATGCAAACCCAACTATCTTCCTTTCTCTTTTCAGTCTGAATCAGAAAAATCCAAACTAGCCATGTTTAAAGCAAGTTAGAATTTTCTTAAAATGTCTTACTCCGAGCCTTAATTCCTATAATGATTACACAGCAACCACTCCATGTTATCTGGCTTTTCAGAAATACATGGAGATGCATCAGAATGAAAGCACAGTCTGTTCCAATACTGGAGAAAGAAGTAGTTGTGGTTTTACTAGAAAAAAGAATGCAACCCCTCAGTGTTGTGAATTCTTATATATCATTTTTTAATATGGTGGAGACAATTTGTGTGTGATGATGTAGTCTTCAATCCTTGATTGTTTGCTGTAATGCATATAGATAATGATTGAAACACTTTGTAATTTCACCATATCCCTTTAAGGGCACAGTGTCTGTGACCATCCACATGTTGGAATATGTTGGTATGCGAGTGTATTGGAATTTTTCTTCATTACAGATTTTTTTTGCCAACTTACCAATGCCACCTCCCCAGAAGACATTGACAAAAGCCCTCTTCTGTCAGTATAACTGGACTCACACCAGGGATTTTACTGGCATAACTGTTGACTGGGGGGAGTGATTTTTTTCATGCCCCTAGCTGACCTAGCAAAAGGCAACATTACCACATCCTTGTAATGGAGGTACACTATAGAGAGCTATAACATGGTGACAGTATTACAATTAGACCCCAAAGGCTGAAATCCAGAAGGCATTGAATAGTACTTTAGCATGTGGGCCAGCCATGTGCTGCCACAGAACTGCATTACTAGAATGATACTGGAATATCTGAAATATCTCTGTCCCAATGACACAGGCATCGTATGGAGATTAGAAATGAAGTCCAGCCAGCAGGATGAGTATTGCACATGTGGCATATTCTGATAATACAGTTCTATGGTTGCACCAGGCTCAGATTCTCCATGGTGCTGAACTGGATAAGGCAGCATGCAGAAGGCACTGATATGGAATGTAAATTGAAGAAAGGGATTTGCAATCATGGCTCTTTTTCCATATTTTGTTCACACGCATTTAGGATTTTGACCTGCTGGTGATTTCAATAGCAGATGAAAATGATAACCGGCCACTTTTCACTCAGAGTTCTTACCAGGCAGAGGTGATGGAGAACTCCCCAGCAGGTGGGTCTGTTCTTCCTTGACTGCACACTTCTAGGTTGGTGGGTGTTCTTTGATAACCAGTCTGCCCCAGTCACCTCCAGCTAAGTGAAGGGAAGACCGCTGAGAATTCTTCTGCCTCCACTGTCATATATAATGTCAATCCAGGTAGTTAAATGTTGATGATGTCATTGAGTAGTGAAATATATTTGGTTAATCAGAAGGGTTACTGATGTGCAAGTGGGTGTTATTACATCTCTCGGTATATAGGTATGGAGACAAGGCTGGGGTAGTTTAGTAAAATTTAGGATGTTGTTACTTTTGTAATTCCTGAAAGTGGGTATTTTCCCCACCGAAGTAATGTCTTTGTCATCTACTTTCCCAGACGAAAACTATCCTTTTTGGATATTATGCATCTATGTGGGATTGCTATCCACACAGAACGTTAATCACCTCCATGAAGCCAGCAGTTCTCCAGTGCAAAACTACTGAACTGGAGCCAACTGCTTTGTGATAACTGAATTACCAGAAGCTCTTCTGCCATATGAAATATGGCAGCATTGGGTGGCAGTTATTGTTCTGGAGTAAATGAGAGCTGGGTCTGCTACAGAGCAGGACAAGGCAAGCAGCCAAATGCTTTGTCCAGGGAATAAAGGAGCTGAAAAAGTCACCCATTTTGGTGAAATTTTCTCTGCTCTCAGACAACGGTTGTATAAAAAGTCTGGACACTGTAGGTTCTTCCAGATAACTACTCAGTTCAAGCCCCCAATAGCCAGGAATGTTTCTCTTTTTCTAGACCTTTAAAATAAATGCTGCCACTTGAAGAGCCCAGGTATCATTTTTTGGTTTGGAGCCTGAATTCCTTAAAAGGCTCTTGGATACAGGTGACACCTTATCTGACCTGACTTGAGCACTTCTATAAACACTGGGTTTGGTGCATGCATGTGTGTGTGCATGCGCGCGCACGCACACACACACACGATGTATAGCTAAGCAGGAGTTATCTGCAGAGCATGCTGGGAAGTAACTTTCATGTCACTGTGACTAGTTGAAAACATCTGATGGATTTGTTTGTTTTCTTAGCAGGGCTTTACGGCTTCTACAAATGAGCTTCTTGATTCAGTCTGCCAAGGCTGCAACAGCCATTCCTTCATTGTCTCATGAGGCCTCCCTCTCTGTGCCACATTCATTCATTTCTGTTGGTCATGAGTCACTGGGGTGTGAAGGGGGGTTGAAGGTGAGGAGGAGGAGGTCTGCATAGAGTTCTTGCCAGTAGTCATTAACACCTTTTGTTTGATTCAGGAACTCCCATCACGGTGCTCAATGGGCCAATTCTGGCTCTAGACAATGATGAGGGCATCAATGCTGTGGTGACCTACCAGCTCCTGGGACTGACAGAGGATCTTTTTGTTATCAACAACAGAACAGGTATGCTGGGTGCACACACCACCATTACTTGGCTCCTGTCTGTCTCTGGTGTAGAGCTGCTGGGTAGTTTTGTTGGTTCCAAGGCATGGATTGTAGGTGCTGTTTAACATTATCCTTACCTCACATCCATGCCAATTACTGAGTAAAGAGCATTAATGTTAGGGCTGTTGTCCTATTTGTTGACACTGTATATTTGCCTTCATTCCAGAAGATGGAAGATTTGGGTACAGTTTTCTGTGCTTTTCCATTCTGCTAATGGGAAACACATACTGCAGGGATGTACTCTGGGCACCATTTGAAAGCTGTCCAAGTGCACTTAAATCCACCCTTTCTCAAAACATCATCTTGTATTTTCCTGGCTGACTTTTATATCCTCCAGGTATCGTTTTGGTGAAGCCAGGCAGAGTGATTGACCGTGAAGCCTTTTTGAACCCAAGCCTGGAGCTCATGCTGGTGGCATCAGATATTGGGAAGCTAAACAGTACAGCTAGGCTTATTGTGACCATCCTGGATGATAATGACAACAGACCGATTTTTAACCCGGCAGTGATGACTGTGCGACTGAAGGAAAACAGCCCCCCAGGTCAGATGGATTCCAGAATGTGAGGGGGAGATGGGGCAGAGAGGGAGACAGGGACTGGACTGGAAACCAGCCATGGGCTAGGAAGAACTGTTTCTTTGTATCTCATTCTGCTACTCCTCTCTTTCCCATATTTTTGATAATTTCAACCTGTGAGGGAATGGAAATTTGCCTAAGGGAGTGCATGGGGAGCTGGGGGTTTCTTTTGAAGATTCCCCAATAATGCCAAGACAGTTTTTGGATGGGGGGAAGAAATCACTGGATGAAAATCTAAAATTCCAAGAAGAAGCTGAGCTACCAGAGTACCGGTCAACTCCAGTCCCATTATAGAGTAGCTTTTTTTCCATGCAATAAGTGTATAATATTTGTGTTGTGCATGATCTGATTTATACATCCAGAATCAAGACTGCTGATATCACTGTTGACATGATAGCATCATGCAAAATGGGGCAATTGATGTTACTTTCCTCATTGCTGAAAATTGATATCCTTTCGTTATGTGGTTAACATGTAGTGAATGTACACATTCATCAGTGCATACATAAGACATACAGATTTTACAGATCAGTTTGATACTGTGTCTTATGAATGCAACTGTATTACACAGTTTTCGCTGACCATTACATGCTAGAGCCTGAAGGGGAGTTTACCTATTAGTTTTAATCAAGTTTTCTTGTTTTTCTCTTGTTCAAATTACACCAGCAAGTGGTGATTTTTCCCTTTCCATTTTATTCTGATACCTGGTAAATGAGTTAGAAGTCAATGGTTTTATTTTATCAGGGCCTTTGGTTCTTTTCTTGGCTGCCTCCAATGCATTTAGTTTGTATGTTTGGTGCTCCTCATGGTTAAGGGTGATAGCTTGACAGTGTTGGCACTGGATTTATGACCTAGATACCTTGTTCTTGGTCCATCCAAATCCTCAGACTGACCGTGACCTCTCCAATCGATAATAGGCAATTTTTTATTGATACACAGTGATAGCAGTTAAGAATAATTCAAACAGTTCTATATCTACCAGTCCTAAGGCTGTCACAGAGGGAAGGTAAATCTGGCCAGTACACAAGCTTTACCCTGAGGTTCTCTCTTGGGTATCAGATGTCAGCAACCTTGAGATCGAAGGCCGAGGCCCATCCCCACCCTCAGTGGCGTGGGTGAGATGGGCTGGTGGTATGCCCTCTGTCCATGGTGGCCTTGGGTTTTCTCTCCTTTTGTATTCTTTCTCCCCTCTGATGACTCTTCACTCCCAGGCATCATTGATTGATTTCCTTGTGGTCGTCATACTATCCACATTCTGTCCTGTCAGCATATTGCTTTGTTCCGACAAACCCATCACATGCACACATCTTAATTTGGTTATTTGCCAGCCTCCTGATTTGATCAGTCCACCAAAGCCAGAAATCCCAAGGGTCTGCAGTTGGGTACTGTTACCTAATGCCACCTTATCTCATGCTATGGAACAGTGCAGTACATGTCTTCGATTTCCCAGCTTGTGTGTCTGCTGACTTCAGACACAGTGGGCCTTGAAGGAAACTGTCACAAATAGGCTTTTAGAAACCAATTAACCCTTGCCATTCCCCTGGACCATTGTTCTAATGCAGTAGTATTGCCTGTAACCTAGTCACGTTCCCCTCCTCTCCCCCATCCCTCTATTGTTAGTCCCTCACTTGGGTGCTTTGTATTTCCATATCACCTTTGTCATCTTTTCTTCTGGATTCCCAATCCTAAACATCTACTAATAAAAGTCAGTGTGCTTTACCTACAAGCCAGTTCCCAAAAGCATACCTCTAAATATCATTTTCCAGTAAGAGGAGGAAATTTGTCTACCTGGCTCAGTGTTACACAGCTAGTTTGAAGTTCCACAGTTCTATATGTAGTGTGCAGTGCTGGCACTTTCAGGAACAGGAGGCTGCACTAGATAAACCGCTGGATTGCTGCAATACAGCAGTTATTTGGCTGGGATAACCAGCTGAATGCAAAGGAGTCTAATACCAGAGTTTGGGTCCCTTCCTTCTCCCTCTCTACCCCCCCCCCAGGTTTTTCTGTCCTCCAGGTAACAGCTACAGATGCAGACAGTGGCCTCAACCAACAGCTGAGCTATCGGATCGAGAGTGGAGCTCAGGACAAGTTTCTGATCAATGTCGACACTGGAGTGATCCAGGTGGCCAACATCACCATAGACAGGGAAGAGAAGGACACCTACCGACTGACTTTGGTGGCTGTGGATCGAGGCACACCCCCTCTCTCTGGCACAGCTACCGTCAACATCCTCATTGATGATGTCAATGATTGTCGGCCAGAGTTCATCAACCCAATCCAGACAGTCAGTGTGCTGGAGTCAATAGAGCCTGGCACCATCATTGCTGAGGTCACGGCAATAGACAGAGACCTCAACCCCCGGCTGGAATATTACCTCATTGAAATTCTGGCTAAGGATGACACCAATGCTCTAGTGCTGGACCAGCAGGGAGCATTTGCTGTGGACTTTAGAACAGGTACAAGAACAGGAGGAACTCTGTGAATGCCTGTGCCTCTCTTTTCCCTGTTCTACTTCTTTCAGTTCCAGTATACTCTCTGTCTCTGTCTCTCTCTCTCCTTCCCTGGTTCTATATCTTTCCTTTTCTCTTTTGCTTTTGCACCCTTTCTGGCAGTTACGCCTTTCTTCTCTTTTTGTTTACCTTGTAGTCTCTCCTTGCCCACACTTTGACAGTGCCTTGCTGCTAACTAACTAACTATTTTTTCTTTCCTTATGGCTGTCAGCCCGGAAGGTTTGCTGTCTCTGTTTCTGTGCAACTTTCAGCCAGTCCTTTCTCTGCTCCATTGATCATCTCTTTTCCATCTCACCCATAACCATGATCACTGTCATTGCTGCTTGGGTGCTCAGCTCTGTCTCTCTGTGAGGGAGCAGCCCTGACACATGCCATTTGGCTGTTGTTTAGCCTTTGCAGACTGAATGCAGACATCCCCTCAGCAGAACTTTGCTGGTGGGGAACGGGAGGGGGAGGCCTTCTAGGGTAAGTCATCTCTTGTTCAGTGGGTTTTCATATGCGGAGAAAGGATAATTAAGAATCCCATCATGCCCTGTGACTTCATTCCCAGATTCCACATGTCTTGGCTCCTTGTGAGATCTGTGCTATGAAAACACAAGATTGATGTAGCTCATGTACTTTGGAAAAATAAAGCTGACCCATAGGAAACAGGCTCAAGAGTCATGGAAGTCTAATGAAATAAGGGCCAGATCCTCAGCCAGCAAGAGTGAGGATAACTCTGGTAACTCTACTGGAGCTACACAAATTACATTCACAAATAATCAGGACACAAATGTTCAAAATTCACCCCTGCCCAAACAATTCAATTCACACAATTGCTGAAGCAATCTGATGTCCATGCAGCTGCATGCAGAGAAAGTGCAGAGGCTTGAGGGCAGCAAGTGACCCCATATTTTTGCCTTTGTTCCCCCCCCCCCGCCTTTTTTTTTGCCTAAATAGTTTAAGAAAAGACAGGAGTCCATGCAGACATAGAGGGGGCTATGGGTAACAGGTTTTCCAAGGCCTGGTACACAATATCTCCCCCTGCATGGGGAAGTTAGGCAAGTTCTCTCTAGATTTATAATCTCTCTATGTGATATTTTTTTCTCTTCTTCTGCTTTACAGGAGCTGTGAAGGTTAACTCTGCTCTAAACAGGGAGCTGGTGGCTACTTATGAAGTCACCATATCTGTCCATGATAATGCCAGTGACTTAATTGACCGCTCAGTCAGTGTGCCAAACGGTAAGAGAATGTCTGCTTCAGAGCAAGCCAACCCAGCTTGCATTCCAGGGTGATAATTCAGGGTTGGGGGCAAACTGGTGAGTACCCTGGCCTTTTCTGGCTCAAGATCTGGTTTCCAGGACTCATCATGAGGTCCTATGTAAAGGAAGTAGTATGTTCTCAGGCAAAGCTCCTCTGGTGCACGTAGTTCTCCCCTGTTGTTTTTTCATCCTGTTTCTTTCATCTTCTCTCCACCCACTGGGTATCACCCTCCAACTCTGCCTCCCACGCCCTCTCTCTCAAACAGCAAAGCTAACAGTGAATGTGCTAGACGTCAATGACAATACACCCCGATTTCGTCCTTTTGGGACCACCTATTTTACTGAGAGGATCCTGGAAGGGGCCACACCAGGGACTACCTTGATTTCTGTGTCAGCAGTGGATCCAGACAAAGGTCCCAATGGACAGATCACCTATGAGCTGCTGAACCTTTCACCAGAGGGGTATGCTCAGCTTGAAGATCCCTCAGCAGGTAGGCAGGAGACTTGCATGTCCCTCTTCTCATGCCTGTGTTCCTAACTCCCATCGCTGAGATCGTGGTAAGAGGGGTAGATCCAGGGGCTGAAGTGAGGCACAGTTTGTTAGCAATCTATGAACAGCCTGAGTCAGAGAGGGTCAGAACCACAGCCACCCTTATGTTTAATGGCACCTTGGGTCACATGTTGAAAGGTTTAGTCAGAATATTACATGCTTAGCCATATCAAGTCATTGAGGGCATGTCAGGGGTGGTCAAAACAATCTCCTCATCATTCAGAATGAATAAGCAGAACACTTACACCACTCTCAAGTACCAGGCTTATGCTAAGCAGCTTAAACCAACATTATATTCAGAGGGTTTATATCAGACTTGTTGAGGCTTGTCCCAGTGGATACATCTTTGATCCTCAGCCTTGGACTGTCTCAAGCAGTAGAACCCATTCAACAGTTTTTTTCTTTATTTCTCGTATAGGAAGAACTCTGGGTGTGGTCTCTCTCTCATTTCTGGCAATCTAAGGGACACTGTAGACAGGAGGTCACAGTCAATGATGTGTGTCCTGTGTTGTGAGAATCATCAGATTCAAGTGTTTCTCATTTGCAATTCTGCTGTCTTCTAGGGAAGGTTGTTGCAAGCAGGACAGTGGACTATGAGGAAGTGCAATGGCTGAACTTCACTGTCCGAGCCTCAGACAATGGTTCTCCTCGGAGGTCATCTGAGATCCCTGTATATCTCCAGATTGTGGATATCAATGACAATAATCCTATCTTCAGCCAGCCATCTTACCAGGTGAGTTTAGTGATAAGAATGCATGTATATTGTGAGAAGACATCAGAGGAAGAGACAGGCCTATACTTGGCCCCTGTTGCAGAATGCATATTAGCAGGGCACATTGGTTCCTCTATCAATCAGTATTCAAAGGGTTTCAAATAACTGTCTCATTGGTCAAAATGTTGTGTGGGGTATTATGTGCACAAGCTACAATCTTATGAGAGCTATATAATGAGGAGAACAAAATGCTTCCATAAAATTAGGGGCAAAGCTTTTGACCTGACATTTCTTAAAGGGTCTTATCTTAAATGAAAATCTGGCCATGAATATTTTACCAAGATGTGGATTAAATAAATGTTAACTGCTAAAAGGTAAGCAGAAAAATATTTAATACTGTGGGATATCTATTTTGTCATCCTTAGTTTCCAGACCTAATACTCTGATGAGTACATACACCATTTCATGTTAGGACAGCTATTTCAGTTTGTTATCTTTAGCCCATAGACAACTTGTAAGGGGGGCATGTGCCCCACCTGAGATTGGCTGACTCCATTGCCGGCTTCTGCAGGTGGTTGTCACTCGCCACCCACCCCACCTTGCTGCCGATGCCGCAGCCAGCATCTGCGGGCTGTCCCTGCTTGCTGCTCACCACCCCTTTTCCCTTGCTGCTGCTGGTGTCTGTGCATTTGCCACTCACCACTTGCCGCCACCAGCATCTGTGGGCGGTCCCTGCTCACCACCCTCCCACAATGCCACCGCCGGCAGCTGCAGGTGGTCCCCACTTGCCACTCCCCACCACCGTCATCTGTGGGCAGTCCCTGCTCATCACCCCCTTCAATGCCAGCATCTGCAGGTGGTCTCTACTTGTTGGTGACACTGGCACCTACAAATGGTGCCCCCCCATGTCTCAGAAGGCACCAGTTGTTCATGTGTCAGCCTTAGGATAAATGAGTGCTGTGCTGAATCCAATTTGAGAAGTTTTTCTCCATCCTGAAGGGTTCATTGTTTACAGGATTCTGAAGGGTTTGGGGAGGTTGGTTTCATTTGGCTTGGCTTGGCTTGGCTTGGCTTGGCAGTATTTTGTTGCTGTTGTTATTGTTTATAAAATCTTAAATTTTGAAGAATCTGTTGATTAAAGTATGGAGAGAGTTTAACATCTCACTCCATACCTCAGACCAACAGTCCCCCATATAAAATGAGCAGAGACCACTCCTTCCCAGTACTAATTTGTCTTCCAAATGTGGCTGGTCTGAATATTTTGTTGGTCTTACTGCTGACTCAAACTATCACCTACTTTTTGGACTTTTCTCTCCTTTCCACACCTGCAGAAAGCTGTCTTTGAAGATGTCCCATTGGGCACAGTTATCCTTAGGGTTAAAGCCACTGATGCTGACTCCGGGCGCTTTGCCCTCATTGAGTACAGCCTGGGAGATGGAGAGGGCAAATTTGGAATAAATCCCAATACGGTAAGAGACAAACTGAGGCTGGAGCAGCACTGCAAATACATGAAGGTTGTGGGAACAGGAGTGACCAGCCTCTTGCCCACCTTAACTTGGGAGTGGCCTGCTGCTAAAAGAATGCCCTCCAGGGTCCAAACCTGATAATGTTTCACATGAGAAATTTGGGGTGTAGAGGACCCATGAAATCTTCCTTTTCCCTTTTCAAGTCAAGCCTCAAGAAGGGGAGTCTCCCCTTCCTTACTATGATCCTCTTATTTCTGTTACACTAATTGTTTGATCTAAATGAGTATTGCTCAAGGTCAGCAATCACATTCACTATGGAAATAGCCTGCAGACAGCCAAAAACTTCCTGAAAGTCTCTGGATATTTCAGGGTGATATCTACATCCTGTCAACCCTCGATCGAGAAAAGAAGGATCACTATACGCTGACTGCTGTAGCCAAGGACAACCCTGGGGACATTCCTAGTAACCGTCGAGAGAATTCTGTTCAGGTGCCAAACCACAGTTCCGGGCTGGGGAGTGGGCTGGGTGGAGGGGGAGGTTAAGACATAACTTCATACCCTCTGTTTTTACTTCATAGGTTTGCATGCCTTCTTGTTGCAGGAGACAGGCATTTGTATTCCTCAGAGTGTAAGAAGAGTTAGCAAGAGAATGATAAAGTCAGTAAGAAAGGCTATGTGAGGTCAAGAAAGAAGGGGCAGAAAAAGAACTCAGAAAGAGAAAATGAGAGCAAGAAAATAAGGGAAATATCGGAGAAACCCAAGGGAGAAAGAAGTGTGCATGAAGTAGTGTAAAAGAGGGAAAGCCCACAAGAAAGTTGTGGAAGTCCAAGATGATATTCCCTGAGACCAAGTTAATTGGTATTGCATACCAGAAAGGGAGAATGTGGCATTTGAAAAAAGTTACAATGTAGTTCCCAGACAAACCCTATTAATTCAGCTATGATAAATGACTGTATCGTATGCCCTCTATGACAGTGTCACTTTTCAAGTTACTGCAACATGTATTTTAAAACCCCCCAGAAACTCCAGTAACTTCTGAGCATATGTGATTAAGAGGAAAAAGGCCTATAGAGTTTATATGTTGCTATATAGTGTGGTCAGCTGTCCCTTTCTGTTGATTGCTTCTGGTATAAATCATGCTCACATGGGGCTTCTCTAGGTGGAATTTTCCATTTTGTTGTACTGACAGCGCCTTATGTTGTTTTCTGGGTTCCTTGATGTCAGCCTCATGCTTGCTGACTTATATCCCCATCTCCTGCTTTGGCCCTCCATGATAGACAAGAAGTAGGATTTGTTTGTAATGAATTGAAAAAAAGATTATTTTTGAGTTCAATGGGCACAGGCAGACTCTTATTTCTCTTCAGTCCTCTAGCTCCCAGATACATTCCCCAATACACACCCTGAGCTCCCCAGCCTGTCACCACATAGGCACTTCTTAATTCCTGATCTGTCTTAACCCAGTCATGGAAGGGACACGGTGCAATTTTTGGAAGTCAAGCATTAGCAGCTCCATTATGGTAGTGGACCAAATTGTTTTACAGGGTCATTTCTGCCATATCATTTCCCAGCCCCCAAGGGGTCATCTCTGCATTTAGTGATATGCCTAGTTTGCTTTCGTTCAAGGTGCTGATTACAGTTCTCGACATCAATGACTTCAGGCCCCAGTTCTCTAAGAGCCAATTCAGCACCAGCGTGTATGAAAATGAGCCAGCGGGGACATCTGTGATCACAATGACAGCCATGGACCTTGATGAGGGTGACAATGGAGTGGTAACCTACAGCATCGAGGGGCCTGGAGTGGGTAGGCAGCCATGGTACCTAATCCAGACATTCAGGGAATGCTAGAGGCATGGGGAATATCTCTGGAGTGACTGGGAAAACATAGGAACACTGAGATGAAATCTGAGGACTATATAAAGACCAAGTGACTTTTTTTCATTTCACATCATAATAGATTGTCCACATGAACACATAGGCATGTGCACAAACACACGTGCATACAGAGTAAATGCACATTTTTAATTCTACACCATAGCACTTTCTGCTATCTTCAAGGTCCTACATTTCAGGCTTGCAGACTTTTCTCCCTGATGCTCAGTCTCTGTTTCTCTCTTGTTCACCACACCCAAAGCTGCCACTTCCCAGGCTTCCTAGTTACATAAATATAAGCTATGTCCTGGAGAAGGTCACTGCATTCTGCTCATGCACTCACACAAATAAAAGCCAGGAAAGCCTGGAGACAGAGAGGGAGGTGAGGCACTTTCTGAGGTGGATAGTGGCAAAGCACAAATTCCAAAGCATTCATTCACACAAAGAGTTGGTAGGCATGAGGCCAAAGCCAGCAAACGTGGCTTAAAATGGAGCAAAAGTCCACTTCTTTCAAACCTGGGAGCTCACTCCAAATTCAGCCCACCATCAAAGAGACTGAAAGCTTTCATTCTTTTGCCACAGTTAGACACAGCCTTGTGCAGCTTGAAAGAATTCCCTGGAGTTCTGGTATTCCACTGGCCCTTCTGAGCATATGGCCTGGTAATACAGGACCTGGTCATTCCTGGCCCAAGATCTGAAAGGGATTCAAATTTAGTGTCTTGATATGATGGTGGGGATGCAGCCAATCATTGCCAAGTAGTGAATTATTGTGTGCTCAACCAACTATCAGAATCTGGCTCTGTGCCCTTCCCCTAACCTGGCTTCTGACTCATACCATAGAATAATTTATGAAAATCTATTGCTTAGTGACCAAAGTGAGGGATGTGTCTGTTCTGTTCCCAGAGGCTTTCAAGATCGGTAAGGACTCTGGGCTCATCACAACCTGCAGACGCCTGCAGTCTTACGAGAGGTTCAACCTGACGGTGGTGGCCACAGACAAAGGCAAGCCCCCTCTCTGGGGGACCACCATGCTCCAAGTGGAAGTCATTGACATTAATGATAACCGGCCGGTGTTTGTCCGGCCACCCAATGGCACCATCCTGCATATTAAAGAGGTAAATCCTGGGCAGAATGCCACCTACTAACACGGTACAACTGCCCAGCTGTCTGGACTGATGAGACCAACCCTTGTGTTGTTGGGCAGAGGATCTTGTACCAGAAAAGGGAATTAATTGTGACACCTCTGGCTTGGACAGTGGTGTCACATCAGAGGCCAGGTTTCCAAAAAGGAGTCCAGAAGTTACTCATGGCCTTGGTTTGACTGACATTCTGATCAGGCATCTTACTTTCTGGTCTGGCTAGTATAGACACAGAATGGGCAACAAGAGGGGAAGGGGGTCCCCCCACCCTTCTCCAGAATAACCCCCACAGGCTAATCACCATACAGCATACATGGGTTATACAGATGTTCTCCACAGTTCTAGTTAGTCAGATCCTGGCTGTGATTATGCCGGTGGTGTCTCTGGTAGGGATGTTAGAAAGTCATTGTTTTGCAAAGTAGGTAGACGAATGAACAGGGAGCCAGCGTGCCATTCCCTACTCAGGCTGTAAGACACTGCTCTGGGGGTGGCCCCCTGCCAAAGCATCCTTTCCTCATTACCTAACCCCTCACCACACACTCCCAGTCAGGCATTCTCCTTCACCGTAACCAGAGGGGCTGTCAGGAGTGAGATATTTCCTCCTCCCACTCAAGAGATTCCACTGTTTGGGACCAACATTTGCTTTTGGACTAAATGAAGAGCACAGCCTTTTCCTAAGACTGATTTCCTCCTTTCTCTAAATACCTTTTCTGGAAATAATGGGAAAGGTATTTCATTAGCCCAATGAGAACAGGGCCTCCTAAAGGGGTTAAAGCAAAAAGACAAACAAATTAGGAGCATCATTTGCAATTGCTACTCTACAGTGGAAATGTGGACAAGTGTCACTGGTTAGGTTTAAGCCAATACTAGTTTCTGGATCATGTTTTAACATTCAATTTCTACATTAGCTACAACTTTCTTGAACTGTTTGTGGATGCTACAAGGAGCTTACAAGTCTCCTATGAAGAACTTCCCTGCAGGAAGGGAAGAAGTGTGTGTGTACTTGTGTACATTATTTAGGTCTTCAGAGTTTGGGGGTTCAATGATTTAGAGGTTTGTGTTTCCCCTAGGCATGCACATAGCTCTATCCTCAAAATCCCTGCCCTGATGTTTTCTTTGTGGATGACAGGAAATACCTCTGCGGTCCAATGTGTATGAAGTCTATGCCACAGATAAGGATGAGGGTCTCCATGGAGCTGTACTGTACAATCTACTAAAAACAGGAGCAGGGAATAAAGACTGGGAGTATTTCACCATTGACCCCGCCAGTGGACTCATCCAGACAGCAAAGAGGCTAGACCGAGAGACACAAGCCATCTATAATGTAAGTCTAAAAAAGGAAAAGAGATGGTGACGTGGGGTTAGTGCATGTGACTGTTTGTCTGGGACTGCAAGGGAGGTTGTCCGTCCCTGTCAGCTCTGGCATTGTGACATCTTGGTTGAAAAGCCCAGGTCTAGAACCACAGGCCACAGTGATGTTGGTGGTGACAGGACTAGAATAGCTCAGGGAATTAGCAGATGAAGATCAAAACATCTTCACAGAGCGGAGTATACAAGCTCTGCCTCGTGTTTCATTCCACTGTGTTTGGCTCCATCTCTGTCCATCTCCTGTATCCAAGGTTAAGACTTTACACATGAGTAATAAAAATAAATAGGAGGACATGATAAACATTGCAAGTGTGAATAAGGAATTGTTTCTTCACTCTGTTAGTGCACCACTTCCAAGTCACCTCCCTGCTCCTCCTTAAATGTAGTCTGGATTAGGTTTGACATCATCACTTTCCTTTAAGAAATAATCTGACCCAGAGACAATCAGCTACCTGTTGGAATATATATATATATCAGTGAGGGGAGGGAAGGGTTAAATGGTGAGAGTAGAGCCTGGGGCAATTTTAGGCCTGCAGCTTAACCCAGGTTGCTAGGCACGAACTGCCCTTGTACCAAATGCATCAACAGTGAGGAGTCAGCAGCCTGACTGCTGTGGGGGGAGCATGCTAGTTATGCATCGGCCAATGCTATTTGGCTTGTTCCATGGCAAAAGGTCACCATTCTCCTTCACTTGATATTCCCTACCCAAAGGACATGATGTCTTTCCTTGTGTTAGCTTGTGGTAGTGCCCCATTTGCTTGTGTTTTGAAGACTGTTGACCCTTGCTTTTGAAAGGCATCTGTGTGACCAAAACTGTGTTGCTGTTTCTCCTGTAGCTTATCATTGTGGCTTGTGACCAGGGTCAGCCACCGTATGAGACCATGCAGCCTCTCCAGGTGATGCTGGATGACATTGATGACAATGAACCCCTCTTCATGAGACCACCTGTAAGCACAGCCATCCATCCCACTTTCATGGGGCAGAGGTAGGGGCAGAGAGATGGAATATTAGATCCTAGGGCACACTGGAGTTCATGAGATAGCAGACAGCTAATGTGAGGTGAGAACTACCCACAGAAACAAATTTTCATCTGGCCTACCCTGAGTCATCCTCACTGCACTCTGGGAGTTGCATTGGTCAATGATGTTTACTCTAATGAGGGTTTTATGTGTGCATGTCTAATGTTCACACGTTAAAGCAAAGAGGAAGAAAAAGTCTCCTATCCATGAGATAGTTCTGTCTCAGCTTTTATTGGTATTACACTGTACCTTTTTTCTGTAACATCCCTTCTCTTCTCTCTTGGTCCCTTTTGCAGAAAGGTCACCCCCAGTACCAAGCACTCTCTGTTCCTGAACACTCCCATCCTGGAACCATTGTAGGGAATGTCACTGGTGCTGTAGATGCAGATGAGGGCTCCAATGCTATTGTCTACTATTTCATAGCAGGTAGGGTGGCTTCCCTCCCCCTAGGTCTCTTCAGGGAGAGGAGGTTACATTCCTGCTTTATTTTTGGTTTAAGTTAGTTTTGAAACAATACATGTTGATATTACAAGGCTGAGAGGTCCCAAGTGTCATGCATCCTATAAGAGAAAACTCAGTATGTTTTGTGAGCTGTTTGGCGTGGGAATGTATCATACTGATAATGTATCATGAAATAAATGTAAATGTATAGAGCCAGGTAGCTTCTTTATATAATGTGTTCCTGGAGTTTCTGTAATAGACCCTAGGGCTGTGCAAAATTTTGCCCGGCATTTCATTTTGAAGCTGTTTTGATGTGGTTTGAACTCAAAACAGCAAAATTGAAATGAGACAAAAGCCTTCAAAACAGCTTCGAAATGAAACAAGGGAACTCAAAATGTTTCAAAAGTTTTTAAATGTTTCAAGTTTCAAAGCCAGGCTTACTGGCTTCAGTGCTGGTCCCAGCGAGCAGCATCCGCCTCCTGTCATCTGGCAAGCAGATCGGAGGCTCGCCCACACTCCATTGGATAAGCTTCGTTAGAGTACAGCAATGACACACCAGGGACTCTCCAGCCCAAATGCCTAAACACCCATTTAGAGCTGGGTTGACTGGTGGTGACATTTGACAAAGACCAAAGGAAGGCTAAAACTTATATCTGTGGCACATTTGTGAGATTCTGTAACCACTCTGCCACCAGGCCCTAGTACAACTCCTGGGGAGGGGTATCTGGATAGGAAAAGACTGGGAGAGGGCCTGTACTGGATTTCTGTGCCTGCTTGTATTCTCCTTCCATATATGAGCCCAGAAGTCCAAAACTAGGTGAGAAGCGTTAGTTAGGGCAAAGGTAAGACTCACTTGGATACAATTCAACCTTTCCAGCTGGCAACAGGGAGAACAATTTCCAGCTAAGCCGGGAAGGGAAGCTGCAAGTGATGAAAGACTTGGATCGAGAGAAGGAGCTCTACCACTCTATCATTGTCAAAGCTTCCAGCAACAGAAACTGGACTCCACCCAGAGGCCACAGGGCAGGCCAGTTCCAGGCCTGGGACCTCAGCTCAGACCTCACACTTCAGGAAGTCCGGATCTTTCTGGAGGATATTAATGATCAAGCGCCACGATTCACTAAGTCGGAATACACTGCAGGTATGGGGTAATATTACAAAAATGTGTCCTGCTACTTGGATCACTTCTTTTCTGGGGTGAAACTATAAAATAACAGGTAGGATGTGCAAACTCAGATCCTGAGTATCCTCGGATAGCAAGGGCCCCAGGACCCCTGGAAGGGAAAACTGTACAAGAGGAAAAAAACAAATTTCTCCAAAAAGAAAGTGGAGGGTACTTGAAACAACCTGCCAAATCATCTCTGTCTCTATAAGCTGCCACACTTCATAGCTAGTTACAATCTACTTCTATAGAGGAAACACAAGATAAGTAAGGAGACTTCTGATTATGGGGTTATTATGGGAAGTAAGGGGTGTTATCTCCTCCTCGGAGGAACAGAAGGTGACAGGTGTAAGAAAAACACCTCCTTACAATACCTGTGTACTCTCAGATGATAATTATAAGCTCAGCTATTTGCCCACATCATAAACTATCCCATCCTTTTTCTTTCTTAAAGGGGTTGCAACAGATGCCAAGGTGGGCTCAGAGTTGATCAAAGTCCTAGCAGTGGACGCTGATGTGGGCAACAATAGCCTGGTTATGTACAGCATCCTGGGCATCCATTATATCAAGCAGCACACCAATGACTCAGTGGAGGTGGCCAGTGTCTTCAGCATTGGTGAGTAGCTGTAGGGCCCTCAAGCAGGGAAGTTCTCACATCTCGGTGATTTCAGACAGCACAGGCGTCTGAAGTTTCTCACTCATCCATGGAGTGCCCAAAACTGTAGGTAACCCAGCTCCTAGGGAAGCTTATAGGGGTGCCTTAGGTTTTCAACCAAATATTCATGCCCTGTGGCGCCACAGCAGTTGCCCCATAGCAATCAGCTGATGAAGCTGCACTGATTCTTTAGGAAGATGCACTGTATTAATGGAGAACACCTGCTCCTTTACTCTTTCTTTTGAAATTGCTTCAATAGGCCTTGGCTGGGAATTGAGCTCAAGTGTAAGTGTTGCTTGAGTGAGGATGGGAAAGCCCCAAGTCAGGGATAACATGCTTCCCAGTTGAGGATCAGATTGTGTCATTCCCAGCTTGGCCCTGCCAGAGCCCTGGCCTGGATAGCACAATTTGATGTATTTATTGCTATGCTTGGGCTAATTCGTGACTTGTCATGGTCTCTTCTCAAAGGTACTTTTGATGGGATCCTGCGAACCTTTGACCTCTTTACAGCCTACAACCCTGGCTACTTTGTAGTGGATATCATGGCTTCAGATCTAGCTGGCCACAATGACACAGCTATAATTGGAATTTACATCTTGCGAGATGACCAACGAGTGAAAATCATCATCAATGAGATCCCTGACAAAGTGCGGCAGTTTGAGGAGGAGTTCATCAGTCTGCTCTCCAACATCACAGGGGCTATTGTCAACACAGATGATGTGCAGGTAACAGTACCATCTGGCCCATGCCAAGTACTACACCCTGATGCACTAGTGCACCACTCACACTCTCTGTGATACTAAGCATGGGGTAGGAAAGCACCATGCTCGAAAGGGTTATGTTCACAACTAAACCATGCTCTTGGAGATGTCCACTGGAGTTGTCCTGTTGGAAATCCAAGGGTGAGAAGAATGGGTGCTTCCTCCTTAATAGCTGAAGAGACCCCATGTTTTATATGTAACTACTTTCCAGATAGTAGAGCATGTACCCCTCTTCTAACCCTCATAAGCTCTAATGGCCACAGTGAAGTACCCAGTCCTCTGCATCATACTTGACTGTCAGCCTGGCTCTCCATAGATAAGCTAGCACATTTAAAGACAGCCAGCAGGGAGAACATGTGATCCTTGTGATTATCCATTGGTTTGGTGGATAAACTGCAGGAGCGTGTAAACAGGAACATCCCCTTGTCATGGTCCTGGAAACAGGAAATTGCTTATGGGAGAGGTAAGAGCTTCCCTCACATTATTCTGCAGGTGTCTTACACTCATGCTACTAGCAGAACTCCTTAGCACTTGTATAAACTTGAGTCTTCAACATGCATTTCAGAGAAAAACTAATGTGGCTGTATGGTAAGTAAATAACATTTTACACAGACACAGGAGGATGTGACTAAGTCAAGGTCTAAAAGCAAGTCAGTGACAGAGCTGGGAGTAGAAGTCAGGAGCTTCTGATGTCCTTCTCTGTTCAAATCACTATGTCCTTGCAAGCATTGACAGCAATGCATCCTAGGACAAAACATGTTTCTTCATGTAGAAGGAGGAATAAAGGCACAACAGACTAGTGCAAACAAGTAGGAGGAGCCAAATGTTTCCAAGAGGAAGTAATCTCTGTTTGCTGGCTAATGGTTATATACCTCCTTTAAACTGGGTCTCAGCCTTATAGCTTAGGACTTGAGAATTTCTGCCAGGAAAACACAAATCCCTGGCACATACCTGGAGTGGCTGCCCAAGAATGAGGCATGTAGCCAACGCATGTGTTGTGGACAATCTGCTCCCTTTTTTTTCTAGTTCCATGTTGACAAAAAAGGCCGTGTAAATTTTGCCCAGACAGAATTGCTGATCCATGTAGTGAACAGGGAAACCAACAGGATCCTGGATGTGGAGCGGTAAGCCATCGTGTCTATATGCATTTATGAGGGAGGGAAGACAAAGCAGGAAGAGGGTCATTCATGTATCAAGAATCAGTAAGGTGCACTTATACCTAAGGATATTTCATAATTAGTGCAGTGTTGCCAGCAATGCTAGGCCTAGTGCATTATTCTGTATAGGCTTGTGCTTACTCTTACAGCATTTGAACAGGCGTCATTGAACACAGGTCTGATCATGACTGGTCAATATAAAAAAAAGGTCAGATTGTGTTCAGCATCATGTCAAACTTAGGCATGCTGTCCCAATCTCTAGGTCTGCAAGGATAATGAAGTAGATATTACCCATGGTACATTGCCCTAAAGCCCATGATGGCTGCCTTATCTCCATCAACAAAAACTTCTGCCAGCAAAGGTCAAGATGCACTTTCTGGAAAACATTAGCTTGTCCCAGAGTCTGGTTATGAGAGCAACAGTTGGGTCACTGCTGGTGGCCACAGTTAAAGAAAAACTAATTATGGCACCAATCAAGCCCAAGGTGTGAGCTTTACCTTATACATTCCATTATATTATGTGGTATTGGGGAATCTGTGCATTGCGTTGAACTGTTAAAAATTCATTTTCAGTCTTCAGTAAAAGAAAATGTCCCCTATCCAAAATATTTCCTCTCCTCTTTCTAGAGTGATTCAAATGATTGATGAGAATAAGGAACAGCTGAGGAATCTCTTTAGAAATTACAACGTGCTGGATGTGCAGCCTGCTATCACTGCTCGGGCCCCAGATGATCTCTCAGCATTGCAGGTAGAAGATAGTGTCCTCTTTGAACTCCTATCTACACATACTAGCAGCCCTTTCACTTCCCAGCAGATAGGTAGGCATAGTTACTCTGCCCACTCATGTAAGTAACACCAAAAGAAAGTGCTTTTCTCTAGGGTAAAGTTACACATTACATTTAGATCTTACTAAATCTGTGGAATGTTAAATGGTGCTAAAGTTAAACTGTGTTATGAGGAGGTGCATGTTAAGGGTTAATACCATTTCTTACCTGTACAGCTCTGACTTGCCACTAGAGGGCTGGTGAGCAGGGGCATAGCTAGGAGCCAGGGCCTACCTGTGCTCTATCCCTGCTCTGGGTCAGGGTGGCAAAATGGCTGGAAGCAATGCAGCCTCGGATGCTGGAGGACTGTAGTTGCTCTTTTTATTTCTGTGGAGCAGATTGAAGTGACTTTAACATGGGCTAGATTGCATGGCCCAGAGTTAACCCTCACCTGAAGGTAGAACTTTGAGATGCTCAGAGAGCACTTGGCACAAGTTAACATGCTCTAACTTGTGGACGGGCACATTTTTAGTGCTCATAGTATGGTCTAAATGGAACATATAACTTCACCTATGATTGCCTCAATAGTGCTTCGTTGAAAGAGGAATATGGTATTTCCTGGTTCTGACATCAGTTCAAAAGAATGATTTTCCTGTGACTCTTTTGTTGTCCAACAGAGTGAGATGAGTTGACTTAATACCCAGGTTGCTCTATTGCAAGCACTAGCAGATGGTCCACCATTCCTTTTTACAGCATGACTCTTCTCCCTCACCCAGGGCTGCCTAAAACTTGGAAACTCTTTCTCTTGTATTAATATAATGGGACACTTGTTTGCTCTAAGTAAGCAGCCCAGCTGCATGTTTGAAGTCACTCACATGTACTAAAAATCATTTGTTTGTTTTTTCCTAGATGGCAATAATTATCTTAGCTGTCCTCCTCTTCTTGGCTGCCATGCTTTTCATCCTCATGAACTGGTACTACAGAACAGTGTAAGTGACCTCAAGGCCCTGGGATTGCAGGAAAACTCTATAATATGACTAAATGTAAATGCTTGGCCACCATAAGGAAAAATAAGTCAAAACAATAAGCTGACACAATAGCACATGATTAGTTATTCTTGCAGTCTGGGTATCTTGGACCAGTGGTTAATGTAACATCCTGGTAAACTGGATCTTGGATTGCATGAAACTAAGGGCAGCAGTTTCAAAAGCATCTTGGACTCCTATAATGTATATGTTATAGAACATTACCCTGTGAACCTAGAAACAAAATCTCTTACCCTCTCCTGATATCAAGAACCTGTCTGCAGGGACTAGAAGCATACATCTTTTCCAGATGAGACAGTCCAGTCAAGGAAAGAAGCCACCACCTGAGCTAATATGTTGCTTTTGAAAATGCCCTCAAAACACAGGCTTTTCTTATTTTCTAAGTGCTATGGTTATATATAGGGAAAGGATTTCAAACACTGTTCCATTGCATATGCTTGTTCCTTGGTTTTACACATCTCTCCTTTAAGGCTTTCTTCCTAATTTCAATTTATTGTTAAGAGTTTTTTTTGTTTCTTTGTAGACACAAAAGAAAATTAAAAGCTATTGTGGCTGGCTCTACAGGTGAGAGATTTTGGGGTTCTTTGTTGGCATTATCTTGGAAAAATGCAAACTAATACACGTGCTGGGGGAATAGTGTAAAACACACACACACAGATTTGATATGAGGGAAGAATTCAGGAATCTGTAATATCAAAAGAGACATAGGGGTGATAATGAGAGAGGAGTTTGAATTACTGTGGTTTCTTTCAGATTGCAGGGGGCTGATCTATTCTTCACATTTCTTGCTCCAGGTAGAGTAGATGTGTGCTGAGAGTCATTCTGGTGTTGATATTGTTTGTTATTCAGCCAGTATAAACATCATGGTTAGAGGCCTGCAGGTAAGGCCATATGAGGAGAGATTGAAGGGACCTGAATCTCTTCTGCCTCCACAAGAGAAGACTGAGAGGTGATTTTGTGGCTGCCTACAAATTCATCGGTGGGGGGGGGAGGGAGAGGGATAGGAGATACTCTGTTTCCTAGGGCACCCCTGGGAGTAACTAGAAATAACAGCCACAAACTGACAGAGAGCAGATTCAGGTTAGACATCAGAAAGAACTTATTTACAGTAAGGTTTGCCAGAATCTGGAATGGGCTTCCAAGGGAGGTGGTGCTCTCCCCTACCTTGGGAGTCTTTAAGAGGAGGCTGGACAAGCACCTGGCTGTGGTCCTCTGACCCCAGCACTCTTTCCTGCCTGGAGTAGGGGGTCAGACTCAATGATCTGCTGAGGTCCCTTCCGACCCTGATATCTATTAATCTATTACGTTTGGCTGATGCATTTCTCAAATAAAACCACATTTTTTCATTCTTTGATGAAATGACCAAAAATTATAACTTATACTGTGTCCAGTTCTGGGCACCACACTTTAACAAGGACATGGACAAGCTTGAGAGAGTCCTAAGAAGACCCACCCTTATGATCAAACTCTTATGCAGCAAACCATACGAGGAAAGGCTGAGGGATCTGGGGCTCTTCAGCCTGAAGAAAAGAAGGATGAGAGGGGACCTGGTTACACTAGGGGAGTACCTCAATGGCTTGATGAGCAACTGTTCACCAGGGCACCTGAGGGGAAAACTAGGACTAATGGCCACAAAATCCTAGAAGACCGATTCAGGCTCAACATTAGGAAAAACTTCTTCACACTCAGGGTGTCCAGACTATGGAATAAGCTCCCTCCAGAGGTGGTGCAATCATCTACCCTGGAAAGCTTCAAGATGAGACCAGACACTCACCTTGCTGGTGTCATCTGACCCTAAGTTGTCTTTCCCACTTGGTACCTGTGGCTGGACCTGATGATCTTCCAAGGTCCCTTCCGGGCTTACAATCTATGAATCTATAAATCAGTCTGTAACCTTCAACCTTTTTCAGGAAACCGAGGCTTCATGGACATCATGGATATGCCAAACACAAATAAATATTCCTTTGATGGGTGAGTCCTCAGCACGTTTGGGTGGGAGAGAGGTCTCTCCAACTTCACTCTAGAAGACTGAGTGAGAGGATTCCCTGTTAGTCTGTAGGCAGAACACATGTTTTAGGACCCTCATTGGTTTCTGCTAATATTTCCGGTACAAAGCATCTCAGCAATCACTTTCCTCTGAAAGCTGGGATTCCACAGATTGCTAGGATCAAGAAACACCCTAAAATCATCTAGATGAGAATCTCTTCTGAGCAATGTATGGCATGCTTTTTAGTAATCCATCCCCATCATCACCAATACACTCCTGACTTGTGAAACATGGTGCTGGAAGGGCACAAGCACAGAAGAAGTTTGAATTTCTGTGGCAGTAAATAGAGACACCTTCATGGACAGGTGCAGAGCAAGTGATTTTTGCCTGCAGTTATCAATTGGCCTGGTGATGTAATTGCTTGATCAAGGTGTGTAGATTAGTTCATGCAGAAATGCCCCTTAATGTAACCACAACTTGCGGTCAGAGGAGGGTGAAGCAAGGTCATGTTCCAGTTGTGGGGGAAGGAGGGAAGATGGCATTGCCTGTTCTGGGATTATTGAGGGGGAGAGAGGGGTATGGCAAGATTTCAAGAAATTACCATTTCTAGAGAACAGAGGTGGGCAGGCCTTGTCTTACTGCCCCCACTCACTAACCCCACCCCTTGTCCCTCTTTATAGAGCTAACCCTGTGTGGTTAGATCCTTTCTGCAGGAACATGGAGCTGGCAGCACAAGCAGAGCATGAAGATGACTTACCTGAAAACCTAAGTGAAATCACAGACCTATGGAATAGCCCAGCCAGGACTCATGTGAGGACCCTTCTTATTCTTGCCTCAGGGGATGGAGAGAGAACTCAGCCTGAATTCTCAAGGGCCTGGTTGTTTTCTTAGGATTACCTGTGCAGATCATTGGTAATCCCATTCCAGTCAATAAGGTTACACCATTGTGAATAAGGAGGGAATTGTGCCCCTGTGAATCTCTGTGGGCACCATATAACTAAGTTAAGAGTTTAGTCAAGCTTCCCACACATGGTCCCATGAGTGTATCATTTCCCTGCTCCCACTGGCCTAAGCCCTGATCACAGCCTACTGCCTAATCTACTGATTTGTTTTACTGCCTTAGTTTACTGATCATTGATCCTTAGTTTAGCACTGCTACACGGCCTTGACTGGGGTGGGCAAAATGACCAATACAGTTGGCAGCCAGACTCCATTTCCCAGCAGCCCCTGCCCACATGGCTTGTGCCAGTTTCCATGGAGACCCCAGCCACATCTGCATGGGAAAGCTCATACTGGGGTTGCCATGGAGACCAGCCTCAGCCGGGCAGGCAGCAAGCAGTGCAGGAGGCTGCTCTGGAGCTGCTGGGAAGGTAGGATGGGGGCAGCTTGCTCTGGAGCCCAGGCAAAGCCACGATCTGAAGCCCTGCACGCTCCAGGCAGATATGTACAAGCAGGGGATGGCGGCTCTGCCCCGGCTCCGTCAGCAGTGGCGTCTTGGTCTGGAGCCGGGGCAGAGCTCTGGTCCCCTGCTTGTGCACCCCTGTCCGGAGGGTGCAGGCTACAGATTACAGCTCTGCCCTGGCTCTGGACCAAGCTGCCCCCATCCCAAGTTCCCAGCAGCTCAGGAGCAGCCCCCCTACCCTGCTTTGCTGCATGGTTTCCATGGCAACCCCAGCCTGAGCTTTCCAACCAGGTGCAGCTGGGGTCTCCATGGAGACTGGTACAAGCAATGCAGGCAGGAGCATCTGGGAAATGGAGTCCTGACTGACCAGGTGTGTCCCGCAGGCTGGACTTTGCCTGCCCCTTGCCTAGACTGATACAATCATTCCAAATATGGTAATATTTTGTGATATGCACTTAAGATCTTTTATTCTTCTGCTTAATACCTCAAAAATTCTTTCCCCTGGTGTTAGATTTGCTCAGCAGTCATGTATTGTACATTGCATTGCTACTGACATTGAACTTGCTGCACTTGCAAGGGGTTAAGCCTTAGTGAAATCAGGAATGATGTACATAGGTTTTGCTTGCAGGCTGCAAGAGGGCATAGTGAACTGGAAAGGGAACACCAACAGGAGAGCTGACCCCAAGAACGGGGCTGGTTCTGCCTAAATTCTGCAGATGTTGTTTTCAGAAGCTTTCTTTTATTATAGGGAACATTTGGAAGAGAGCCCTCTGCTGCCAAGCCCGAAGATGACCGTTACCTGCGAGCAGCCATTCAGGAATATGATAACATTGCCAAACTAGGTCAGATCATGAGGGAAGGACCCATCAAGGTGAGTGGGGCTAGCTTCCTCTGCCTTTATCCAGGAGCCCCCATCACTTACCACCAGTCATTATCCTTATCCATGAAGACAGCAGAAAAGGAAACAAGAGGTTACCTCAGGGCTTCATATTCCAGATTAGCCTGTGCTACCTCTTTTTTAAGACCAAAACCTAGGACTGTCCAGTGTAGTCCTTACATATGTGTCACTTGGGGATTCCCAAGGAATACAGCTCTGAAATTGACCTGGGTAGACATAGCACCACCCTGAAGCAGAAAAGTCATTTATGGCCTCCACCTGTTGAAAAAATGCAAAGGCTGTGCGGCAGGTGCCATATTTAATGCTCATTTCCACCAGATTGAAACAGTGTTTTCATTTTTTTAAGTACCACTGGGTGCCTCAACACATGTGATTTAATGCACAATAGCCTATTTTACTGCACATTAAAGTGCCACGTAAAAAATGTGCAATTACGCTAATGTGCAATAAAGGAGACTGCTGTGCATTACATGTCACTTAAAAATGTGTGCTTTTGGCGCTGTGCATTAGGGCAGCCTAACGCACATTATTTAGTACCTCACATACGTTCCAGGAGTGCGGAAGAGGATGCGCTTTAATTAGAGCAGCTCTTGGAACCACTCTAATTAAAGCTCCAATGCTTCTCCTGTATCAGCGCTTAAAAATAGTGGTGGGAGCACTTAAATTAAAGTTCATTTGGCATGTCCATGCTCCCGGTTTTAAGCACAGGGACACTGATACATGAGATGCAGGAGCCTGCTGGAGCACAGCAATGGTCATGCTGCATCAGACTCAGTTAATCGAGACTGCTCCAACGCACTGGAATTCCAGCACATCAGAGCAGCCTCCATGCTCGTGTATAGGCACCCGAGGCACTAAATTTAATGTGCATTAGGAAAAGTGCATGGATGCATGTGTAGATGTGCCCACTGTGAATAGTTTTGTTTGAGGGTAGGATTATTTTGGGAAATGCCTGGCTGGTTCCTCCTGGATGTGGTTGGTTTTTCACCCAGGGAGTTTCAGAGTTTGGGGATGAGGGAAAGGAGTCCATGCATAACTTCCCCTGTTGCCCCTTCCATCCAGGGCTCTCTCTTGAAGGTGGTCTTAGAAGATTACATGCGGTTGAAAAAGCTGTTTGCCGAGCGGATGGTGCATAAAGCCACCACTGCCAGTCAGGGGGACCAGTCCTCGGTCACTGAGGTAGAAAGTGTGTGTGCATAGACTTGAAAAAAAAGGCTTGCTGTGCCCTCTGGGATGGAGTGTCTTTTTCTATGCTTTTGTCCTACTCTAAACTCTGTTGGGTGCCCATCAATGCCCCTCTCTTTCTTTGCCCTATCGAGTTATGTTTGCTTATAACTGCCACCTCAATCAGACAGGTGCCAGAGGCCTCCTCTCTCCTCTCACCTAAGGACAGAGATACAAAACACTGCATTGAACTGGCCCAGAAGACTGTTCCAGCAATATCCACTTTCTTGATTGTCTCAGCTCCATGGTGCTGAGATGTAATGATGCTTGAATACTGCAAGGCTGTTGGAACATCCCTCACCAAAGAACATCTCTCAGTATGAGTCTGGCAACAAGGCAACTATTTCCTTCAAAACTCTCCACACTGACACTCCTTTCACTCCCCAGTTATTATGTAAGCCCCCAACTACCTGTCTGTTCCCCCTTTACCCAGCTTGCTGTTTGTTATTTGGAACGAGCATTTAAAATGCACTGCCCTGATCAGGCTAGTTGGTTGAGTGGACTT
The DNA here is from genome assembly GCF_001723895.1 of Crocodylus porosus. NCBI lineage: Eukaryota > Metazoa > Chordata > Crocodylia > Crocodylidae > Crocodylus > Crocodylus porosus. The sequence continues at coordinate 6,743,043 of NW_017728920.1, read as the reverse complement.
TCTGTTTCTGCGGTGCTCTGCTCTCCTGCAGTGGCACCTGCTCCTTTAGCATCTTGTTGGGTGGCCCTCTTCCTCTTTCCCCTCATGTATTAGAGTCTCTCATGTCTGTAATCTTTGGTTCTCTCTCTCTAGGCAGCTTCATCCCCTCCCTTCAGCTCCTTCCACCATCATGATGAAGCACTCCCAAATCTGTGTCTTATCATGCCTAGTTTCACATATCCTTGTGGTTTTCCCACTATAGTCTCAAATTCAGTCTCTCTCCAAAGTGTGGCTCCTCATTTTTCTCCATTTGCATCTCTATTTTACTTCCCATTAATCATCATTGTGCACCTCGTCAGTCAGACTCACCATCTCTGCCATTCAGCTCCTTCTCCCTGCCGTCCAAACTTTGACTCACCTAAGTTGTTTGTTCTGTAGGATACTGTCCAATATCCAATCTTCCCCCTCAATGCCCATGGCTAAGCCTGACCAGCAGCACTTGGTCAGGCTCCCCTCCATCAATACACTAACCAGATTTTCAAAATACAAAGTGAGACACAGCTGGAGTACTATGAACAGGGCTTTAGTGAGGGAAGTTAGTGGAGAAGTAGCAGAGTGAGAGGCCCCTTTCCCATCACCACCCCCCTCTCAGTATGGAAATCCAGGGCACATTACAGAAAAGAGTAGGAAATGGGAGACAACCCTTTCAGCCTCTGCCCTCTGTACTGTTTGCTCCCAGTGTCAGCTACACTCCCAAGACCCCAGCTCCACCCTGATTTTTACTTTCCTAATTCTCTTCCTCCTACCTTGACATCCTTATTCACACGCACAGCCCTGTTCACTAATGCTCAGTCATACTGGCAAACCCATCCCCTCCCAGTTATGGTTCCTTCATTCAGGCCCCTCCCGACTTTCTTCCATCCACCCTCCCTCAAGGCCTGCCCCAGAAACCACTCCCCTGCCCAACCACCTTAAAAAACAGTCAACATATGCTATCAAAAGGCATCTATTTCTATGTATTCTTGAGGTAAAGTCTCTGTGAGGACCTCCAGTTGGAATCTCCCACCTAAACTCATCCTGTCCTTCACAAGACTTTAAATGACCAGCCCTCCAAGCTCACTATGGCTCCAAAAGCCATGTAAAGGCATTACTGTGATACAAACCAAAATCGTTTTTAAATAATTTCTTCTGTAATCTGGTTGAGGATGGCATTCCCACTATCTGTTTGTACCATCTAATACCACAGGGCCCTAAGTCTACCGTTACAATACAAAACAAATAAGAGTGAATGAAGATTAGAGGTTTGATCAAGGCCCAGCTCCACTTTCTGGTGATGACAGGAGAGTCTCCCACCTTTTAGTTCCCCACCCAAAGCAGAGGAGATTTGAACCTTTGTCTCCCATTTCTCATGAAAATGTTTTCATTTCTGTGGCATGGGCTAGGTGTTACCTGAGCACCTATCAGCCTTTCTTTTGTAGATGGCCCACTAGACAGCCCAGAGGGAAAGATATGTGGGGCCAGGAGGAAGTGTACTAAGTAGAGGGTGTCTGGCTCAGAAGGCTGTGCACAGTCCTGGAAGGGAGCAAGTCCTGGGTTTAGTCTCAGCATGATAATTGCCATGACCTTTATATTAAATGCAAATTTTAGCCATGTCATTAGGGGTAGGGGAAGTTATTTCTAATGCTATACCTGTCACCCTGAGCCAGGCAACCTCTGCCTTCTTTTCTTCCTGGTTGCACATGTCATCTCCTCTTGGCTGCCCAGTGGGAGGACACTGTATAAGGTGCTTTTAGAATTTCCTAATCTACAGCCTGGTGATTAATCACTTTGCTAGGAAGCAGGATATGTAGGTCCAGATCTCCGCAGGTGCCTACAACCTGGATCTTCTGTTCGCTGGACTAAAAGGTTGGAGGGGTCCCCTCTTTCTCTTCTGTTATTTTGTAAGTTACAGAGCTTCCCCAGGGGAGTGTCAGGGCTAAAAATCCACAGACATGGCCCTGGATGCTACAGACACCGCTAATTTAGAAAATGCTCTTCAGCTGTCCAAAGGCAGAGACGGCATTGGGTCTTTGTGCTTAATGACCACGCAGCGGCTGTCTCAGACTCTGCTTTAGTATGATGATATAGCAAAGCAACTGGTGCTGTGGAGCTGCCTGGAAGGACAGCTAGGGGGAGTCATTATCGCCTCAGGCTGGCCCCTTGTTTCAGAGCCAAAGGTGGAGGACTGCCGGCGACAAGCAGCAATGCTGACAGAGGCAGGGGAAGGGAGGGAAGGGAAGGGGAGTGTCTCTGCTTTAAGCCCTGACGTTGATTTCTGCTTGGGCTTCTTGTAGCTGATCCAGAATGACCTGGATGATGAGGAGGAGCACAGCACCAGTCAGGGCAGCCTTCGCTTCCGGCACAAGCAGCCTGTGGAGATCAAAGGGCCGGACGGCATCCATGTGGTGCATGGCAGCACAGGCACACTGCTCACATCCGATCTCAGCAGCCTGCCAGAGGATGACCAAAAGGTGCTGGGGCGGTCCCTGGAGACGCTGAATGCAGACTCAGGGGGCTATAATGACCGCAATGCTCGCACAGAGTCTGCCAAATCTACCCCTATGCACAAGATGAGGGAGGTGATTATGGAGAGCCCTCTGGAGATCACGGAGTTATGACTAGAAGTGGCATCGCTCGTGTAGCCTCCCGAGCAAGCCAGGGCCAAGCGGACAGTTGCTGCAGAAGGAAAGCACAGACTGGGAGAGAAGAGGGCCAAAGAGAACCTGGTGACCTAACCACGTGTGCTTGGCCCCTGGAGCAAATCCTACTGAAATAGCCAATGGTTTTTTTTTGACACAGCAGTTGTGGAGAGGCTTTCCTCAGCAGAGGGCTCCCGAGACTGTTTGCTTTACCAGAAGCTCACATCATTTGACCATTACATCCATAAATTTTTTTATTTTTTTTTTAAATATGAAGTGTTAAAAAAGTGTTAGATAAGCAGATGGGAAGCCCTGGGGATCTGAGACATGACCTGCCAATGGGCAGGGTTGCAATAAACAGCACCAAGTGGTGCAGAAACTCAAGGCTTGTAGGCCTTCTGGCTCCCCAGCTTACCCATTGCTGACACTAAGGTATCCTTCTACTGTGCATGGGACTGGGGGGTGCATTACACTAGGGTGAGGGAAGGTGGCAGCCCACCAACATGGTCTGAAGGTACCATGTGTCATTCCAGGAAGCCCAGGAGGGGTCTGGATCTGTTTGGCATTAATCTGTGTTGTCATCTTTCCAGAAAGGGAAAGCAACTGAAGACATTTCTCCATTTTGCTGGCTTACCAAAACATATATGACATCAAAAGAAAGAAACAGACTGACATTAACTTGGATTCTGAATGTGGAGTGTTCGTGTGTAATTTTTTTTTTTGTTCCGTTTCTAATAGTAACTTGTTGAGAGTTTTGGGAATGGTCTGTTAAAGGAACCAGAAATACACTATATATGGATTTGGTTAACCTGTCCCAGCCTTTCTTTCTCATGCACTTTTCTGTTCCCTTTGCATGTTTTGTACTTCATCAGTGGGCATTAGAAGAACTACTGAGAGAACGCATGCCCCACACCTTCAGTCTGCATTAGGCTCACATGCAAGGCTCAGTGGGTTAGGTGGGTCAGGACCAGCTATAATATAGTACTGAGAAAACTAATGCTGAAACTCAGAGCACTAGGAAAAACAGCTCAGGAGGCCAGGGCATGGGGAAAGTGCTACATCCGCAGATACTCTGCATTTCAGAGGGAGCTGTTGGTTCTTTGTAGGCAAGCCTGTGTTTCCAGCTCCCAGGACTGTTTATGCATTTCATATAAATGAGGTCTTGATTAGGAACCAGAGATAATCCTGACAGCAGGTGCAAGAGCCCAAGGCTGCCCTGGCCCACGCCTGGCCCCAGGCTTGTAAAGAGCCACACATCATCACACTTTCCCTCCATTTGGCCAAGGACTCCTGCAGTTTTGGCTTCCTGGTGGTTCTGCTTCAATGGAAGGGGTGACAGGTCTCTTCCTTCCCTGTCCAGACCATATTTTAGTAGCTACAGCATTGGCTTGGGAAACAGGGATTAATCCCTGTAGGTTCAGTCCTTGCCCTGCCCTACTCCTGGCTTGGCATCTGGGGCTTCCCCTTTCTGTATGAGTGCTAGTGCCCCTAGGCTGTTGGGCAAAAGGTGCGTAGCAGCAGTACCCTCCCCACTGCCATCTTAAGTCAGTCTGTGACCTGTATGGACCTAAGAGCAGGCCTGGATTGGGACTCTGCCTCCTATTCTCACATAGATGCTTGAGTGAAGTGCCTAAGTTTGAGAGAAAAGTGGGATTTCACATACTCCATCCTTAGCTTTTCCCACCTTCAGCCCTGTCTCCTGAGTAAGGCTGGGCCTACTGCCAAATGGTAAGCCAGCTTGGTCACATGAGAGTGCATGGCACAGGTGCAGGTGGCTGGCATGTATTGCTTAGTGGGGTTCCCAGGCTCATGGAGGAGGTGGTAGACACACACCCACAGCACCTCCTTGCCTGTCAAGACAGGATGCTGCTGTAGCATTATCCAGCAATGACCAAACTGCTTAGCCACTTCCTGGGCACTTCCACCCACTCCCATTACAGCCACAGATAATGCACAGCTCATTGCTAACTAGTGCCTGCCAAGGTGTTACACAGCAGCTGAGAGGAGGTGAACAAACCAGAAAACTTTTCTTCAGGTTGGAGAAAGCAAACCCCACCTTGACTAAGGGGTGAGCTTAAACAGTCAGCACATCTCTAGCTGTGGAATGCTTTCTTCACACTTGGTTCTGTGATTACATTAATGAGCTCCTGCCTCTTCTCATTTTATCTTTTATAACTTACTATATAGCAAAGTAAATTTGGCAAAGACCAGGGCTCTTTGCTTCACAAGGCTCAGCTAATCATGCTGAAGCCTAGAATTTGGTTGGGCATTCACTCTCTCTCTGGTATGTTTTATAAAATAGCACAGGCAGTGTAGCTGGGGCCATCGCACTCACCCTGAACAATAAAGCAGCCACTCTTCTTGCAGTGTTATTTCTTGCACTGCCCCTGCTGCAGTGTCCACACCAGAACTAAACCTCCTTCACAGTCAGCAGCAAGAGGCTTATGAACCTTGTGGCAGTAGCATGGGAAAAGCAGTCCAGCAATGTGCCAAGCAGGGGCAGAAGCAGAGAGCTGCAGGGCCTGCTCCTGCCGCTTGTTCTCCCTGGTGCTGCCTTCCTATGCTGTCCAGCCAAGGCAGACAACATGGCTTGTGCTCACACTGTGAGTGAAACATTCAGTCCTGCAGTGGTGCAAAAGAACAGCATCAGAACCCGCCTGCCAGGGCTTGCTTCCCTGCCTCCTTGCACAGTTCAGGCCTGGGACACGGCACCAAAGCCAAGGCAGCACCAGTGAGCATTTATCATTGTGTAACATCACTGGCACAGTGTCAGCAATGCTTCCTCACACACCTACATGCACAAGCCCTTGTGCTGCTAAGGAAGAGCAGCAAAGCTGAGCAGCTCTAGTGACCGCCTGGAAAACTTCAACCCTGCCCACCAAGCTTGAGTGCTGTGCTCCCTGAAAGTTTCACTATTGCCCTCAAGGTGTCACAGAGGTTGCCTGGCTCCCCCAGCTGGCCACTTGATCCAATTGCTGAAAGGAGACTCAGCTGCAGACTGCACCACGTGCCTCCAGAGCCCGAACAGAGCTCAGGCAGTCCCTGGCTTGGGGCCGAGGCACTGCTGCCTCTTTGGTTGCTGGTCCCCTGAGAGCTGGAGCCCCACGGCCAATGGCCTGGCCCTTTAGGATCAGATCCATCTCCAGAGGCTTCACTCCTCCAAGAGGTTGAACTTCCCCAGCTCTCATCATCAATAGTATGAGCCTTCTGGTTTATAGCATAAGCCTTCAGGAGCCCTGAGCAAACATACACACACACAGTCCTTAAATAGCCCATTGCTCTTCCTTGAAAAGCATGGAAATGAAGTTCATTTAGAAAAACCACAAAGCCCCTCAATGCTAGTTTACACGTCCCACGGTCTCTCCCCCACCCTTCAGGAAAACAGGGCTCTCTGATTCTTGTAAGGATCCTACATCACCTCTCCTTACAAAAATAAGCCCTCCACCAAATTAGAGCAGCTGCTTTCCACTTATAACCACCAATCAGGAGCGTCCCGATCAGCTGGCTCCAGTGATCATAGAAGCCTACCAAGTGAATTCATGGCCAGCCTGGGGTTTGTTTCCGCCCCGATAAATTCTTTCCCCAGGAAAGGTCACCCTAGTGTCATGCTCTTACTTTAATAGTATGGTAAATCAATGACCTTCCATGCTCAGCCCCTTGTCAACACCTCAGGGGAATTTGAGCTAACAGGACAGTAGGGCAGCAGAGGAAACTGGGGTGGGGGGGAGCAGGGGAAAGGGGGGGTCCACCTTCAAAATGGAGTTTGAAGTGTGACGGAGGTACACATGGAGCATTAATACCATCACACAACCTGCAGAACTCATACATATTCCCTCACAGCATCACGCAAGAGACTTGGGCTCAGGCCTTAGATGGGTAGTTATACAGGGGTTATAGAGCAAGCAGAAGCAAAACAGCCGTGTACTCTGCAGCGCCTTGTGATCACACTAACTACCAGAGGGCTTCAGCCTGTCTCGGTTTCAACCTACCACACGTTAGTTCAAAGTGAAGGCATGGGAGACAATGGCTCAAGAAAAAAAAAATCTCTACCTCAAAAACAAATAAAAAACAAATGCTGGCATAACAGGATTTTAAGAACAGGAGACTTCAATCTAGACAGAACACAATCTAGGCTGGAGCTGCTAAACCTGGAGCCAGCACAGGGAGCCATAAAAACCTTCCCAGTTTCTCCAGAAGGTAGCTTTCCTCATAAACCGTACCAGCAGGGAGGCCAGAAAGCAAATCGCGCCCTATAACGTTACACATCTTTTGACTCCCAATTCAAGCTGACAATAGCACTATGCTCCCTCCTGCACGGGGAGGTGAGCAAACACCTGCGCTGCCCTTAGGAAGCAGCCATGGAGAGCATCAGCAGCACACCCAGCCCTTTCCTTTACTGGCAGCCAGGCTGTTATTGAGCAAAAACTTTTCTCCATTTCACCCTTGTCTGGCCTGTCTCTTGCACATACAGAACAACCCTGATGCAATGAAGGAAGTACAGAGCAAGGGAGTGAATAAGTGTGTTATGATGAGGGAACACCAGTAATTAGTACTAATTGTGTAACTGCAAAGTTATGAGGAAGACCTGCGGGTACTCCAGGCACTTAGAGGTGGAGGAGAAAGCTCACTCAACAATGGCCTGGTAAATGGAGGCTGTCCTCATAGAAGCAACATTTGGGACTGCACCTCTGAGTACTGGGGATTAGCTGCACCCTGGTAGAGCTGCATGTAGGCCCGGGCCAATGTGCTCAGCTTCAGGCTACACACATTCAGCATGCAGTATTTCAAATGATGCCTGTATTGGCACCCACTGCTATGTGGGCATGACGCAACTAACTGCAGGCACAAATGGCCTCAGTTGAATGTAGAAGCTTTTGAGAGTCCAGAGGA